>NC_136974.1:5243563-5803563 GCF_032717465.1 Coenobita brevimanus | reverse complement strand
TAATAAATGATGAAGGATGGAATATCTCAAATCTGATGTATGCAAGTGATACAGTGCTGTTTGCAAATAGTGGGCAAGAACTTGATAGAATGGTGCCAATTTTGTAGATGTCTGTGAGCGTCGTGCCTAAGTGTAAATGAGAGTAAAGTGATGGTCATTGTGAAAGAAGGTGGCTCCCGATGTGATACTACAGTGAATGGAGAAAGACTTGAATTGGTGATAGTTCAAGTACCTGGGTGCCGTGATAGAAAGAAAAAGAAAAAGCATATGTGCATGAGAAGTGAACAGTAAAGTGGTGTATTGAAGGAACGTGTATAATGATATGAAAGCCGTCAAAAGAAGCAGATATCTGAGTGTGGCGGCTGGGAGAGGCTTCCATGAGGATGTTTAAATGCCTGATGTGGCATGAAAATGAAAAGTCAAGAGAAAGAGCAGTGGAAATGGTCTAACAGAGAAGTGGAAATGGTCTAACAGAGGCCACATTGCTTTGGAAGGATTAAGAGGAATCCCTGGTAAGTCTTTCAGCTCGAAGAAGTCTTTATAATCCCTTCAGCACGCGTCATATATATAGCCTTGTTGCTGCTAGACTATTATATTCAGTTCAGGAGGTCTCCTAATTGTAAAGGGGTTGATGAGGGCTTTATCTAACCCTTTCAGTTCTAAGGCAGCAAGACTGAGACAAACTACATCGTCGGATTTTGTTCTTCCTGCCTCCAGACCATTTGTGAGAGACAAACCTTAGCCCATAACCTGTCCTCAATTCAGCGATAGTTCCTGGGCCGTAAGAAGCTCCCCACTGCAACCTTTCCCTTGGCTGATTAACCCCTTCAGTATCATGTTTTTTTTTTCTTCCGTTCCATCCACCACCAGACGATTCTAATCAGCTTGAGGTAGAATTTTCGAACAGTGTGGGTTAGATACAGCTTAACTGACAAATTAAATATGAGAGACCTTTTCTTAGTTAAACACAAGTCTGTGAAGGTGGCAAGAATAAACTAGAGTATTGTAATGAATGGATCAAGCCTATTACGCTTTGATGTTCTCTGCGTTATTGTTTTTGTAATACTGACTTAGTTTGCATTAATAACATAGAGGAAGTGTTGAATTATCATGTACACGGATGAACTGGTACCAAAGAGACATTCTGTCACATCCCCCTTAACGATTTATATTTCATAACACATCTCACAGTTCTCTTACTATTTAAATTTGTACAGATCCCATACACATTATTTTTTTTCATTAACGAGGTAAAACACTACACATTTATGCCTATCGATCGCACGAGTCGTTAAGGCAGAAAACCACAACGAAGAACACGAGGAGGGGAGGGTCGAAACAGGTAAGGAAGAGGTGTTGGCGAGCATTCTTAACCGACGAAAGGACGAACCCTTTACCTGGGTGTGACAGATAGACAGTTTCTTCCCCAAGTTCCTGTCTTCCTCTAGTATACTGCCTGTAAATATGACTTTTCCGTATCGTGTTCTTGGGAAGACAACTCGGGCAAATCAGTTTTCTGCCTTAACCTCCCCACTACACGATGTCTTATTCTGGTTTCACTTTGCTACCTCCAGACGATTTTATTCAGCTTAGGAAAAACATCTGCTGCTGAAGGGGTTAACAGAGGCCACACCCATCTAAAACCCCAAGCTCCCAGTTCAAAAAAAATCTTAAAGCAAAATAAATCGCGTCGAGATGGCAGGATTAAGATACAAAGACGTTTCAGAGGTGGACGCTTTACGGATGCTCATACAGGCGGGAGGTCTAAATCAGTCGTCCTTCCAGGGTAGGGAATATGCTGCAGTGGTTAGCATGTCCAGTGTGTGAATGGAAGAACCGGAATTCGATTATCGGACAGTCAGACTCTAAAAGTTTGTCTCCTCCTTCTCTGTATTCACCCAGCAGTGTAAATGGGGACCTGGATTTAACATTGACTGCTGAGGGTCGTATTCTAAAGGAAGACAGGGACAGGAAAGATTATGTAAACTGATATTAGATTTTTGTGCCATCGATAGGCAATAATCTAACCCGTATTATTATTATTACTGTTATTATTATTATTATTATTATTATTATTATTATTATTATTATTATTATCATTATCGTGATTATCTTTATTATTATTATTATTATTATTATTATCATTATTATTATTATTATTATTATTATTATTATTATTATTATTATTATTATTATTATTATTATTATTACTATTATATTATCATTATTATTTTCTTTCTTCTTCTTCCTCTTCCTCTTCCCCCACTTCTTCTCCATCTTCCTCTTCTTCAGGTACCAGATCAACACAGCCAAGAGCATCCTAGACACGATCTTGAGTATGCAGCCAAAGGAGGGAGGTCAGAGGGGAGGAGAGACGAGGGAGGCGGTGGTGTCCAGGCTGGCGGATGATATGTTGGCTAAGCTGCCCCCTGATTATGTCCAGCACGAGGTGAGAGAGAGAGAGAGAGAGAGAGAGAGAGAGAGAGAGACGAATTTGTGTTAAAAGAGGGAGAAAGCATGAAGAGAACAGTCCTTACTCCCACAGTTGAATGGGGAATGGAGAGTGGCTTGTGTTGGTGTAAGGCGATGAGTAATTAGGGGTAGAGGAAGACAGGAGGGACCAGTTGTTGGAATGGGAGTAGGAAAGTTGCAAGGGGAGGAGGAAAGGACGAGTAGAAGAGGAAAATGGAGACTCGAGTGAGTTGAGAGTAAATGGAAGAAGTTGAAGTTGCAAGGCGTTCATAGTAGAAATCTGCGCAGCATGTGAGGTGGTATGAGGGTTAGGAAATGAAGCAAGGGAGTGAAAGAAATAGCGTAGTGGACTGAGGAAGTGAAAAAAGCTGCTGAAGAGAATAATCAAAGGGTTGGCAGACACTATATGTAAGAATGGCTCCGACGCGCGCCCATAAGCTTAAAAAATAAAATCCTTCATAACTTCCAACCACAAAGGTAATTAAATCTTTATATGCATCAAGCCTTAACCCTCCATTTTTCTCCAAAGTCTTCTTCGTCTTTCTTAAGCTCCCTCTAGCTCCAAAATGGCAAAACCTATCACCTTGGTTTTTTCACAGATGGGTTCCACAGGGTCTGACGCACAGTAGAAGCCAAAGGTAACAGATCGGGTATAGGTCAGCTTTTTACAGTTTTGATCCGATTTAGACCAAACTTGGTAGACGGGCAGAGGATGAGCAAAGGGTGAATGGTTCAGTTTTGAGGACAATCAGTCAAAATTAAAGGTAACAGGACAAGGTCAAACGTTTAGCCTTTTAACTAGGAAAATTTTTTTATTCATTTCAAATTAAACTTGATAGACCAGCAGTTTAGGTTCAGCCAAAGATTATATTATTGCTCTGAGAACAATAGTGAAGTGAAAAAGTTACTACATGACAGTATTGTGATACCAACAACTCTAACGGATGGAAGTGAAGCTTGGACGTTGTTGGAAGGACACAAGTCAAGAGTGAGAGCAGTGGAAATGAGTTATTTAAGAGGAGTCTGTGGAGTCACATGGAGAGACAGGCTGACAAATGAGGATATAAAGGAACGTTGTGGTGTGGATATGGATGTGATACGTAGCATTAGGAGGAACACACTGAGGTGGTTTGACCATGTGGAGAGGATGGAGGGTGAGAGACTGACGAGGAGAGTGTATGTGAGTGAGGTGGAGGGGGGGAGAGGGAGGGGGAGGCCGAGGATGAGATGGAGGGATGGGGTGGAGAGATATATGAGAGAGGGAGGTGTGAGTTGGGAGCAGGGCAGTGAAATGGTGGGGGACAGGACGACGTGGAGGCGATTTGTTTGTGGCCACCCCGTACGGGATTGAGAAGTCTGGGAATAGACAGATAGATATTTAACAATAGGCTAAAAAGGTCATGGTCACAGGACAAGGTCAACTTAAACTGGACCAAGGTTTGTGAAGGGACAAATTGTCACGCAAGGATGAGGTGTTTCAGGTTTGATATTAAATAGTCAAAGGTCAAGATCACCGGGCAAAGTCAAACGTTCGATCATAGACCGATCATAAGGCGCGGGTGTTGCTCTCTTTCAGTGCAACTTCATTCAGCTCAAGGGGCTTTTCAAACGGGAGCGAGTTAATCAGAGGCTTCATTAACTCCTGCACTGATCTGACGTTCTTGCTAAACTGAGTACCTTCGAAACTTTTTACACAGAATCCTTTAAAAATCATTGAGACAAGTATAAAAATATATTTTATAAAAGTATGAAGATGTAGGCTGGCAATACACCAAAAACTTTTCGGAGCAAGGGCAAGGCAGTAAAAGGATATGTAACCCCAACCCTACCTCTTTTTAATTCCAGCACGTGCCATTATATTGTGGTATAAGCGCACCCTAAAAGTGTAATTATAGTAGTATACCTGTTAATGAACCAAGCAATGCACAAACGCATGTCAGTTAAAATTTAAAGTGTGGGAATGGGGTTGTATGTTCTTTTACTGCCTTGACCTTCTCCTATTAGTCGGAAGCGCACTGCCATCAATACATCTTCATACATTTTATAAAATGGATGTTTATCCCAGTACGGAATACAGTGGTTGAATCAAAATAGAGGAAACAAGAATGAGGAGAGACGAAAGAGAGAGTTACATGTTGAGAAAGGAAGAAAGATGAAGAGACTTGTAAGACATGGAAAAAAAATATATAGGGGAGTTTGGAAGAATCCTGAGTGTAAAGTGAAAGGAATCCAAGCAGCTGTTTTGGTGTTTTGGAAGGAGGCATAGAAGGTAAGATACTGGAGGCGTGAAAATTAGAAGTGACCTCATGCTGACAGAGAAGGGAAAGGGCACAGATGGAGAGATTTTAATGAACACTGAATGTGGTGAACGGAAGCAGTGGTAGTATAACTGAATAGATTATGGCTAGGAGGAAATGAAAGGCAAGGAGGGATGAAGGAATCAATAGGACAGAATTGTGTGAAGCGCGAAAAAGTGTCAAAATGGGGAAAGCACAAGGGGATGATGGGGGGCGTGGCATATGTTTCAATATAGGGATGGGGGAGAGAGAGAGAGAGAGAGAGAGAGAGAGAGAGAGACTGAATCTGGAGAATGAGCCATGAGATGCTTAGCTGCGATGCTCATTTTCGTAACTTAGGCGTTTTGAGCCTGTGATGTTTAAATCACTCAGTATCCTGGTATAAAAGGTCATATCATTCAGGTTACCCAGTTACCTCCCCCTAGGTATTATCCTTGGTACTCATTTTACCAACCAACCCTCAAAGGATGAATGAACACATGAGTAAAGTGACCCCAGCTGCCAGCACAAGTATTCGAACCCTGGAGAATGGAAGGAAGTGTGTAGGCCAGATCTTCTCTCTCTAACATGTAAAGAATATGTAGAGAAGGGGAAGGAAGTTGTATGTTGCATTCATGGGTCTGGAGAAAGGCTAATGACAGTAGACACACAGAGAATGTGCAAGCTGACGAGAGTAATAAAGTAACTGGGAAATTGTTGAACGGCGTTAAGGGTATGCACGAATGTGCAAAGGCAGCAGTGCGAGTGGATTATGAACTAAGTGATTTGAATGTTGTATTGATCCAAAAAAAAATAGTAATAATAATAAAAATGCGTCATATCTCCTTATTAAATTGGATAAGATTTAGAAATTGCATGTAGTGTTGTTTCCAGTCAATGCTCTTCGGTTAAGTGAAGAAGACTGGGAATTGCAAAGGACTGGGGTGTATAAAGAAAATGAAAAGTGAATGTAGCAAAGAGTAAAGCTATGGTCAGGAAATGGAGAACGTGAGTGTTTTCATGTATCTAGGCGGGGAGTTTAAAGGACGAAGTGCGAGATGGCCATTGCAAGGAAACGGAGTTCCAGGTACAATGACAGCGGAAGCAAGAAATAGGGAGGTGGCCACGGAAGTAAAGAAGTCGTTGCATGGCAGTATTGTGATACCCACATTAACATAAGGAAATGAGCTTGGACTTTGCTGGGAGGATTCAGGTAAAGAGTAAGAGGAGTGAAAATGTGTTATTTGAAAGGAGTATGAGGAGTTTAACAGACCGACAAACTACTGGGGAAAATTGGAAGCGTTGTGGTAATGACATCGTATGCTGGAAAGTTGAGGATCACTCTGAGATGATTTGGCCATGTGGTGTGATTGACAGTGAGAGAAGGAGTGAGAAAGTTTGTGAATAAGGTGAACGAAGAGTGGTGGGGAGAGAGGCAGACCATGAGGTGAAGGTACGGAATGGAGAGGTATAATTATAAATGAATGTGTTGTGGGATGGAGAGAGGACTCCTAAAGACAAGACGACGTGGAGATGATTGTTTTTTTTTTCTTTGTAACCACCTACTACTGGATTAGAGTCTGGCTATCCATACATAGAAAGACAGCTGAGAATTTCAAAGGTCTGGATGATGAGTTATTTTATGGGCGGTCCACATCACTGGGAACTCTATTTGTAGTTTTTTTCCTGGATACTACCCATCACCTCCTGTGTGACAGTGTGGAGTGGGGGAATGATAAGGGTGACCATGATGACTTATATACACTGATGTTGTCTGTAACATGAGAGTATAAGAAGAGTGGATGACTGCAGTAGGCCAGTTGGCTCAGTAAAGAACATTAATCATTACCATCATGATTACCATTACTCTTCATTATAATTGTTATATATCATTATTCAATATATTATTATCCGTTATTAAAATACTATTCACTCTACACTGAATGATCTCTAGAAATAGAGTTCTATCACAGGACACGTAAGCAGTTATGAAATTCCTTTGATCATTAAAATTCCGATCCTGACAATTAAATCTGTAATCGTAATAAATTTGAACTGCCTTTGTCCAGATCCGTGAGGCGCTGCAGCAGATGGGCGCCATCTTACCCATGAACATATTCCTCCGGCAAGAACTGGACCGCATGGGCAAGGTGGGTAAGGAATTATATGGACAGATTCTTTAAGCGGAGATCATGAGGTAATAGCAAGCTTTCATGCGTGGCGCTCGTGAAGAGAGTAAAATGCGTATAACATCTCAACTTTGCTGCTGGATACGCTCTGTAACGTGGTATACAAGCTAACCACACCCGCTGCCCACAACTGTTTTCCATAAAAGACGTCGAATTTTGGGTCTAGCCCTTACATCTTTATCTGTTGTTTGAAGAATATGGAACTTAAGAGTCAGTATGTTAAATTGGGTGATCAGTATTTCACATTGCTAGAGTACAAAGTCTGGACACACTCTAACCTTTGGATTAAAATTGCACGCCGTTATTTCTTTAGGTATTAGTAAAAATTGTAGTAAACGTGTTATTGGGACTCGGCACAGTGTAGTCAAAGTTTTCATGCCTGTTACATAGAGGGTAAAGTAAAAACTGTAGCACCAATTTTTTTTTTTTTTTTTTTCATTCTTGTAGTAAATCTAGCATTCTGAAATTTGGCATGTAGGTAGAAGCCAGGAACATTCGATTCGAGCCAAGTCATTTCGAGAGTCTAGCCATATCATTGAAATTACCACGTTCCCACCTTCAGGGCAAATGACTCTGGAGCTGGTTTAAAATATAATTTCAGGAATACTTACATTGCTTTTATTGCTTTTTAGTTAAGTGTGCGGGAAACTTAAGCGTATCAGTTTAAAATACAGCTCTTTGTACCTCTTTGTTTAAGCATGCTCATCTTTTTATAGTGTTGATTAACGCAAGTTGTGCTAATGATAAATTCCTACCTGAGTGTTTGTTAATGACCCTCAGCTTATAAGTGTCGTGACTGAATTATACTAGAGAGGCATCATTTCAGAACGAATATGTGACAAATCCCAAAGTTGGGTTTTATGTATAGTACATGTACTTCCTTGTACAGTATTTGTAACTCATATAAAATAGCAAGACATACAGGCTAAAGGGCAGCTTTGATTCAAAGTTGCCTCTTGTTATCGGCACGTTCGAGGTTAAATAGAACACGTGTCTTTATGAAGATGGTTGTTTGGACATTTGTTGGTTCCGCACCCGTATTTTTGCACTTTTTGAGTTCTAAAATGATTTTAAAGGCAAAAATAAAAAACCGGAAAGTTGTTCCGAGATACCAGACCCAGGTACACATGCACAGTAAGTTTTAGGCCAGTGACCCCAGAAGTAAATCATGAACCCATGGTAAAGAACATTGGTAAGAACACGTAGAAGCCGATTTCTACAAAAGAGAGAAATGTAATTAGCTTATCAATGCTTTATTTTGTTAACCCAGTGGTCCCAGACTTTTTTCTTTGGACCGCATTTTCGGATAGAAATTTTACTCGCGCCACAGTAATTTTTTTATTGATAAGAAATATCTTCAAAAACAAAAAATCAAGTCCTAGCAGTGCTTTATTGATAACACAGAACACAATTACATTAAAATATGATCATGAGTCACCCAAAATGTTTATATGACCAGATACAATGTTTAAAACTTTGTACTGTACCTACATAAAACACAATTCATTCCCATATACTGTACTGAGTAGTGTCAGGTTGTTTTTGTACGGCAATCTAATTCATATTAGGTCTAATTTGGGACACACAGTCCTCTCCTGACCAACACAAATAAGCCTTTCTCTTTTCTGATCTTTGCTATTTGTCAGAGCTGAAGATCCCTTTTCACAATAATACGCGTAATTCGTGGACAACTGTAGAAGATTGGATAATGCTCTTGAGGAGATGTGTGGATACAGTTTCTGGTAGTATATCCAAACGAGTCCACTGGTATACTCCCCTGTTTTATTTTCAAGGTGCGATCACTCAACATGTATGCCATTTCCTGCTCTTAATCTGATGGCAGACATAAATAGCTGGAATCTGCAAAGGGAACTCAGTCGAATTTCTCTGGAGACACCGATGGGAAGTGCTGATACATCTTTTCTACCAGTGTTGCAAGGTATTCCTGTATGAGACCATACTATTCAATGCTCGTTTTAAAAAATTTTACCTGTGGGAGCATTTCCAGGTTGAGCTGCATCGCCCTTGTGATCCAGAGCTGAAGCCTTTTTTTTTTTTTTTCTCCTTAATGCAGTTAATTTAACTGCACTCGTGAGAATACTGCCACGCAAAAATACATAATGATATATAACACTTCACTTGACACACAGGGAGATTACACCTTTGTACTGTACTGTTTAATAAATAAATCACTAATTCTCTGCTTATTTTCATCACTTTACACACTGCACTAATCATAATACTTGACACTACATTACTTACAATAAAACTGACTGAAAGCGTTCGCCACTCTTCTTACATAAAATTTTAACATAGTCATGAAATCCGTACAAATTTCTGGAAAATATCGACAGTTTCTCTTTAAAAGGCATAAGCAAACTCTAGTATATTTATATTTTACATTACTGTTATCGTTTTCATTCTTCTTTAAAAATCTCTTTAATATATTGATTCATTATTTAACTACATAAAGTCTAGAAACTTTTGGAATTTTTGTACTGGTTATTTAAACATATATTTGTCGTATTATGTCACTTGCAACAAAATAAATAATATAGTTAAGAAAATTACCTTTAAAATTACTTCTTGCACCTGATTTTTTTTTTAATGTCTAAATATTTAATTGTCTTTTAAATCTTCCTGTCGCACTTGCCATCCTTGTATCCCCGCTCCATTTGAGTCTCATTTCTATAGGAAATATTTAATCTTACGCTTCTCAGGAGATAGATTGTTTTTTCTTAAGAACCTTTAACTTGAAAAGTGAACCCATGCCCTGCATATCACACCAGATCAAATAATGTTATTTTGAGCAGACACCTCTCAAAGGTTAACAGCATCTCTTCATTCCTACCCACTACGAGCCAGTTCAACGAATCCCAATGTAATGTATCCTTTCGTACCAAAAGTGCAGTCTGTCCAAAGCAACCACGTTTTATATTTTTAGTCAGGTTTCAGTCAGCCTAGGTCAGACACTCTTGTAGGTGATGCGTGTGTTTGTCCAGGTGCTGCGTGTGGTGCGTCAGACCTTGCTGGACTTACGGCTGGCCATCGAGGGAACCATCATCATGAGTGCCACCCTCAAGGACACACTGGATGCCATGTACGACGCCAGGGTGCCAGAGCGATGGCGGAAGGTGGGGGCACACAGGCTCATTTCACTTACCATCATCATCATCATTATCATCATCATCATCATCATCATCATCATCATCATTATATTTGCAACCAAAATTAACATGACCAGGATCCAGAAAGAAGAAAGGAAAATTTGTAACTCTCCACTGCTTTCTATATAGCCTTCTGTACGTTACCCCCGCTTCGAAATACATTTTCTGTAACATAAGCACTACTTCTTCAAATCTGTTTCTTGAAGTGAATGGAGTGTTCAGTCTGCTAAGTAAATCATGTACCTGTGTATCAAAAAATGTATGAAAATATATAAATATAATGAAAGTCAGTACAACAGTCATGTATTAGAAATGCTTAGTAGTACATGGAATTTTATAAACATGTATTGACTCACAAGTATGATCACCTGCACGTTTGTATATGCAGTATGTCATTCGTAAAAATTAATCTATCTAATATGTGTGTCAGCTGAAGTATGTGTAAGATGATGGCTGTGTGTGTGTGTGTGTGTGTGTGTGAGACATGACACAAGCATGTGCTCGTCGGTTTAAGATATTTCCCAGCACTTCTTTCACGGTAAAGTATTTTGTTTATGGCACCCTGCCTATTCGCTAGTGCAATACACGGCACAAATAATACACAAGCAAATATCAGCGTGTCATATGCAGATAAATATTGGTAAAAGGACGAGATGGCTCCCAGGGTGACAAGGAGATGACTATGTGTGTAGGGGTGGTGTTCTAAGTGGCACAGAGGCTGCGTAAAACCTGTTCTTTGGCGATTTATTTCCGTATTGCGTCTTATCCTCTTCACTCCATTTATGCACTTTATTCTCGTCATTCCCAGGCGATCATTTTTTCAATTTACAAGAGATGAATAAAATCGTCTGGAGGAAGCACGACTAAATCAGTACAGTAAGCCATCAGAGTGAAGGGGTAAACATTAAGTTGTGTGTTATGTAATGTTTTAATACCGATATAGTTTACCGACATATGAGAGGATAAAGTGTCATGTGCAGAATAAGTCGCTGAGAAGGAGGTGTTAGAAAATCTCCAAGCCACTCAGAATACGACTGCCATGTGTAAGGCGTCATATAAGTTGGCCACACTGGGTTATTTAGGTGTCATGTACAGAATAAATCGCCAAGTAGGATACGTTATGAAATCTCGAAAGCCAGTTCAGACATGCCTGCTATGTGTCAGGTGTCGTGGGAGTCGACCACACTGGGGTTCTGGTTCACTGAGGTGCTGGAACGAGACGCGCAGTTCCGCCGCTGGTACACACAGGGACGCCCTAAGGCCTTCTGGATCACCGGCTTCTTCAACCCCCAGGGCTTCCTTACAGCCATGAGACAGGTACCTCCTCCCCCTTACCTCTTGCCTCCATTTTACTCTAACCTCCTCCTTACCCTTACTTATTTCCACTTGTCCTGTCATTTATTTTTGCTTCCTTCCATTTGTCCTCCCATTCTTGCATCTTTCCGCTTGTCCTCTCACCTGCTCTTGCCTCGTTTCATTCGTACACTCAGTCATTCCTGCCCTCTACATTTCCTCTTGCTTTCCTATTTATTCCCACATAGACGTTTGTATATAAAAATAGCTTACATGCGATACAGATCAAGTGCACCTTAACCATGTTGGGAACAGACGGTCGTGATTTGCAAACGAATGTCGAACCTCATGTACTGTACTTATGTTTATTGCATAGTTTGTGTATAGTGTAAGTCAATGCAGAGAATTCAGCGCTTACCCGTTTTCTCTGTCCCAGCTTGTGGTATACTGTCTGTGGTACGTTTTTTGGGTCATTTGCCAACACGGGGTGGTCTGTAACAAGTAACCTTTCGTGGTCAAAGCCACATGTACAGTAAAAAAGTTTTCTTGTGTCCAGAGTTCACTCATTAGGTTGTCAATCTGTGCTTTTAATCCCGTTCCAAACACATGAAGATCCCTCTGGTATAATGATTACCAGGGATGTAAACCTCTGGGAATTGTAAGAAGTCAGTCAGCTGGTGCGGTCAACTGGCGTCACTCGATTCAGGTGTCCATCCACTCTTTCTGCGTTAGAAAGTAAAGTAAGTACCTACGGAAAGTAACTGTGGCAGCCAAGTACATGAGGCTGTGGCTTTATATCCCAGGAGGACTGGGTGAACAATCCGCCACAGGCTCAAAAGCCTAAGTCATGGAGAAGGGCAACACAGCTAAGTGCCTCGCCTCTGCCCCCACCTTTATCTTACCATAACAAAGATATAAATTATGCAGAGTTAGATGACTGATATCATTAGAGTCTAAAACACTGATTTCTAGCTGTCCTGCAAATGGAACTTACGGATTAGGAAAAAGCAGCCGTGTTCCTGTAACTTTAAGGAGATAAAGTATATTCCTACATCAACTGCTTTGTAATAATATTAACTTTTTTTGTTGACAGATACAAACGAAGTGCAGCAAAGTAGTTTAATAACCTTTTTTCAGTTATTGCTTACCGAAGCAAGCAGAACATTGTTATTTTGCGGTGGTTAGTTACTTGATTAGTGTTGTTGGAATAATTTAATGTCTGAGCAATCGATAACGGAGTGTACTTATATGAAGTATGAGTTTGTATCTTCTTAACTGATAGTGTGCGCATACTTAAATTTTGAGTAAACTTTTTGATAGCACTGAAGATTTGGAATAACGTACATATGAAGAATTGGTCATATCATATTCCATTACTCCAGAAACCCTGCTTTCCCATACAGGTATACCCGTGAAATAAATGCAGCAGTGGTTATCAATCTGTTTGTCCCGCTACCCACCAAATCCTCCGGACCCATACCCTACCCCAAACCTTACACACACACACACACACACACACACACACACACACACACACACAAGATGAGACATGATTATGCAATATAAATGTTCTTTTGATCTTTCGATTTCGATTTTTACTTTCGTTTTTTCTAGGTCTTGTATTCTTATAGTTTGAGACTCTGTCCAGATATGGACTTTTCTTTAAATTTTCTGGGGATTACCGGTTCCGGCTGTGATATGAGTTGTATGTAAATCACTGCAGCGGATGCAAAGAGATTTATATAAATGAGACTTCAAACCTCCGGCTCCGTACTAACCTCCATAGGGCTATATTCATCACAGTAAAGGATTGTATGTTAATACAGTACTCACATAAATAAATGTGTAAAAAAATGTTCTCCAAAGTTTCATAATATGTCCATCTATAAAGTAAAAAAGGATGATCCTACATTAAGAAAGCCAAAAGAAAAACACTTCATAAATAAATTTAAACCGTTATTAAATAGAGATCTTTGAGACACTGATCCAGTTACAGCTTCACACAAACGAACCCTTTTCGAATTACGAAAGTGTTGCAACTGAAGCTTCACACAGCTTGAAAAGAAATTAACAACAGTGGACACTTCATGCCAAATATCAGTGGCTATCACTCAATTATAGGAAGCACACCTCTTCCTTGGGCCACTATTTTTATAACTAATGATTTCGGAAACTAGACAAATGCATTTTAAATAAACTTGGATATTATTTTACAATATGCAAATTTAGGACATGCCTCCTGTTTGCGTGCATGCTGTCGGTTTTTCGGTAAAAGGTATCAGTCTGCATACATATTTATACTATATTTCCCCACAAGAGCTATATTTTCATATCTTATTGTTATATCCCCGTCCCACACTGCCATAGGCTCCAACAGCAGTAATTCAGTATAGGAAGGACGTTACCCAGTGAGATGTTCTTCCTAGAGGCAGTCTTTCGGTGTACAGTACACAGGATCAGCTCAGGCGTCGTAAATACACACTGGCTTCCTAAGTTCAGTGTCTTTATTTTCCAAATAATTACAATTAATGCTTTCAACTTCACTATTTTCACAAATACCGAAGATATTCAAACTGCAGTGACACTGAACTACACTCAGACTGAACTGAAAACTGACTGAACCTGCTCCAGTCTCTTCCTCATCCTTATATAAGCTTCCTGTATTCTAGAGTGTTCTACACTTCTCCACATTTCTCGTGTATTCCCGAGGGAGCAACGGTTACAACAGTTACCAACTCCGAGACATCCGAAACATGCCAGAGTTTTCTTACACTGCATAACACTAAATTATTTAGCATACAAAATCACATAAATAAAACATTATTGAGAAAAAGAGCACAAAAATTAATGCATAACTTAAAATATAACTACACTCGCAAACAGCAGGCTAACTGGCAACTCTGACTCGTACCGGAACTACGAGAAACACTGAGAAACTTCCGAACTACCTACCAAATCCCGCTTCTTAACACCAACCCCTCCCTAGTCCTTTGTCGTCCCGACAAAACTACATAATGTATGCAAACATAATCCTTAATCCAAACTAACCATCTAATTATACACAAAATAATCCTTCAACTTATAAGATCATCTCCTATGCCGCTTCCAACGACGTCCCCACTCCTTCACACAGTCCATTCCTCCTGGAATGTCTTGGTCCTCTTCCTGATGTACTTCTTCTTCTGGGAAACTGTCACCATCCTCTTGCACTTCAGCTCCTTGGTCTTCCTCAACATCCTCGGCTGCGGATGAGCATGATTCCACTGAGACGTCCCAGGTGTAATGTCCTACCCCATGGTATTGCCACAGACGATTCACGTGTACCACCTTTGGGCGAGACTTCCTACCTCCCTGAGTGATGGGTGGTACAACACAGTGTAAGGCCTGTCCAATGGGCTCTGCAGTTTCAGTGACTGTCCCTTCTTTTGCTGGTCATTGTATAACCAAACTTGGTCACCATCCTTGAAGCTCACCTCAATTGTCTTGCCATCATACTTGCACTTCATCACTCCTGAAAATTTAAGGGTTCCTTGCACTTGATGAGGTACCTCAGCCAGCCTCTCCTGAAGATGCATCACATAGCTGGAGGTGTCTGTAGGCAGCTCTTCACCAGGTGGTCTTTCCACTAACAAGTCAACAGGTAAGCATAATTGTGGCCAAACATCAGTTTTGCAGAAGTGTACCCGGTAGACTCATGAGATGCAGACTGATATGCCATCAGCAACACAGGTAATTTCTGGTCCCATTCTGTTTGTCCCTCTACGCAGTACTTGGCCAGTTCTTGTCCCAGGGTCCAATTGAATTTCTCCACCATCCCATTTGACTGTGGCCTTAGTGGGGTCGTCCTGGTCTTCTTGACCCCCAGTAACTTGCAGCACTCGTGGAACACAGCAGACTCAAGGCTTCTACCCTGGTCTGAATGGAACTCCTGTGGCATCCCAAAACAACAACAAAAAACTGGTCAATCAACACCTGAGCAACAGTCGCAGCCTCCTGATCGGGGATGGCATAGGCTTCTGGCCACTTTGTGAAGTAGCCCATGGCAACACATATATACGGTTTCCTCTTTCAATGAGTGGCAGAGGTCCATCAATGTCCACCACGACACTTTCCATTGGTGCACCCACTTGGTACAGCTGAAGAGGGGGTGCAACCACGTTTCATGGGTCCCTTCTTGGTACAGCACACATCACAGGCCCGACACCACTCTTCAACATCGTGATGCATGCCAATCCAGTAGAACCTCTGTCACAGCTGGCTTAGAGTTTTCCTCACTCCCAGGTGCCCATTAGTGATCTGGTTATGAGACTCATCCAAGATCCCAGACCTCATTTTCTTCAGAACCACCAGTTGCCAATACTTGCTGAGGCCATCGGGTGTCTCCCACCGATGCTCTGGTAGTCCGTTGTTCAAACGAAGAAGGTCCCACTGACTCCAGTAACTCTTGGTCGCAGGGATTAACCTGAAAACTTCTTCCTAAGATGGTCACACTGTACTCCACTGCAGCCACTCTAGCACTGGGTGTAAATCTGCATCCTCCATCAGAATCCTCTTCAGGTTTTCTTCATCTGACCCTGGCCCTGTCACTACGGTAGGGCGGCATTTCTTGCTAAGATTTCCATCCCTGCTGCACTGCTTGCCATCTGTTCTTTCGTTTTCTCGCACACTATCAATCAAGGTTCTTTTGCATTTCCTCAGTGGTGGCGCTTCTTGGGAAAAACTGGCTGGTTGTTGCCTCTTGTCACCAGCCTTCACTAATTTACCCTCATTCTTCTCATTTGGACACTCATAGCTGAAGTGTCCCACCTCACCACATGTCCAACAACCGTTTGTTGCAGTTGTGGGTTTCCTTGTACTGTTCCATTCTTTCTTCTTCTTCCATTTGTAACAATCCACCTTCTTGCATCCCATCTTCCCACAGAACCAGCAACCTCCTCCAGCCTTCTCCTGTTCTCTCTTCCACTTGTTGCAATCCACTTTCCGATGTCCTGGCTTCTTACAATACCAGCAACTTCCTCTGAGCTTCTCCTGTTCTCTATACCACTAATAAAAATCCCCTTTCCTATGTCCTGGCTTTTCACAGTACCAGCACCATCCTTCAAAATTTTTTGCTTCACGTACCTGCACCTTTTACTACAGCCTACCTGAAAAGTGGATGTACTGGACCTGACATAGAGCTCAAATTCTAGAGCCCTGGCTAGTGCTTCTTGCATGATTCTGGGTTGTGCCTGCTTCACATGCACTTTCAACTCTGCACTATCAAGAGCATCGATGAACTGGTCCCTCAGAAGAATAGCCAACAGGTTAGGTGCTGCTCCAGGGTAAGCCTTGTAGGCCATACTCTCCAGGTTATGAGCAAGCTATTGTAGGGATTCTCCTTGAGCCCGCACACGGGTCCAGAATCGTGCTTTATCAGCCTCACTCTGGTACATGATCCCATATCTGCACTCCAGCACTTTTACTAGGGACTGATAACTGTTTCCTTCACTGACTTCTGGCCCAGAATTTACCCTGCGGCACCCTTAAGGCTAGTAGCAAGCTGCACTGCCCTCTGCCTATCATCCCAACAATTTTGATCAGCAAGTAACTCAAACTGTGCATGGTAATCCTCCCAAGATACTCTACCATCAAATTCCTGAGGTTTCTGTTTAACTGTACCCCCATTACAGCCATACACTTCACTGGTCCAGGACTTAAAACTTCTGCATTCTGATTATTCAGCTCCTACTACCTTTAGATGCTTGGAATCCACCAAGATTCACCATACATTGTCCATTCTTTTCATATGCTCCCTGTACACTAGCCTGAGGCTCGGCATTGAAATATTTCTCTACAGCCTCAATTCTCTCACTAATTATCTTCACATGGTTGACTACTCGCTTCAACTGGCTATCTACATGTTGTTTGCACTCCATGACTATTCCCTTACTAATCTTCAGCTGGTTGTCAACATGCTGTCTGCACACCGTCACGTTATTGCTTACCTTACACTTGTGCTGCTGTAGTTCAGCGTATACTTCCTCCTTCAACTGCTGCTGCTCTTCCTTCATTTCCCCCATGAAAACATCCAGCTGTCCTTGCATCCTATGTTGTAAATCCCCTGTTGCTCCTGTAATGCCTCGGGAAGCTGTTCATAACGTTATTTCTGTTCTTCACTTTGTGACTAATTTTTCCTTGATTTCTTTATTTTTTGCCTGTAATTGTCCTTTAAGTTCTTTCTGTCCTTCATTCTGTCTTGTAGTTGTACACTTTGTGCTTAAAATTGTTCTTTGAGTTGTTTCTGTCCTTCATTCTGTCCCTGTAATAGCTTCATGATTGCAGCCAACGACACCTAGTCCTCCAGCTCAGCTCAGGATCTTGTCTGCACACCCCCATGCTCCATTTCAAAGGCTTGACTCACTGCAGCACTTAATCCACACTCCTGACACCAGTGAATGGCAGAGGTCCATCAGTGTCCACTTGTCCCTGAGTGGCATTATGTGAGCAATAAAAATGCATAAGTCTAGCCATATCTGCAGATTGGGAGGCCCTCAGGCAGCCCCTATATGCATTACTCGACCACTAGAATAAAACAGTGATAGTAATGATGGACAGTAAGAAAGTATTACTGAGATGCGGGATTTGCTAGTTAGGTAGTATTGGAAGGTTCTCAGTACTTCTATCATTTTTCAGTTTCATGTCAGAGTTGCCAGTTAGCCTGCTGTTTGTGAGCGGAGGTATTTTAAGTTGTACCATACATGCACTTTCCCTTTACTGTTCTTATTTGTGATAGTTAAATTGTAATTTTATTTCAGTGTGTTTGCTGAAGCATTTGGAGTGTTAAGTAATGTAAGAAAGCTCTGGTATGTTTTGGATGTCGCCGATTCGGTAACTATTGTTGCTAGGGGCAGGTACCAGCACGTCCTAGAATGTTGGAAAAGAAAGGAAGGCTATTTAAGCAGGCGGAAGAGGAAACGATCGTGGCTATGTGCATCGCGACGGCGAAGGCGTTCTGTGGCGATGATAAGGCGGCGCTGCTCGTTCTACTCCCCCAGATCTTTGAGAAGAACGGGCTGCTGCGCCTTATCATCCCTCAGAGCTTCGCTCGTGATGCTCAGCCAGCCCCTCGTCAGGAGCGTCTTTCCACCAAAATGCAGCCTCCCCAACCTTGCACAACACCGCAAAGAAGGCTGCAGCTCAACGCTCCTTTAAACAGACCGAGTGCCTCCTCCTCTACCACCACCTCTGCCCCGCCCATGGACGCCACGAACCTCAGCAACAGCTGCCTGCCATCAGCAGCTAAGAGGAGGGCCGCCTCTCCCGTCCATTCCATCAACCAGGACGATGGCGATGACACCCCTCCCTCACCAACACCAGCTGCTGTCATCGAGGCCGACAACGCTACTCCTGATGGGGCACCAGCAGGAGACCTCCAGCCTATCGTGGAGGCTTGTGCCTCTCCATCGCTCCCTCCACCACCCAAGAAAAAGAAGAAGAAGGGGAAGAAACCAAGGCTGCTTCCTGCAGAAGAGATGGAGACTGAACAGCCAAGTCTTCCACCCTCTCCCTCTTCCCCTTCAGGTCGTCGGCAGCGTGTGACCGCCGCTCTGCCGCCCCTAAGTACCGGGACTCTCGAACACCTCGAGTCCCTCACCATGGACCAACTTCATGATCAGCAGTCCTGGTACTTGGGGGAAAACTTCGCCGACGTCATCAAGGCCCTCTACGCCCTCCACACGCCTTCTGATTTCACCAGCCTGTATGAAGACTGCCTCCTCACCACCTACCAGACGCACGCCGAAGATGTGGCTGCTGTCGATTACATCGTCTCCAGGATCCTCCGCCACTGTAGGCTAACTGGCTCAAGCCAGTTCCTGCCAGATTTCATCATCGTGTGAACGCCAACTTCTCTGACGGGCTTCCACAATCTGCCCGTGTTCACTCTTCTTCTGAAGGTGGACGAATCAATACACACACACACACGCCTAGGGTAGTCAGTGTCGTTTCAGTCTTAGTTTCAGTGGCAGTGGGGCCTAGTGAAGACTGTATAACTCTGGTACTTGTGAAAACAGTGAAGTGTAGGTGACAAGCATTAAGTGTAATAATTTGGAAAATAAAGACCGCAAACTTGAGAAGCCAGTGTTTATTTACAACGCCTGAGCTGATCTCATTGTTGCACGCTGAAAGGCTGACCATAAGAACAACTCACTGGGCAACGTCCTTCCTATGCTGAACTATTGCTGTTGGAGCCTGTGGCAGTGTGGGAGTGGGGCCTAACAATATGCTTTTGTTTGTGTTATCTGCTGTCTCCACCATTATAGTTGTGTTTCCAGTTTTGCATTTCTACCTAGGATATATTGTTGTTAAAGGTAGCACTGTACAGAAACATTAGTTCTTACACACCCATGAAGAAAGTTACAAGAGTCACTATGGATGGAGTGGGGTTGTAGTAGGGAGGGTGACAGTCACGGCCATATTACGAATGGTGGGCAAAAACACCATTTTATTTTTTTCACCAGCATCGCAAGACCAGGTAAATGAGAGTAATGTGAGCTGATCATTTATTTGGAGAAAACTGTAAAATATGCTGTTACTACAGTCAAAATATAATATCACACCACCCATTTTCACAAGATACACTCACATGGCCCTTCCTTACTGCCACAATTCCAGCTTATCCCATCTATTTCTCTGTCCCCCACGCTTATTTCTTTGCCATCAAGACACTTTCATTCTTGAAAGATATTTTGAAATAAACCTTCGTGACATTCAAACCACTAAATCTACAGCACGCATTTTCACAAGGTATACTTCATGACCCAGCCTCACTGTCTATCAAATTTCTAGCTAATCCCACCTATCCTTTTGTTCACCACATCCACTGCAGGTCACACGGTTGAGGAATGTGCGTTTTACATTATTACTGAAACACATAATGAAAAATGCATAAGTTTTACTATTTTTGTACTTCGTTTAACAATGCTTTTTGTAAAGTGGAATGCAGTCTAGCCATATCCCATCCTCACAGGTGTTTTGAAATCGAGTTTTGTAAATTACTGGCTGCCTGGACCTTCCAGCACTGTGTCTGAATATTACCTGCAGTGTTCTGTTCCGTGCAGGAAGTGACGCGGCAACACAAGGGTTGGTCGCTGGACTGCGTGATCCTGCAGAACCTGGTGACGCGCTTCTCCCGTGAGGACATCCACGACCCGCCGCCAGAAGGGGTCTACGTCTATGGTCTCTTCTTGGAGGGAGCATCCTGGGACCGTAAACAGTGCAGGCTCATGGAGTCACGCCCAAAGGTGTGTGCACATTCATAAGTTTGTACCACCTGTTGTATTATTACGTAACGTGCAGGACACACTGATTTAAAGTAACTGTTCACCCAGGACGAATACAGGTGCACAGGTATAAACATATACCGTACAATCATAATAATATACAATAGATTACAATTACCCTATATGAGGCAATTTAATCCCTAGTTCACATTGCTGCACACTTTTCTTTATCCATCCATCCACCATCCGATCCTTTTTTGCCCTATCAGGAGCATAGGACCTGGGTTCCGCAGTTTCAACCAGCCTCACGTGTCCCTGAGTGGCATTATGTGAGCAATAAACACCAACCACCCATCATATAAATAACCTTACGGGTTCAATCTGACTGAAGTGCGTTTCTCTAACTGTCTTCACCAAATTACATGCACACTGCACACTATACTTCCTTCTCAAAATTAAAAAAGAAAAATGGCGAACTTAGACCATGCCTCAGGGTCCCCAAGGGGGGGGAACCACAAATGCCCCCACCATCCGCCCCTCTCCCGGTGCCGACTCTATGAGTTGCCTGGAACCACTATCTGACTCACTTCTTCAATTCTGCAACCTTCGTGGCCTTTCCTCTAACTTTCTTTCTGTTGAACATTACCTTTCCTCTTCTAAACCTCACCTTCTCTTTTTAACTGAGACTCAGCTGTCTGAGGCAACTGACAGCAAACCCTTTTCTGTATCCTCATACTTCTTTATACTCATTTGAAAGCCAAAGGTGGCTGATGTGTTTATTTACGCAATGACTTATCTTGCTCTCGTGTTCCTGAACTTGTTTCCTCTGAATTCTCTACTCTCTGGCTTCGGCTTTCCTGTCATTCTCTGACTAAATATATCTGCGCTGTTTACTTATCCCCTACTGACTATCAAAAATTCTTTGACTATCTTACTTCTACAATGGAACACATTCTATCCACTTCTCCTTTCTCTAAAATCTCCATTCTAGAAAATTTCAATGTTCACCACCACCTCTGGCTCTCCTCTCCTTTCACTGATCCACCTGGTGAACAAGCCTACATGTTTTCTATCCTTAATGACCTAGAGCAGGATGTACAGCACATTACCCGTATCCCTGGCTGTCTTGGAGAGAGCTCCAACCTACTTGACCTCTTCCTTACAACTAATCTTTCTGCTTATAGTGTTAAACTTTTCTCTCCGTTGAGCTTCTCCGATCACAACCTTATTACCTTAATCTGTCCTATCGCTCCAGTACGGCCTGTGGACCCTTCAAAGAAGCGGCGACTGTGGCACTTTGGAGCTGCAGATTGGGAGGCCCTCAGGCAGTACTTCTTTTATTTTCCCTGGAATGATTATTGCTTCCATGGCCGGGAGCCATTTGACTTTGCCTTGCACATTACGGATGTTATTCTCTTGGGCATGGAAGCATGCATTCCTTTCTCATATCCTTTGACTCATGCAAGAAAGCCTTGGTTTAATCACGCTTGTTCTAATGCTGTCTGCAACAAGGAGAGGGCCTATAAAAGGTACCAGAGCCAACCCACCTCTGAATCACATCTTTTTTATGTTTCTGCCCGGAATCGTGCTAACTCTGTTCTTCACTTTGCTAAATAGAATTTAATCCGTACTAAATGGTCCCAACTCTCCAACTCTAATTCCTCCCACTCCTTCTGGCACCTTGCCAAAAACCTTTCTAACAACTTTACCTCATCATCCTTCCCTCCTCTTTTCTACTCTGATTGCTCTGTAGCTATTTCGTCTACTGACAAAGCAGATCTCTTCGCTCAGACTTTCTCCTCCAATTCTACTTTAGATGATTCCAGTGCTGTTCCTCCATCACTTCCCCCCTCTGACTCCCTCATGGCTGACATTTAAATTTATTCAGCTGATGTATTTTCTGCCATCACTGGCCTCAATACTAACAAGGGATATGAGCCTGATGGAGTCCTTCCTGTTGTCCTCAAGAACTGTGCCTCTGTGCTTACACCATGCCTAGGTAAACTCTTTCGCCTTCGTCTTTCAGCTTGTACCTTTCCTTCTTGCTGGAAGTTTGCTTTCATTCAGCCAGTCCAAAGAAGGGTGGCCGTTCCCAACCCTCTAACTATCGTCCAATTGCTTTAACATCCTTTACCTCAAAAGTTTTTGGGTCTATTCTTAACAGAAAAATTTTAAGCATCTTTCCTATCACAACCTTCTTTCTGATAATCAGTATGGGTTCCATCAGGGACGCTTCACTGGCGATCTTCTCACATACCTTTCAGACTCTTGGTCATCCTCTTTTCGGGACGTTGGCGAAAGCTTTGCCATTGTACTTGACGTCTCAAAGGCTTTCGATCGAGTTTAGCATAAATCTTTAATTTCCAAACTGCCTCTTACAGTTTCTATCCTTCTATCTGTGCCTTCATCTATAGCTTCCTGTCTGGTTGTGATATAGCCGCTGTTGTAGACAGCCATTGTTCTTTTCCTAGATCTGCCAACAGTGGTGTTCCTCAGGGCTCTGTCCTATCACCGACTCTCTTCCTTTTATTCATCAATGACCTTCTAAGCTGTACATCTAACCCTATCCACTCGTACGCTGATGATTCCACCCTTCACCTTTCCATTCGGTTCCCGCAACTTCCATCTCAGCAGTTACTTCAACAAACAAGGGATGGGGCTATGGCACACGTAATGTCTGTCCTGGCTCGTATCTCTGACTGTGTTAAAAATAATCTTATTTTTAATGCATCAAAGACAGTTTTTACACTTATCAACCCGGCAAAATCTTCCACAGGAGTACCCACTAAAGTTTAATAATATCCAGCTCAATCCAGCATCATCCTTGAACATGCTTGGGGTTTCATTCACACGAGATTTATCCTGGAAAGATCATATTACATCTCTGGTAAAATTTTCTTCCAAGAGATTGGGTGTGCTAGGCCGACTCCGTACCTTTTTAACCCCTGCACAGTTGTTGACTTTATACACGGGTTTTATTCGCCCGTGTATGGAGTACAACTCTCATGTGTGGGGAGGCTCCCCACATACAGCTCTTCTTAACAGGGTGGAGTCAAAGGCATTTCGTCTCATTAACTTTGCTCCTCTTACTGACTTCCTTCAACCTCTGTCTCATCGCCGCACTGTTGCCTCTTTATCTCTTTTCTATCGCTACTTCAATGGTCACTGCTCCTCTGAACTGTCTGCTTGCATCCCTCAACCTCTACGACGAGTGCGTAGCACCTGTCTAGCAATAAACTCTCATCCCTTTTCTGTCCAACTCTCTAATGCAAGAGTTAACCGTTATTCCCAGTCCTTCATTTATGCAACGGGTCAGCTCTGGAACAGTCTTCCTCTGTCTGTATTTCCTGCTTCCTATGATCTCCAGTCTTTCAAACGCAGTGTGTCCAGGCATCTCGAAATGAAAGGATCTTGAATTTGGCTCTTTCTTGTATTGTTTTTGTTTTTCTTGGAGGGACTTGTTTTGCGAGCTCCAGCCTTTGGTTCCTTCTTCCTCATAAAAGAGAGAGAGAGAGAGAGAGAGAGAGAGAGAGAGAGAGAGAGAGAGAGAGAGAGAGAGAACCGCCGACGAGTCCGCAAAATGGCTGGGAACAATTAAGTTTGTTCAGTTTAGCATGTCATGCTTTTTTCTGCACCAAGTATCCAAATGAATTTGTGTTAAATTCGTAGCTGACAGATTTATAATATAATGTAATTCTAGTATAGCTGCGTATAATTTTTTTTACTGAGCGCATAAAAATAATATCACTTGGGAAATACCTGTGATGATAGCTTTCATACAATACTGACAAACGTTTCGTCTTAAGCAAGCTTTTGTGAATGTAAGAGAAACTTTGTATGTGGCTGGAATTAGCTGCAGATTCGAGGTAACATGTAGGGAAGCTGGGGCCTGATGTGTGAGATGTATGATTCTGAACTAACAGTAGTAAGGCTTTGGCTGATGTCTGGCCAGGCAGTCATTTATTCATCACAGACTAGAGTATAGCTAAGTAGTAAATCCACACATACCTTAGTTGTCAGCCATTTACGTGCATCAGAAACTTACAGTGATTCATGAATGTATTTTGACAGTACATCGTGTTGTCCTGACAGAGGACTGCTCGTATTAAAGGAATATCAGTAGTCGTATGAATTCATAACTGATACTCAGTATAACAAATTTTCATTTTAACAAATTATTAAAATCATACATCTAAATATCACTATAAATGCAATACAAGTAAAGGAATCATTTTTATATTTCAGACAGCCTTTTTTTTTTTTTTTTTAATGTTTACCAAGTAGTTAGCTTTGGCCTGTCCTTGATTAAGTTAGCGGTTTCCTTTGTTCTCAGCAACGATCTGTATAATTTTTTGCATAAATTTCAGCTCTCATAAAAGAAGTAAACCTTTACTTCATCATTTGTCTGATATACTATTTGTTTTCCATAGCAAACAGCCGATCTGCACTTTCAGTGAGCTAGACAAATGTTATATTCAAGGTGTTTAGATATGTTTGTTGAATAAATAATGCAGCTGTGCAAGCAGGCATTAAAATTATCATCAGAAGCAGGTGAAAATGGCGAGGGGATATCACACTAAATATACGTCCACGCTAGCGATTTCTAACCTCTTCTTGTTTTTATTTCTCCATTTTTCCACATCCTCCTTGGCCCATTACCTATGTGCAGCCAGTATTTGCATAACTGATGATATAAAAGTTAAAGTAGCAGGAGCTTAACTCAAGTTTTCCATAATAGCAATGACACTGCTGGCTTGTGTAGCAGAAGAAATAGACAACCTAATATTGATATGTATATGACAGTATCCTTGGGGCAGGAAAGAAGAATTTTAGTAAAGACTCCCTGCACGTAAGTAATAATAACAATAATGATAACAATAACAATAATAATGATAATAATAATAATAATATGATTTTTTGCTTCCCAAAAGCGCCAGCCCGTCCTGGGGATGCTTCACACTCATTTACACGTTTACAATTGCAAGAAATGTGACATCATTCATTTACAGTACAGACTTCATCAGCAAAAAAATGATTGAATAAAAAAAATAAATAACTGAGGCAAGAGTTGGGTGCCGGACCCCCTACCTGCTTGTATTGCCATGCAGATGTTGCAACACCACCGCCCAGCACCTGCATCGCAAGCAAAACTGTATCATGTTTTTTTACGAAATAGAAATGGAGAGATATTATTCGCTGCATGAATGTATTGATCCACGTCCCCAAAGTCATGAAAAACCCGTGCTGCAGGTTTCCTCCCCACTTGCGAACGTGGAAAAGTAAGTTAGATCGCAGTAAATATTGTAAATTAGACTGCCGGGAATTTTGTCATAATATTAATCCCCTATTCTTGCCCCTAGAAAACCATGAACAATCCCACTTGGAGAAATATGCTGCAGGTTGGAAACCCCTGGTCTAGGCCTCAGCCTTGGGAGTCCCTGGAATAATTTCATGGAGGCAGGGAGTCCACGGAGATAAAAATGTTGAGAACCATTGCCTTAAACCACTTAAGGGACGTCAGGCCTTATTTTGTTAAATGTTACCACCCAACATAATAAATGGTTTACTGATTTACAGGAAATCATTGGGCTTATCACTCAGTGTAGACTCAAAAGACAGCACTACATCGAGTGAGTGGATGATGGGTGGCCACACCTGCCTACTATGTTTTTTCATTGTCAATTTAGCCTGTATCCTGGAGAAGCAAAGGCACACCTAAAATAATCCCCCTCTGCTTGTCAGCCCTCCTTTGATGCAATATGATTTCCTAATGAACATTTTCCCACTTTTGCACTGTCAACTTGAGGAACCATCAAATGTAAATTAAACTGCTGTCCCTTTTCATTTTAATACTAACTTTGAGCCATATTGTCTTGTGACTGGAGACTCTATAGCACTTCTTCCAGACCAGCTTCTTGATATTGTTAGATATGTTGATTATCTTCTGTAACTTATTTGTATCACTGTATTTTGGCCTAGTCTGCATTAGTAGCACAGCAAGTGGATATTTAGTTGCAATTAAAAAATTCATTGCAGAAGAAGAGGTGCTACGATATTTCCAAAACCAACCAGTAAGAACATGGCCTGTTGACACATTTCATAACTATTTCCAGGTGTTGTACGAGCCTATGCCAGTGGTCTACCTGTACGCCGTGAACACAACGAGCGGCAAGGACCCAAACCTGTACGAGTGTCCCATGTACCGCAAGCCTCAGCGCACAGACGCCACCTACATCGGCTCCATTGACCTCGAGACCACTGACTACCTACCTTCTCACTGGACGCTCAGAGGAGTCGCACTGCTCTGTGACATCAAGTGAACCAAGAGACATGAACATATTAAACCTGAGATTGTGATGGTTTGGGCATATGGAGAGGATGGAGGATTACAACTGGGTGCAGATGGTGAGAGGTGTGAATGCTGAGGGTAGAGTTGAAATGGTAAAATGAAAAAATACATGGGACGAGATCACAGAGTGTGACTTCAGGGATAAGAGACTGAAAAATGGCTGCTAGAGATTGCACAGCGTGCAGAGACGCCATTAGGTGACCAAGACCGACGCTTTCACGCATGCTGGAGCCTTTATAAATGAACGAACGAACGAAAGGTTGCGATGGAGAAACCAAATCCACAATTTTTAACATTACTTGAAACACATAATGGGACAAACTAGAAGTATAACGTTTGTACCATGTTGTTGATTGGGTGGTGTCGTGTGGAATGCAGTCTTATCATTTTCTATCCTTACGTGGTAAATTACCACCCTATATCATGGTCTTGCTTACCCCTTCGCTCACTCAGTTTTTATAATATGGCTGAAGAGAGAGAGAGAGAATTAGTTCCCACTACTAAAAGCTCAGTACTGCAAAGGAAATGGAGAAGTTCTCAATATTTTATCCAGGTCTTCACTGATCAGTCAAAATGGACAGTGTAACAAGAGGAAGCATCACTGGGTTCACCGTCTACGCCCTACGATTGACTCCCGTGTGACCTTAACCTTTACTGACTAGTTGTTCTCAAAATCGAATTACTTCAGCCTTGCCAGACTCTCCACGCTTTCACCACTTGTCCAAATCAGATAAAAACTGATGAGTTTTTTAACTGGTGAAAGGCACCATATATAGTAAGCTTACCTGTAATGAGAAAAAATTATATGGATAATAATGTTATGGAAGAACCTATGAAAACCAATATAGTTTATGACCTTCACCCTCCCTAAAGTCACCTCAAATGACCCCTTAAGCCCGCCCCAACCACTTCACACTGGCCTTAAGTGTGTCAGACATCAATAAATACAGGTGTTTCACTCAATCAAGCAAACATACACTCACGCAGTTGCACATAAAAACACTAATGTCTAATAATTCCGTACATTCGCCTCAGTCATCCATTCATTCACTTAGGCTACTCAGGTTTTACTTGCTCGCTCACAAACTTTCCCGCGCCACTTACTCTCTCGCACCTTCACAATCCACTTGCCCATTGACTTACATCCATTAACTCGCTTGCCCTCCGTGACTCATTTATTCATTCTTTCAATTATTTAGTCAGTCAATCCCTCAGACAATAGCTTACTCATTCACACCTTCGATATCCACTTGCTTACTCACTTACGAGTATACATCTTCCCCTACCACTCACTTACCCAACGACCCACTCACATACTCAATGACCCACTCACTCACCCAACGACTCACTCACTCACCCACTGTTTCACTGTGGCTCTGAGCACTCTTTCCCTCGTGCTGTGGGATATACATCGGTGAACTGGCCAGAATAGCCGTATTTGGGTATGTTTAGTTTGCATCCCACGTTGTGGTAGTTTAGAAACTGACCAACAGCCTACCTTCTTGTAGGCGATCGGCATTATGGGAAGTGCACTAAAGACTGAAGGCTGATGTTTATATATATATATATATATATATATATATATATATATATATATATATATATATATATATATATATATATATATATATATATATATTTTAGAGAGAGAGAGAGAGGGTAACACGCTATTATATACTGAATTTCAAAATCCTTTTTCCTGTGTTTCAGAAAGAAAAGATAGAGTAACCATACTTTTTGGTTTACTGTACAGGTGTGGACAATAATACCGTTCCTCGTCGTACAGTAGGTATAAGACTGACATAATGCTCTGAAAAAGTTGATGGGCTCCAAGGATCGCACGACTGGGTTTCTACTCACTCTCATTTTTTTTTTTTTTTCGTAATGAAGTGGATCGATATAAACTGGTACTGTATGTCTGCAACTGAACATTCCCTTGAATATGTGTCAAGGAAGCACAGGGAATGTTTTACGATTCCTTACACTGTGCCTCAGAATCAGACACACATTATACTTAAACACAGATCCATAGACAAGAACACGGCCACAGTCGATTATTTCCACATCTACACAGGATGAGCATCCATCCACCAGGACTACGTGAATACAATATTACTGAACGAGCACACCAGTTGTATAACACCTTTTATACTGTTACTGACACTACATCAGTTCCAGAACCACCCTACATCATCATCAAACGACACTGAAGAGAAGGAAAAAAGAACACACACACACAGTATATAATTATAAAACATGCAAGAGTAAACACATGTGACTGCAAAGTGCAAACACTGATACTGATATGCTTAGTTACAACCAGTGTTCGAAACAGATCAGTGTATTTGAGGGGTCTCGACAGTGGCGACCCTCCAGCGGGTGAAGCGGGGGGTAGGGGGAGCTCTGTACTGTAAGTCCCCTCCTGTATATAAACATCTTTCAAATCAGGCCAGGCTGTGATGAGTGGGTAATGGATACCAGGACACTATTCAGATATTCAGGGTGCAGTATTCCCAATACAGGTATCACTTTCTTTCATTTTTTTTTTTTTTTTTAATATGTGGTGTGTGCCACGTTCAGACTCCCCTGAATCACGAGCTGAAAGAAAGCATATTTCTAAGTGTTCATGCAAATTAAATGGAAAAAATATAGACAGTAATGTCGGTATATTTCAGGAGCTTGTGTTATATAGAACCAACCCACAGAATGAAGCTAGGATGGCTAAATATTATTATGCAGTAGTACGAACGCGGCCACTCCAGTCATCTTTACATTGTGAGGAACATTGTTAATAGGTTGCAAGAGAATTGCTGTGTCCTGACTTTTTAAACAACAAAGGTAACGTTTTTATTCACTTTCTGAATTATTATATATGAAAGATAAATCCTATATCCATTGTAACAATTATGAACACAAGTCATTTGAGGGGGGGTCTTTTTATGACCCAAGTTGGGTCGTCCTTCATCGTCTATTTTCATGGGTCTTCACTGAATCTAAGGGGGTCAAACCCCCAACCCCCCTCCTCATTTCGAACACTGGTTAAAACGATGAATGCAAAACTTTATTACAAACTCCCAGTTACTTGTGTGAGCAGGGTGGCGTCCGAAAACAGGATTTTACAGTTTTATTTGCATATATTGAATTTCTCAGCCGTTGTATGTAATTGCTTACAATAAAGTAAACTTCCACAAATCGAACCACATCAAATACGTATCATGCCAGGATTAAATCCCATCTCCCTCCCAGGCCAACGAGTGGGGGTAATTTATTTTCTGAGTTATTGTACCTTTATCCCTGGGTATACAGGAGAAAAAATACTTCTCACGTATTCCCTGCAAGTGGGAGAAGGACTGAAAATCCTGATTTTCCTTCAGATATTTCTAAAATACAAAATTAAGATCACCTGTTTTTTAATGCTACCCTGCCGAGGTGGCAGACATAACGAGTATGTAATGTACAATATAATATACAGCTAGACGGATAGATTTCTCAGAAGACTGTAAACTAAATACACCAATGATCATTGTATGTAAGGATATGCAGGGTATCTAGTCATTAATATCACCAACCAATACGAATGCTTAAATTCAAAAGTTTAACTTGTCTATTGAATAACAAATTATAGTAATGTATATTTTGTGAAATCGCGTTACATAAAGAATTATATGAACTCGGACGTGTCTTTCTTGCTCTCTGTCCTTCAGTGTTATCAGTGTGATAGGCATGATTAAATACAGCTACGGATGGATAAAAAACAGTGGTTCCAAACCTGGTGCCCGTGGTGTGGTTTTCACTGGGGTCATGGGGTAGTCATCAGTATCTAGAGTCAGTGAGTCACTAGAGATTTAACTTCATCATAATTTTCCTGAGGCAAAATTTGTGGGGTATAACTTTTCTGTCAGTCTTCTTGTGAAGAGCATTCCCGACAGCAATACAATATTAATTCTTGAACTTGAAACTATACATGTGCCAGAGACTATCTTGAAGAAGAGAACGTGACAGAGCTTTGAATGGGAATGAGTTGCTACCATATCAGCGAATTTGTTAAATGGGTGCTTCTGTAACAGTCATCCCTCATCTTCTGCAGGTGTTAGGGGACAGACATACCCGCGACTAATGAAAACACATTTAAAAGAGCCCCTACAGCCATAATTAAACTCTATCTATCTATCTATTGCCAGACGCCTTAATCCCGTAAGGGGTGGCCACAAACAAATCGCCTCTATGTCGCCCTGTCCCCTGCCATTTCACTGCCCTGCTTCCAATTCACACACCCCTCTCTCATATACCTCTCCACTCCATCCCTCCATCTCATCCTTGGCCTCCCTTCCCTCTCCCCCCCTCCACCTCACTCACATACATTCTCCTCGTCAGTCTCTCACTTTCCATCCTCTCCACATGGCCAAACCACCTCAATGTGTTTCTCCTAACCGTCCTAACGCCTCCTATCACATCCACACCACAATGCTCCTTCACATCCTCATTTGTCAGTCTGTCTCTCCATGTGACTCCACAGACTCCTCTCAGTTAACTCAGATAACTCAAATAATTAAACTACAGTACAGTATTTAATGGCCTGAAAAAATTTGTTGTGCCCCCAAACATCTCCAGACATTTGAAACGACCTGATTAAAGTGTATTTTCTTATGACAATATCATTTTTTTTTTAATCATCCCCAAATACACCAGGAGATAATGTATTTTGTGATGGTTTACTCAACCGCGAATAAGCGCAACTGGCGGCCAAAACCGCGTAACATGAAGGATGACTGTGTTTCTGCTACCTATAGTAACTGTACAAGGCAGAGGTTTCCAAGAAGCTCACTGTCAGACCAAAGCAGCGTACAGTAGTTGTTTTTGCGTGGAAGTTAACCTGTTGTCCCTTTACTGTGAATCAAACACTGATAGTCAAACTAGGAAAAAATGCAATTACAGTTTTACCCCTCATTTTCTTTTTCTTTTTTTTTCCTGTGCGTGTATTGCGTCCGTTGTTGATTATCTGACATGTTAAAATCTCATATCTAACAGCGCATATGAGCGATGATCAGCAGTTTTCTTCTTCAATGAATGATGCAGATAGGGTCACTGAGACTATCATTTTTAGTCAAGAAGGCCACAGAATGGAAAAGTTGGAAATTACTGATTAATAAAGTTTGTGAAAAGCATACCAAGAATGTTTGCATACGAACGCTATAAAAGACTGTGGCATTGCAAGGGTGTCAGCAAGTTAGAAAGCAACAGCATGGTGGACGTGGAAACAAAGAAAACCGGAAACCAAATTATGAATGGATGGAGGAGATGCACAAAAATGAAGTGTAATTAAAGAGAAACTATACTGTGAACAAGCGGTGCATAAAGAAGCCAGTAGTATATCCTTTTATATGCCTGTATATGATCCCTCGCTCTCAGTTCTACCGATGGCACATGCAGACCTATACAAACGCACACCTAGTCATTGCAACATTTCAGCTTTCACATAAGTCACGGATACTGCTTTCCTACTCATACTTCGCCTGCAGTGAACCTAATATGGACTGACACAAGACACTGCATTTAAAAGTCTGGGTAATGCAGTGGGAAAGACAGGATGAGGAAGACAGTCACTGAGCTGATAATTTGCATGTTATGAAAGACCAAGTGTACCTGTTGACTCTTGCATTACACGGGTGGACAAAAGTACGTAGTGAGCTGTGTGCCGATGTAATGAGAGAGAGAGAAAGAGAGAGAGGAGAGTGTGTGTGTGTGTGTGTGTGTGTGTGTGTGTGTGTGTGTGAGAGAGAGAGAGTGTGTGTGTGTGTGTGTGTGTGTGTGTGTGTGTGTGTGTGTGTGTGTGTGTGTGTGAGAGAGAGAGAGAGAGAGAGAGAGAGAGAGAGAGAGAGAGAATATACGAGCATAAGAAGAGACGATAACTGCGGTGGGCCACTTAACCCATGCTAGGCAGCTCCTAAAAGAGTGACTAAACTAAGAATAAGACAAAGATAGCAAAGAGGCCCTCCCCCACCCGCCAAACCCTCCAGCCGAAAATGGCAGGAAAAAGTGGGAAGGATCACTACGCAGTATAGAAAAACCTGCGTGGACATTTTATAGGAAAGTGCGAAAGGAGAACAGAGACTAACGTAGAGAAATCTGAAAAGGAAAAACAGTTAATTAGTATCGGTTATTTTATTTTAATTTATTTTATCTCCAATCCTAACTTGTCATGTGCTTCACTGCCCTATTCTTGAAAATGTCAGTGGAGGAGGCAGCAGCTTCTTCACTAGGTAGCTTATTCCATTCGTCCACCATTCTACTTGTATTGCCAAACCAATTTTTTATTTCCATACTAGAAATTATCTAGTTTGAAACCATTACTTCTAGTTCCATCTTGTATGCTTACTTCACGTACTGTATTTTGCTAATATCTCACTTATTTATTCCCTTCATCCACTTGAACACCTCAATTAAGTCTCCCTTCACTCAACCTCTTTGTAGTGGGTGCAGATTTGGTCTTTCAGTTCGTCTTCATATGAGAGGTTCCGAACACCATGTATCATTCTTTGTCATTTTTCTCTGTACACTTTTGTCATTTTCCTCTGTACATTTTCTAACAAATTTATATCCTTTCTATAGTAAGGACACCGAAACTGTAATGCATAATCTAAATGTAGCTTTACTAATGCTGGATAAAGTTGCAGTATTATTATACATGTTCTATTGTTCACGCTTTGCGAAATAAATACCAGGATCTTATTTGCTTTATATCTCGTATTAATACATTGTCACTTTGGTTTAAGGTCTCCTAGATCTCCCTCGCATTCTAATTTATACATTTTTTTTTTTTATATAATCTAAATTGTATCTAGGATCTGCGATGGTCTTGTCCATGTTAAGTGCTTTACATTTTTCTACCTTACGGAGAGAGAGAGAATGGGATGTGATGTGGAGGATGGGGGAGAAAGAGATGCAGAAGTCGGGAAGGGGATAAGGTGACATGACGAGAGGAGAGAATGTGGAAAGGGAGAGATGCACACCTGTCTTACTCTGGCGCGTCTGTAGAATCAATCCGATTTTTTTTTTTTTTTTCTGGATTTCTTGTTGCTCAAGTTGTCGTCTGCCGCAGCTCACCGACCAGTTGACCATTAATTAGGTTTCTTGTCATGCCTGATTTCTGTATCCTGAAATTAATTTGCGTTCTTTTGACTCTTCATTTTCTGTGCCAATTATAAATTATGAAGCTTCGTATCTTGGCTGGTTTGTGCATCTGAAATTAATATGTTCCCTCTTTCGACTCTTCATTATCTGTGGCTAATTAAAAATTGTCGAGCTTTATATCATGGTTCAAGTCTGCTTTCTGAATTTAATTTCACTTGTTTCATCACTGTTATTTCTGAGTGATTATGAATTATCAGTCTTTCATCCTTTTGCTTTGTTGTTGCTATTGCTGTTGTTGTCCTACCCTAGTCTGCCTGACCAAGCAGACCCATCAACAGCAGGAAAGCAACCGCCCTTGCAGGGCCGATCAGTGCAGTGAACCATGTTCCCCAGCGGTTGACAACGCCTCGCCACAACGAAGTGCGGGAATTAGTGTGGAGGCTTGTCTCCTGGTTTGACACAGCACTGGCGTCTCTCCATCCAGTTAACAGGGACACCATGGCAGGCTCGACGTCACCCCGCTATTTGGCTATATAGTTACCACCCAGCGTTGTAAATGATTTCCTGAGGTGTAGGAAACCATTTGTCTTGTCATTCAGTGAGAGCTGCCTGAAGTGGAAAGAAAAGTAATAATTAATGACAGAAAGGCTGGGAGAAGTAGAAAGTGAGGAGGACAGACACAGAAAAGAATGATAAACATGAAGGAAGAAGAAGGCAGCACTACATCAAGTGAGTGGATGATGGAAGCCCCCACACAGCAAAACACCTTCACTCACTCACCCATTCTAACATTATAGGTTGCAATGGACTTTCTCAGTCAAGGGTAAAATTGTGTATCTAGAGAACGGTGAAACAAATAAATAAATAAATAAATAATATCTTTTGTTTACCGGGAAAAAAAAAAAATGCCTCGATACTTTCAAAGGCCCACCGGGGATTTCCCAAATGTTAATATGGCCACTCCGACAATGAGCTTTGGATTTCTCTCTCTCTCTCTCTCTCTCTCTCTCTCTCTCTCTCTCTCTCTCTCTCTCTCTCTCTCTCTCTCTCTCTCTCTCTCTCTCACACACACACACACACACACACACACACACACACACACACACACACACACTAACGACAACCATGCACATAAAGTTAAGAGTAATATCTGACATTTCCTATCACAGTTAATTTTACAGCCAAAAACTACAAAGCTTCAAAAATAGAGCCAAATTAGCACGAACATAAATTTTCAAACATGCACCGCTGTTTTTTACTCAATAAATATACACTTGTTGCAGGAAATAAATGTAACAGGTGAGAAAAAGGGGGATACCCAGACTCCTTGTGTTCTCGCTCTCAGGATGTGGCAGTGATATACAGTCGTGGACATTCAGTATCTGTTGTTCCATTGCTTATCGTTTTGTAAGACACGTGTAATGTGAGGTAGGATGCCGAGGATGATAACAAAGAGACAAAGAGAGTGAGGGGCGGATATCCTGTGTCATCATCTCTTGACACACACTCGCAAGAAGGGTACCATTTTAATCAGCCATCTTATCATATCTGTATCTATCAGTTACTTGAATTAGTTTGTAGCTAGGTAAACGGGCAGACAGACAGATGATAGATAGATAGATAGATACTGCCAACTTTTAAACTCATATTATCGGCGGCATGGAAGACTTCGTAGAAACATATTCCACTGAGATTTCTATTGACCATTATAGCGTGTTTAGCCTGAATAAAATCCCTAACATTTCAGTTCGGTTGATGGCCAAGTGCAGTCAGATTGGAAGGTTAATATGACTAGTAACGAAGTAGGCTCATTCCCGCCACATATCTCAGTCTTATCGAATTTCATGCAATCACAATATTCTCTTGTGTGTTACTTTGTCACTTATACCTGCTCACTACTTCTATATGCTACACGTTATTTGCATCAGATAACGTACGACTGTAATGATGTCAACGCATTGCACAGGTTAAGGGTTTTCTATGTACAGGCAGAGCTATATTCTAGATGACATAGGAGGTTTCGTAGCAGTTCTTCATGAGCGATTTCTCCCTGGGGTGGGGATGTAGACTACTACGCTTGTATTCTCTGCGTGACGTAAGAAGCGACTAAACGGGAGGCGATGGTGGGGTATGGGAATCCCACTGCCCTCTAGCTAGGGTCTGCCACATACTTTGACATTGCAAATGCCGCATCTTTCATCGCCGTCTCTATCAACATGGACTGCCAACGCGGATCTATGAACGCCGACTCCTATCAACATAGACTCTGCTGTCTTCTACAGTACCTTAGTGCCATACAGCCATTTTCTGGCTTGGTGCTTGTTCTTCATTAATCCATTCTGAACGATTTATTCTGATCAGTACACCTCAAAATCCTCGCAAACTATATCAACATTAATAGGTGTAAGCCCCATAAAACCTATTGGTAAGGTGTAATGAGCAAAATAAACCGCTAAAGAACAGAGGTTACTGTGTCCTAGGCCACCTAGAATACAGCCCAGATATTTAACCTCATATCTCGGGAGCTTTACCAGTGACGAGAAAAACCGTTTAATCACCGTATAATAGATGAGTCGTCTTTCGAGGTGGTGGTGGTGGTGATGGCAGTAGTAGTAGCAGTAGCAGTAGTAGTAGTAGTAGTAGTAATAATAGTAGTAGTAGTAGTTGTTGTTGTTGTTATTGTTGTTGTAGCAGCAGCAATAGTAGTGTGGTGGTGGTGGTGGTGGTGGTGGTACAGTACTTGCAACCCCAAACACATGTGAAAGCGAAAGATAGTGTAGGAGGGTAAGCGAGGCTATGCGACCCACGGCTTTTGCCCCGAGTGAGTAGTGAATGAATGGACAATAATGGTCTCCCTTATAATTCATCAATAACGTCATCAGTAATTGAAACTCCGTCACGGTTGAGAAGTAGGCTTTCTTTCATAACAGTATATTTTAATCATCACCTCCTGAAGTTAGTATGTAAAGTCCTGGAACAGCTTGTACACACACACACACACACGTTTACAGAGAGAGAGAGACATTTGTAATACTTCGTACCCCTTTGTTATAGTTTGCACTCCACCCTGCGTGTTTCTTCATTGTTATTTTTCTTCGTATTATTTTATCATAAGTATTCCTGGTAGGCTGCTTTTGAAATCCCGCTCTGTTTTCGTTGACGTCAGAGTCTGGCCCTGGACGGAAACTGAGATAAATTGAGAGATGAGTCACCTCAAGTTAACCTGACATTTTGTAATAAATATACCTTTTCGTCTGTGGTATAATTTACACATTCCATCACAGCCCCTTCAGTCCGATAACGTGATTTTCGATGCGGGAGCATTTGTAGGAGCGGTCTGGTCAGTCAGTCACACCCTAAGATTTTTCACGTTCAAGGTTCTTCATTATAGCTAAGCTTCATATGGTATATCACTTTAGTTCCCTAAGGATTTTCACAAGCACAAGAGTTTCACTAGCGACGTCCCATAGCGTGCTTCACTGTAGTTCCCTAAGGATTTTCGCACGCAAGGCACTTCGCTCGAGCAAAACCAATCAGTGTTTCACTTTGGCGAATGCGTTCCCGCTTATAACTGGTGCTTCTCAGCCAGTTCATTTACTTATGTCCTCGAAAGGCTGTCCCACTGTATTCATTTTTGATAATCTTTTCAAACTAGAGGGGTTACAGGCAGCCTTAGTTAAGCCCTTCACCATCAGTTAGAGTTCAGTGGTCCTCACACAGTCAATGCATATTTGGAGACGGTTTATTTGTGGACAAGTATAGCAACAAATTAATAATATATTAATTCAAGGCACTTCACTGCTTTTACTCTTCATACTGTAATTTTTTTCATAGTTTTCTTAGTTACCATGATGATCTTACTTTCCAAAATATTCCATTTTCCTTAAAGCATTTGGAATCACGCATTTCAGATTTAAGAGTTTGTGCTGTATCGTTGTGCTTATGAGGTGGTCAGGATTCCAAGCCATTCACTGGGTATGCTGTTGGTAGTTCTCCCATTTTTATGCTTTCTCTTTGTTGATGGATCTTAAGGTGTTTAGGATGGTTGTCAGTGCGTCAGGTCAGCAGGCTACTCTGGATAAAGGAAACCTGGAAGGAGCAGTAAAAATGAGATGAGGTTGAAATGAAGTGTGAGGGTTGAGTGACACAATTGTAATAAAAGGAAGTGAAGTTAGAAGCAAATTCAGATGATATTTGAAAGGTTGATAAATGTGAAGCTACAAAACATGGTGAATGTTTTTGGCGTATCCGATAGAGGTAGGATTCCAGGGGCATGAATGATGAGTGAATGGAAGCGTGGCCCATTGGATTGGGCAAATTTGGGCTGTCTGGACATTGCTACTCCTCACCCTGCCTTAGGGTGGGAAAGGAGGTCCAGTTGATGATGTTGATGATAATGATGATAAATCACCTGGTGGTAGTAAAAATAAACTAAGAAATACGTCATCGTCTTGAAGGTGTAACTTCAGCTCAATCCTGGATCATTTTTAAACGTACTTGGAGTGCATTCTCTCGGGATTTATCTTGGTAAGAACATATTACCCCCCTTATAAAATCTACTTCCAAGAGATTAGGTGTGCTATGCTGACTCCGTGCCTTCTTTACCCCTGCACAGTTGTTGACTTTATTCGCTGGTTTTATTCACCCCCGTGTAGAGTACAACTCTTATGTGTGGGGAGGCTCCCCACATACAACCCCTCTCAACAAGGTGGAGTCAAAGGTTTTTCATCTCATTAACTCTCCTCCTCTTACTGGCTCCCTTCAACCGCAGTCTCTTCGCCGCACTGTTGCATCTTTATCTCTTTTCTATCGCTACTTCAATGGTCACTGCTCTTCTGAATTGTGTGCATGCATCCCTCCAGCACTATGGCGGGCGCGAAGTACCCGTCTAGCAAACAATTCTCATCCCTTTTCTGTCTAACTCTCTAATGCAAGAGTTAACCGTTACTCCTAGTCCTTCATGTATAAATACAACATCTCAGCACTGAAACTGTCTCCTTCGTCTGTATTTCCTGCTGCCTGTAATCTCCAGTCATTCAAACGCAGTGTGTCCATGCATCTCGATATAAACGGATTTCGACCTTGACTCTGTATTATTGTTTTTGTTTGATCTTGGAGAGAACAATTTGCGGGCTTCTGGCCTTTGGTTCCTTCTTCCTTTCATTAAAAAAAAAAAAAAAAAAAGATTCCAGGCTCTTATGGCTCACTGTCATCTGACATCACATGGCCCAGCGTTAGCTGTAAAAGAATACTCAAATTGTCCCGACCACGAGTGAGTTATCGCCCGCATTTAGCAAGGCGAAGGGATATAGTTTGTGTGTGTGTGTGTGTGTGTGTGTGTGTGTGTGTGTGTGTGTGTGTGTGTGTGTGTGTGTGTGTGTGTGTGTGTGTGTGTGTGTGTGTGTGTGTGTGTGTTTTGCCAAAGTATCTGGAAAAAATGTGGACGAATTTTTCACCAAACATCCGGGAAACAGCAACTACGTGGATGTGGTGAGATTTTATCAGAGACGACCGAATGCCAGTTGCCATATATTTTTTAATATGGATTGGCTTTTTGTGAAACGCGATGGCTGAATTCCGTAGAGCTTTGCAGTTTTTCTTCAAATTTGGTTTGTAGGCAGCTTGTAACCTTAGCCAACAACATATTTTGGCGGACGATTAGCATTCGGCCCCCAAATGTTTTTGTTTCATTAAACATATAAACAACATACAGGTGCATTATGGAATATAGGTCGCGGAGGAAGAGGTGTTACGAAACCTACAATGTCAGCAAGAATACAGCTCAATTACAAGGGTCGTATTGTAAGTGACTGAAGATTTTGTAACAGTCTTTACTTAGCGATTTACTCCGCATAATACTCCACGTTATCCACTTGAAAGTTACGGATGCCAAGGATGCCTTTATTAAAAAGATATTAGTTACACACAAGAGATATCCAAGCTGTAAAATGCAGAAACAAATCACAAAGGAAGAGTTGCTACGAAACCCCCAGTGGCACGTTGAGTACGACGAGGTGGGATTCACAAACAGGCGTATGATACACCTTTTTGTCGCAGGAAGAGCAAGGGATAGCCAGTGCAGCATATTCCCTTGTTTGTTATTCTTCCTGGTGTAATAAATCAAAGTCACAAAGGTACTGAGCGTAGAACACGAAAAGATTCTGTATTGCCCTTTCCTTGTGCTTCCTTCAAAAACAAATCTTGGATCTATTTGCCTGTGCATCTCAGTCCAGGGATAGAATTTTCAAGCATATTTACGATCGATTTCCCTCTCGTCAGTCAGATTTGGTTTTACAGTGTACTGTCACCTCTGCGATCCAGACTTTTACATGGTCAAAAGGGGCAGAAATCAAGTCCTTATTGATGACCATTGTGTGCTGGAACGGTCGGGAACTCAGATTGACGGAGACTCACTCCCACTAGCGGCCTCTTCGGTTGCGTTTATTACATTTCAAGTGGTTAAGAGTGGTAGCATGGCAAAATGACGGGGCCAGTCTCCAGCTCGGCCAACCCAAGCCCAGCCTTCTCAATTTCCCCCCCAAAATGCATTTTCCTCGTCAAAATAGCTGGGCATACCCTAAACAACTACTCAACCCTGTTAATGAGCCCAAAATTACAACTCATAGGTACTTGTAGAAAAGGTAAATACGCAGGTACAGTCTGGAGAGACCTGGAAGGGCTTACCTGACTCCATGTTCCCAGCCAGTTAAGGCAAGGAGAAAACTTAGCTCCTTTATCCCAGTCCAGTATGTTTCTTCGTAATCGTCCCTCTGAGCACATAGTTCACTGGTCCAGTCCTCTGCCACTCCCGACCTTGACTTCCACACTGGGACCTTGATTCACGCACTGGGACCTTGACTCACTCACTGGGACTTCGACCTCCACACTTGAACTCGCTAGGATTTAATATGTATAATGAATAACTATTCTCCCCAATGCAAGTAATCCCTTCACATGATCAAGAAAGTCTCATAATAAAGAAACATGAGTTACAACACTAGGCATCTCAAGTAATAACAGAATAACACATGACACTACAGACACACAGGTTCTGCTCAAAATAATACTTATTGTAGGGATGACATGGTGGGCAGAGAGAGGAGAAGATTTCCACCTTTCTTTGGGTTTTGTTAATACACATTTCCTCCCACTCGAACTTTATTATTTGTATAACTCTTGAGAACTGGTGGTATAGAGCTTACCTAGTAGTTTGTTAATGTGCAACCTTAGAAGCATTTTGGGGGGAAATTGCGAAGGTTGGGCTTGGGTTGGCCTAGTTGGAGACTGGCCCCGTCATTTTGGCATGCTACCACTCTTAACCACTTGAAATGTAATAAACGCAACCGAGGAGGCCGCTAGTGGGAGAGAGTCTCCGTCAATCTGAGTTCCCGACCGTTCCAGCACACAATGGTCATCAATAGTGACTTGATTTCTGCCCCTTTTGACCATGTAAAAGTCTGGATCGCAGAGGTGACAGTACAACAGGCGAGACAAGAAGAGCACTAAATCCATGACTTCATTTTGTACGTCTTAGTTACGAAAGGAATTTTACCATGAGCTATTATTTACTTATAAGAACAAGAGAGGCGAGTCTAAAAATAAATTCTCTTGTCGCTTGGTCTTCCCACAGTTCAAAATTTCAGTTACAAGAGGGAAATGACCCCCTCCCCTTTTTTTTTACCTGATGATAAGCTAAGGGACAGAGTGACAAGTGGATGGATATACTTTTACACAGAGCACTTTTGTCACTGTGTTTCCTGCTTTTGTGCTCTGTTCTAAGTTGCAGAGGAGGCTTCGTAGCACATCTTCCTAACCGATCTATTGAGCGTGTTACATCTTAACATTCTCTTTTGTTTTGTTTATAATGCTTTAATATCGACATAGTCTGCATCAGCAACATACAGAAGGATACTGTGTGTAAGGTTCCTCGGTTAAAAACTATGGCCGTGCGTAATGACTTTGCTAGGATCCACGGGGGTCGTCCCTTCCCCAGTGAGTGGTCACCCTCTTTGATTCCACCCTCCTCACGACGTGGCCGGAGTGAACATCTATTAATGAGCAAAACTTCATGTTCTTCGGTTACAAACTTTGGCCAGATGCACACAAAGCTTCCCTTCCTGCAGACCATTGCTTGATTTGCACCAAAGGTGGTGTCACAGGTACAATGTTGAGGTAGGTGTCCAATTGGCCAACAATTTATCAGGGCTACCACGTCTATAGCTTCTCTTCTGTTAAAATAGATGCTTTGCCCCTTGATACGTAAAGATGTCAGCCAAGTTGATGCCCCGACCCCCTGTGCCACCTCAACTCTTCTACACTGGCTTTTTGTAAGATGCAGGCCATGAATGGCCGCTAGTCTTTCTGACTCTTTTCCCATTTTTTGCTTTTTTTTTTTTTCCATGCGGTTCCCCTGTTGTCCGTTGATTTCTCTCATGTCGTTCTGAGCCATTATTTTCGGCGACAGCGATTCCGTGAGCCGGAGAGAGTTTCTGTGCTCTGGTATAGTTGTAAAAGTGGTGGTGGTGGTGGTGGTGGTGGTAATAATAGTACCAGTAATTGTTAATGCTGTTGAGTAACCCCGGTCTGTCTGGTCGAGCAGATCCATCAAGCGTAAGCAATCAGTCGCCCCTGCAGGGCCATCCCGTGCGGTGAGTTGATGTTCCCTTGCAGCGGACAGTGCCCCGCGGCAGCCTGGCGCAGGAAAGAGTGTGAAGGCTTGGTTCTCGAATGGACGTCACATTTGTGTCCCTCAACGAAGTCAACAGGGGCACATTATAGGCTCCACGTCACCCCTTTATGTGATTATAATATTATGGTAATTACCCGTTGTTACAAATGGTTTCCTGGGTTACAGGAAATCATTAGGCTTATCATTCATTTTATAATCACCTGTAGTAGAAAGAAGAGTAGGATGGAAGAAATAGGAAAAGAGGAGGATAGGCACAGAAAAAGAATAGCAAAGGTGGGGGAAGAAGTAGTAGGCAGAACTGTATCGAGTGAGTGAGTGATGGATGCCACAGCCTACCACCATCAACCACTACCGCCAGTAGTAGTAATACTGGGGGGTGGGGGGTAGTGGTGGTGGTGGTGGTAGTGGTGGTGGTGGTGGTGGTGGTGGTAATAATTATTATTATTATGATGATGATGATGATGATGATGATGATAACAGTAGCAGTAGTAGCACTGGTGCGTGTGTGTTTGGAGTGGCATATTACACCTTTGACCTATGAAGTGTGGTGTGTTGTGTGTGACGTGTGTTGTATCCTGTGAATCATACTGAGTGTGTCAACAGGGCGGGTAGATGCACATATTTACCTACATTAACATTCACTCATACACATACACATATTAAGCACTCAAACAGGCAAACATTTATGAACATCCACACACTTAAAATATTTAATTATATACATTCATACATTTACATATCTTGTCTTGATCTATTACGGTGATGAACATTCAGTCACATTCATATCCACACATTAAGCACTCAAGCAAGAAAATATTAGTGAACATTCACAAGCTTATACATTAACAATATACAGGTACATTCACACATTTATGTACACTGCTTTGAAATATTACGATGATATTCCTTCATCAACTTCCCCCTCAATCTTTTTTTCTTCATTCCTGACCAAAAAGGTGTTATCAAAAGATGTATTTTTGTACAGATAAGACATATGGTCCTGACGGCGATTTATCTGTTGTCCCCGAGATCTGTACTTCCATACTGAGGCCCTGCCCAGACAGACTCTTCAGCCTTTTATATACAGGATCAACATATACTTCTTGACCGAAGCTTGTTCTCATTAAACCCGACCCGGAGAAGAGAGGCCATTTCCAACCCTCCGTTTTCCAATTGATTTTACAGTTCTGAAGTCTGAGCATATCCTCATCAGAAAGATTTGGAGGCATCCTTCTTCTCAAAGCCCATCTAATCACCATCATGGGTTCGGTTAGGGACGCTTCACTCATGATATGCCTTCTTTCCTCTGACTCTTGGCTATCCCCTTTCCGGAATAACGATGAGAACTTTACTGTTGCGCTAGACATCTCAAAGGCCTTCAGCAGAATTTACCACCAATTGTAATTTCCAAGCTGCCCTAACGCGGTTTTTGTTCCTTGTCCTGTGCGTTCACCTCAGATTATATTCACTCCAGTCATTCTATACAGGGCTGGTGTTCTAGCTGGCAGTAACTGTGTTCCCAAGGGCTCTGTCCTTCTGCCTGTTCACCAGTCACCTTCTAAGCTGAAAACATCTAGCCTTAACCTCTCATACGCTGATGCCTCCACCCATTTCTCACAGCGTCCATTACAACTGTCACTACAACAATAATGGGATGAGGCTTTGACACATCTGACCACGGATTTGTTTTTAATGTCTAGCTGGAGCGAAAGAAACTTGGCTGAATTTAGTATTTCAATAACTCATTTCAACTAGCAACAGTCTTCTACATAACTCTCCCTTACCTTCATAAAACACACACACACACACACACACACACACACACACACACACACACACACACACATACACATTCATATTCACATAAACAAGAAGATATTCAACTTCCGGACAAAAACATGGCTGCAGTTTTTAGTACTGAATTATGAAACTTAAATAACATTATGAAAGTTTTGTTTTGTTCCGAAGATGACGCCACCGAGTTCCGAAATTCATTGCTCACTGTTCTCTGTCTATCGTTATGGAGTGGATCAGTATTTATGTTCGCAGTGTACTTACAAAATTTATCTGTCTGGTGGTACGGTAACATGAACATAATAGTGTGTGTGTGTGTGTGTGTGTGTGTGTGTGTGTGTTGTTTGAGGGTTATGTACATAGTTTATATGTGTTTTTGTCGTCCAAGCTGGAGCTTGGGATTCGAAGCGTGTCTTGGGGCGCTTGGTTTCTGTCCGCAAAAACAATCCAGGATACTTAGAACCGAAAAATTACACATGAGCGCAAAGTAAACAGATGGGTTCGCCGAAGATGACCTTCTGACGAATATGCAACTTATACGTAGCCGTTATTTGTGCTGAAGTGGCTCTATATGTCATTAATATTAGCCACCTGCATTGTAAGTTTATGTACATCGTGCTAATTTCATGATGTTTATCATTTACGTGTCCTTGCTGGTCAATCTCACTCTCTCCAAGCTACACCAAGACTGCTCCCGACCGCGCTTGGGTGAGATACGAAGACGGTCTTGGTTTCGATGACAAATGCTTGGGCCGGCTTCGTATCACTTTGGCCGGCAAAAACGGGGCAGCTTGGTATCACCGAATATGGCTTCGAATCCGATCCGTCAGCTTGGACGACAAAAACGCGGATATGATTTTTTCGATGACGCGAGGCCCAGTCGAAAGTAACCCCTTCAGTTCATATTTCTTTTTCTTCTTTTTTTTCATATCCGTGCTTTATCGAGATGCCTTTACCCAGCTTAGGATAAATTTTTCTAACAGGAGGGGTTGGATACAGCCTTCATCAACCTCTTCAATACACTGTTTTGGCGCTGACTTGGCCCAGATTTTCTTCCTTCTGCAACTCATTTCACTTAGCTCGGTGGCAGAAAAACGCAGTACTCTGGCTCTACATCCTTACCTAGCACTTGTTTGTGACTAGCATTATGTTCTAGTGTTAATCTATTGTTACAACTCGCATCAAGGAGGAAAGGTGACAATTTTAGGCCAAGTTGGAATAGAAAAGCATAATTAGGTGTCTTTCCATGGAGGGCTGAATAGAATCGTATGGTGGAATTAAGATACAGGTTACATCCTTTATCTGAACGGGTCAATCGTGTAGCGGCAGCACGAAAGAATTGGTTAAGAATTCTGTCATCGTCTGTTAATGTGGTAGCATTTTAACAAGCAGGGGATATTTCGTAACACCGCCTCTTTAGCTATTTATTTGATACATTATTACTCAGCAGCATCTTGTACGTTATTGATGGAAACTGTGACTATTAAAGCGACTTAAATAAAAGAATTGAATGTTAAGGTGTAATGTGCAAAATAAATAATTAAGAAAGAGGTGTTACGAAATCTTATGTGTCCCTTAGAATATGGCCCCAAGAAGACTGAATCACCCCTCCTAAGCTGTACAAAATCGTCCGTCAGTACCAGAACAAAATATTGACGATTTCTCAGCGATATACTTTGTTACGTCTACATATCCTCATCCTCGTGCATGTAGTAGATGTGGCCACAGGTTCAACTGAAATGTGAACACAGTGGACTGCAGGCTAAAGTTGCCCTCCACCTGCAGTCCACCTTTCTCCTTTCGAGGGATAGGGAGGAAGCTGAGGTACATGTATATAACCGTGCACTGGAGCTGCATGGTTATATCTGCCAGCACACGAAAGCGTCCCCCTCCAGCGCCCGTCTTGCATGTTACTGGTGCAAACACGTCAATATCAATAAGACCTAAAAAAAAAATAAAATAAAATAAAATAAAGCCAGAGAACATGAAGGTGTAATATGCAAAATAAATCGCTATGGAAGAAGTGTCTCGAATTCCACTATACGAAGGAAAATGTCGTTCAAAGGCCCATAATATTAAAGTGGAGTCACATGGAGAGACAGGCTGACAAATGAGGATATAAAGGAGCGTTGTGGTGTGGATGTGGATGTGATAGGAAGCGTTAGGAGGAACACACTGAGGTGGTTTGGCCATGTGGAGAGGATGGAGGGTGACAGACTGGCGAAGAGATTGTATGTGAGTGAGGTGGAGGGGGGAAGAGGGAGGGGGAGGCCGAGGATGAGATGGAGGGATGGGGTGGAGAGGTATATGAGAGAGGGGGGTCTGAGTTGGGAGCGGGGCAGTGAAATGGCGGGGGACAGAGCTACGTGGAGGCGACTTGTTTGTGGCCACCCCGAACGGGATTGAGGCGTCTGGCAATAGATAGATAGATAAATAGAGACTATTTACTTGCTCTATTTGTTCGTTTGTTTATTGTTGTTACCAGAGGATTTTATGCAATTTTCGAAAGTCCTGGAGTATTGGAGGGGTTACTCAAGGCTGCATCTACGTCGTCCAGTTTGATCAGTCCATCCTGAGCTGAATCAAATCGCCAGGAGACTTTTTAAAATGGATAAATCAAACGAAAATTATATCCTCGGGCTGAAGGGGTTAGAAGGCTCCCCACCACCTCTTCCTTTTCTTTTAAAATCTGTTGAAGGTACGTCAGTGTCCATCTGAAAAATAAATGAATAAATAAATAATTGTCATGTAAGATAATATGAAGGCGTAATATACAAATAAAATCGCTAGGGAGGAAGTGCTACGGAATCTATGCGAGTGAGAATATGGCTGTGAGGACCGTATACTTCTTGGCTCTGGATATTTCGTAATACATCTCCTCTGTGATTTATTCTGCATAGTACACCTTGACATTTTCTGGTGTGTTCTTTATTGAGTTTTAAATATCGACATGGTTTGCATCACATACTATAGCTCGTTTATTTTCATCTGACGGAACCTGCCCACTCTTACAACTTGAATACTGAGTCGTTCTGGCATGAATTTCGATGAACCTCGGCTATGAGTTACGAATGAGTCTTCTTGGTTACTAGTCAGATCAACCCTCTAATCTAACTGAACTTGGAAATCAACTGCGCTGAAATGAATTAGGAATATTTGTCAGAGTAAACGCACTGTAAATTATATAAAAATATGATATGCAAAATACATCGAGGAAAGGAGACGTTACTAAATCTTTAAAGCCAACCAGATTACGACTCTAAACAGGATGGTCTATAATTTTATCAAGCGTCCCAAATCTCGTGTGTTGCGGGAACGGCTCAGTCAGCGTTACCATTGCAGGCCCGTAGTCAGGGGGGAGGAGGGGTCGAGAGGGTCGGACGCCCCCCCCCCCCACTTGCCTAAAGGTTCACTTTCTCACTGTCTGCTTTTCAATATCAGTGCAACAAGAGTCACTGTCTGTTGTTCAGAAGTTTTGTGCTGCTTCTCAACGTCGCTTATGCATTCACCCAGACCCCCATGGCAAGCATGCAGCAGACCTTTGACCAGTCAGCTGCTATGCAAGTCCAGATTCAACAGGAACGACCTCATCCCCTCTCGAGAAGTTGGCTACGGGGCTGCATTGCCTACCCTGCATTATGTTCAGCTTCCCATTGCCCTTTTTATTTGCGGAAATGGCTCAGTCAGCGTTACCACTGCCTACCCTGTATCATATCCTACTTCCCATTACCCTTTTTATTCAGATGGTGCCTATTATTTACCTCCATTGAGTGCATGACTGATTAATAATATCACTAAACAGGTGATGGAGAGGGACGCCTTATGTGGTGGCACTTACACAACTGGGCTATGGAGCTGCCCTGTTATACAAACGTTCCTAAACTCCCTCCCTATCCCCTAAAGGAGGATGGTGGATTGCAAGCGGGGGGCAACTTAAACCTGCAGTCCACTGTGTTCAAGTTTCAGATGAACCTGAAGCTACAACAAAAACAAATACTACTACTACTACTACTACTACTACTACTACTACAGTTAATACTATGAAACGGCCAAAATGTCTGCGCTCCCCACACCAGCAACACACAAGGAGGGCGGTCAACGAGTCATTGTGTATATTCTGTTGCAGGTTATGGTCAGGCTCCCATATTCATTAAAATTTCTAGTGTTTAAGTTGTGTATAAGATTGCTGGCTCACGTCTCTAGCTTCACTTACACAGCTGCCAAACACTTAACAGCTAAACTAGAGTGGATATTTGAAACGAAAACTATGACAGAATACAAGGATCCGCAATGTTAGATTTTCGTAATGGAGAGTTGTCTGTTTTGATATTGATTAACTGCCTCACTGCGATGACGTTTTATGAAATTATTTTCGTGCATTCTCCAGGCTATTGTGTTCAGTATAGGGTTTCTCGCAAAGGTGTTAATGAAGGCTATACCCAACCCCTCCTGCTACAGTGGAGACAATAAGCATGACATTTAAACGACATCCCCAGGCCGAAGGCGTTAAGGTCGTCCGTGAATACCTCCCTGCTGCTGGAGAGGGGCGCCTTCACGTGAGGGCACCGATACGACCAGGATGATGGAGCTCCCCGGTCATTAAAACTTTCCTCAGTCCCCTCCCTATCCCCCAAAATGAGGATGATGGACTGCGGAGGGACAGCCTCGATCTGCAGTCCACCGGGATCATGCTTATCAGAGCCTGTGGTTGCAACTACTATTACTACTACTACTACTACTGTTACCACTACTACTACTACTACTACTACTACTACTGTTACCACTACTACTACTACTACTACTACTACTACGACCACTGTTACTGCTTCTTGTTTTGGATAAGACCCCTTTTTTTATCTACTCTTGCTGCAACTAGACATTTTTACTCAACTTTGGGAAAGCTTCTTGTACCAGCGGGTTTACAATGGCTGTACCTAACCCCTCCAGTTCAAAAGTCTATCCAATGCTGAATAGAATCCTTAATGAGAAGGCAAGTACAAAACGTAAAAGCCGAGCCGTGTCGCAGTGGGATACGTGGACAGGATATCCGGAGTGATAGAGCGAAATCCCATGGAGGCTGATAATCTCTGGCCTCAGTCTCGGGGTTGTGGGTCTGGCAGTGGACGTGTTGTGGGTGTCGTTGTGGGTGACGATATAGTTTCTTATTTAGACACCCATACGCACGCCCACATACAGATACAGACAGACGCACACACCACACACACACACACAAACAGAGGCAAATATAGACGCAGACAGGTGCACACACACAAGCAGACGCACAAACAGATACACTCACACACAGAGACCAACAGACACGCACGAACTTTCATCATTCTTTGGAAGGGAGAAGTGTTGAAGGATCTCGGGATTAGATTATTCTGTTTTTGCATAAAGCACACACACACACACACACACACACACACACACACACACACACAATGGCAAGAGAGCAAGACAGCAAGAAAGGAGGGAAGAGATCTAGAGCATACATGGGGTTGGTGGTGAAGTGTGTAGCAGTGACTATGGTGGCGTTACTTCTGAACACTGATGCTGAAGGTGAGACAGGTGACTGTGTGTGTGTGTGTGTGTGTGTGTGTGACGATGTTAGGAAGGGTGTATGTGTAATGGTGTGAGAGCGTATGTGAAAGTGTGTATGTGAGGATGTGTGGCGTGTTTCAGGGTGTGTGTGAGGGTGTCTGTGTTGGTGCTGGGATGGGTGTGACGATATTAGGAAGGTTGTGACAGTGTGGGAATGTGTGTAAGGATGTGAGGGTGACTGTAAGGGTGTAAGGGTAATATTGAGGATGAGGGGGAGACAGTAGTTAGGGAGTGGTAATTGTAATAGCACTGTGATGAATAGGTGATAGTGTGGTTATGGTATTTTGATGACAGTGATGCTTGTAATGGTGATGATATGGTAATGGCAATTGTGATGGTACTGCTGATGATGTGGTAACCGATGATAAAAAGATACAGTGATGGTGATGATTTTGATGGTAATGCTGCTGGTAATAATGACAGTAATGATAATGATAATGGCAATGGAGATGGTAATGGTAATGATGATGGTGATGGTAATGGTGATGACAATGGTGATGGTAATGGTGATGGTACTGCTGATGGTAATAATGATAGTAATGGTAATGGTGATGATAATAGTGATCATAACAGTAATAGTAGTGGTGATGGCAGTGGTAATGGTGATGGTAATGGTGATGATGATAATGATAGCAATGACAATGGTAATGGTGATGGTGATAATGATAGCAATGGTAATGGTGATGGTAATGATGATGGTAATGGTAATGGTGATGGCAATGGTAACGGTAATGATGCTGGCAACGGTTATGGTGATGGCAATGGTATTGGGGATGGCAATGATAATGGTAATGGTGAAGATGATGATGGCAATGGTACTGGTGATGGGAATGGTAATGGGGATGGATATGATAATGGGGATGGCAATGGAAATGGTTATGGTAATGGCAATGGTAATGGTAATGGTGATGGCAATGGTAATGGTGATGGCAATGGTAATGGTGATGGCAGTGGTAATGGTGATGACAGTGGTAATGGTGATGGCAGTGGTAATGATGGTGGCAATGGTAATGGTGATAGGGATGGCAGTGGTAATGGGGATGGCAATGGTAATGGGGATGGCAATGGTAATGGGGATGGAAATGGTAATGGTGATGAAGATGGAAATGGTAATAGGGATGGCAGTAGTAATGGTGATGGCAATGGTAATGGTGATGAAGATGGAAATGGTAATAGGGATGGCAATGGTAATGGTGATGGCGATGGTAATGGTGATGATGATGGAAATGATAATAGGGATGGCAGTGATAATGGAGATGTTAATGGTGATGATGGAAATGGTAATGGTGATGGCAATGGTAATGGGGATGGCAGTGGCAATGGTGATGGCAATGATAATGGTGATGGCAATGGTAATGGTGATGGCAATGATAATGGTGATGACAATGGTAACAGTGATGATGGAAATGGTAATGGTGATGGCAATGGTAATGGGGATGGCAGTGGTAATGGTGATGGAAATGGTAACAGTGATGATGGAAATGGTAATGGTGATGGCAATGGTAATGGTGATGAATATAAGGAGTATATAAGGTGAGTCTAAGTTGTGTAGAAGATGAGTATTAGGTGTGTGTTTAACGTGGGTACGAGGTGTGTATAAGGTGAGTGTGTATGTGTATGAAATTGGTGTAAGGTGAGCGGGGAGGGGAGGGAGAAACCAGTCCGTCTTATTTCTTTTTTTCTTTTTTTCTGGCCCACACCAAAATATTATACTAAGGTTAAAAAAGATATAACTGAATGTAGGAAACTCAAGATGGAATTACAGACTGATACGTGATACAGAAAAAGGCGTATTGTTTTGTGTGGAGTGTGGAGTTAGGTGTGGGACTGTGAGTGGGGTGTGAGACTGTGAGTGGGGTGTGGGACTGTGGGTGGGGTGTGGGACTGTGAGTGGGGTGTGAGACTGTGAGTGGGGTGTGGGATTGTGACTGGGGTGGGGGACTGTGAGCGGGGTGTGGGACTGTGAGTGAGGTGTGGAACTGTAGAGGTGGGATTGTTAGCAAAGTGTGGGACTGTGAGTGAGGTGTGGAACCAGGAGTGAGATGTGGAGAAATGCGTGTGGAACCATGAATGAGGTATTAAGCCATGAGTGAGGTGTGGAGCCGTAAATGAGGTGTAAAGTGAACCTAAGTGCCGTAATTGTGATCTACGTATCTTACTGGCAGGTTGTGAAATCAGTCGTTTCGTGACGTGGCTAGTTAGTTCGTTATTCAAAGGTAGTTTAAGTTGGATTAATTTTGGTTAAACTAATTTAGGCTAAGGTTATGTTAGACTAGGTTAACTTGATTATGTTACACCAGGTTAGTTTAATTTAAACCTTGTTAAGGTTTAATTATCCTAATCTAACCATAAAGTTGTTTAATCTAACATAAATCTAATTAACCTGACGTAATATACTCTTAACCTAGATCAGCTTAACCCTGCCAAATATAACTTTAGCCTAAATTAGTTTACAATACCTCCTTAGACTAAATTAACCTACCTGAAGTTAACCCAGCATAAACAAACCATATTTCACGAACTGACAAGATATTCCACGAAGTTAATGATCATAGAGTCAATCTTTAATACATATATCTGACGTGTCCCTACAGCCGCCCTCGTTGGCACTGAGTGTGGGCTCGTCACAAGGACAGAGGGTAAACAAAGTGCCGGTTTCCCTGCCTCAGCCGGGGGTCGTCTCATCCTCTGGTACTGGCAGCAACATCCCACCGTCAAACTCAAGTTCACATTATGGCTGCAGCAACTCGACCCACCCCACTCATACAGCTACCCTGCCTTATCTTACACAACCAACTTCCAGATAAATAAAACCATGAAAGTCGACTTCAGTTTCAGCGAGGTGAGGGAGCAGAGAGAAACAGGAAGTATTACTCACCGAATTTGAGACTTTTTTGTTTTAGTTTATTCGCACTGGTACCTGACGATTTCATTTTACTCTGCAAGAACCTTTAGTAATGGTAAGGTTAATGAAGGCTATACCTAACCTTACCAACGCGAAAATCTATTTTGGGGTAATATAAATCGTAGGGAGATAAAGAATAATATAAGAAATACGTCACCGGATTAAAAAGATTATTCCAATCAGTCCCATGACGTCATTTATATTTTTCTGCCTACATAACCTGACGATTTTATTCAATTTAGGAACGATCTCATGTACCAAAGGGTGTCAGGTGTGTGTGTGTGTGTGTATATATATATATATATATATATATATATATATATATATATATATATATATATATATATATATACACTGTACTACGGCTCTACATAATATCCATTGCACTTCTTCGTGACTAGCATATTTTTTGTCGGTCTGTTGTTACAACTGCGCATTCAAGATCGAGAGATGGCATGTTTAGGCCACGGTAGAGTAAAAAGCAGCGTAAATTGCCTCAGTTTGCTTTCACTACTTCATCCCAAGGATATGATTTTCGTTTTTATTCTGTAACCACATGATTCTATTCAGCTGCTGAGAGACTTTTCGAAAGGGGGGGGGTAACTAGAAGTTCAGTCAACCCTTTCACTACGAGGGTGCTCCTCTAGTCGGTGTATATTCACCTGAGGGAACTGAGCCACTTTCACAACTCGCATACTAAGTCGTGGATGCATGAAATCTGATGAGGCTTAGTCATGAGGTGGGAATGAATCTCCATGGTAACTAGTCAAATCAACCCTACAATCTGGCTACATCCTACCATCAACTGAGCTGAAAGGGGATAGGGATCTTTGCTAGATTCGAGTGTACAGATTATATGTGATTCGTCTGGTTGTAGCAAAAATGAATGCAACCCGTAAAAGTGTGTGACTTATACAAGTGATAAGAGATTTGCTATATTTTTGCATTCATGTTGAGCTGAGTTGCTAACAAAACAGTCCTGAAAGTTTGGGTCTTGCAGTTCAAATGGTCTGTTTTTATGACCTTTCCAAACTGTTCCAAATGACCGCATCGACGTCGCAGGCACTCTTGAATGCGAAATTGTCAATTACGCCGACACGCTCCTCTCTTGGGATAGCTCTGATGTTGGCCGTGATTTCTGTTTTCATGTCTCTGATTGTCTAGGGGTGGTTTTCACAAACATGATCCTTCAGATAATCCCACAGATAGAAACCTTGGGGATTCACGTCGGGTGAGTATGGGGCCCACTCAGGGTCACACCTCCTACTGATCAGTCGATCCCCGAATCTTTGCCGCAGCCACATCAGCGTTTGGTTTGAAGTGTGTGGGGTGGCCCTATCCTGCTGGAACCATTGCTCCCCACGAGTGATCCCCCAACATCTTCTTAGTGTTATGGCTTGCATTCATTTTGGGTCGCCTGTACAAAAAGGAATCCTTGAATTGGAAAAGGTTAACGTCCTCACTACGGAAACTTCTTTTATTTCAGTCCTACTACATTCAGACGATTTTATTCAGCATTGGAGAGACTGGATTCAGAGGGCTAAACATGGTTCCCTTCTGTACCACGGGGATCTCTTGACGATAAAAGAACATTTGAGACGCATCCTCAGACTCAAAAAGTTAATCTCTCTATCTATCTATATACCTAGGCTGCTTCCGCCATAGAAAGGGAGGTAGCCGAGACAGGACTACACACTCCCAGTTTACTCATCCACTCAAACACATTCATACGCATCTTAGCCCCAGAGGGGAGAATGGACAGATCCTCACCGCACCACACCGCACGAGGGTCAACTGCACGGTGCAATCAGTGACATCCGCAGCAGGGCCCGAAAGCAGAGCTGGTTTACCTCTGCCACATCATAATAGACCCATCCCCCTACCTGCACCTGACCTGATCAGCTGATCAGACAAATGCGGGAGAATATCCCCTCAGGGCTGCGTCATCATTTATTCATTCACAATTTCTCTCCATTCATTTCTGCCACGCACAGCCACTCTTCCTTGCTCAACACACATCCTCTCGCATCCAACGCTCTCTTCACACTGTCCATCCATCCAGTTCGTGGTCTTCCTCTCAGCCTTACACTTCTCACATCAGATCTAGTTACCTTTTTCACCAATCACTCATTATCCATTCTCTCCATATGCCCAAACCATCGCAACATCCTCTGCTCAACTCGATCAGCCATCTCCCGAACAACTCCAGTTCTCCTTCGCACTTCATCATTTCTCACTAGTTGATCCATACTCGTCACTCCACACATACTCCTCGGACATAATATAAACTGTTCTCTGTTCACCTACACTTGGCTCAGACTTTCAGTCTTGTGCATCTCATTTTACGTAGTTCAGTGACAAATGAAGACGATGCTACGGTTCTACATCCCTTCAGCGGTATTAAATATTCTGATTAACTTCCATCATATTCCAGTGTTAAACTACAGCAACAACTCAGCTTTTAAGATGCAGTAATGGAAATTATAGGTCACGGTAGAATAAAAAGAGTATAGAATCTTTCTGGTTTCTGAAAGAAATTAAAATCACATCATTGTCAAAGAAACATCGATCAGGCATTCAGAACCTTTTGGTCTTATGCTCCTCTCATTCCTCTGAATCCTTGAAGGGTACCAGTAAGCTGGATACGGTAGGGGCGAGTGGTTTGTACTTCATATTTGCCCGAACATCGCTGCGAGTCTCCTTGTGCCTGCACTGTATCGCTTGTTCCAAGTTTCCACTATTAGGCTGCTGCTTAAAACAAAAATGTGGACTTTTTTTTTTTTTTTTTTTTGGTGGGGGGAAGAGGGGTTGCTGAAATGTTAGTGTTGCGTTGTTTTGGGAAGAGCAGGCATTCGTCCTTCCTTCTCTTTTCTGCATATATTTTTTTACTCTTAGTTGCCCCCTTCCTCCTGTCGCCTTCCAGGAAGAGAAGAAGCAAATCTGCAGAGATTTCCAGAAATTTTCCTTTCTTGACCTCTACTACACAAAATTGGGAACCTTTCTCGTGATTCCTCACATGCCGATGGATTTACTTACTGTCTGGTACATATACTCGTTGGCCTTGAATCAACCCTCCCCCCTCCATTAGGTGGAATTCCCACTTGTTCAGGTACTGAACCCTGAAGAGGCCAATACTGTATATTTCCGGGTTTCTTTAATAAGGTCCTTCATTTGCTACTCTCCCTCCTGGATACTGTCACTCTCCCTTTTTCACAGGTAACTTCTGGTATTAAGGATAATGAATTTGGAGCTCGTTACTACCACTATGGGACCTAGAGGGGTGAAATTATGGCCAGGTAGGCTACAATGGCTTCAGAGAGGCTACCCCATGTTTCTTTGACATTGATGCAATTTTCCTTTCTCCTGGACCGATTGAATAATAGAAACCTAATCTCGGTTCAGCATGGAATACTCAACTCCTCAGGCATTAAATATTTCGAGCCACCAAATGCAGGGTGTTATGCTAAAGTCTGCCATTTTAATACACAGGAAACTCAGTCAACCACGGTGGCGGGCAGAGGGGTCCCAGACGGCAAAATCTACGAACGTCAAAAACTGGCACATGTCGGGGTTGTGAGTGATAAGGCGGTGGTATGGGCCGACTGCACTCGCCACGACACCCAATGTGAGTGGTCCAGCACAGTACCTACAACACAATACAACAGTGCAACACATCACACACAACTTGTTGGCAATGATCCTCAGGTAGTGCACATGATAACACTCCTAACACAACACATAACAACACCACTCACAATTTATCGTTGGTTCTGCTATTGTGTACTATACCTGACAACACTCAGCATCACAACACATCAGCTCAACACCACACCACTCGTATTCGCGCATTATCAGTGGCCCTGTGATCACTTTAGGTTTTTTCAAGTCAGTTAGGTGAGACCCATTCAGATAGTTCACATCCATTCAGTCTATTAGGTGAGTATTATATAAGTCTACTCAGATACACTTAGATCACTTCAGATCCAAGATTCATTCATATCCAGGTACACCCATTCACATCCAAGAAGATTCATTCATATCCAGGTACACCCATTCACATCCAAGAAGATTCATTCATACCCATTCATATCCAGGTACACCCATTCAGCTCCAAGAAGATTCATTCATATCCAGATACACCCATTCAGATCCAAGAAGATTCATTCATTCAGATCCAAGAAGATTCATTCATATCCAGATACACCCGTTCAGATCCAATAGGGTCATTTAGGTTTACTTAGGTCATTCACACCCATTTAGATCAATTCAGGTTCTTGTTGGGTCACTTAGGTCAATTCAGATCCAGTACAGTCCACCCAGGTCCAGTGTCACCAGTCGTTCACATCCAGTCACACTCGGCCATGTCAGCTTACACTCACTCAGGGCCAACAGAACCTATTCAAATCTGTTATCAAAATCTTTCTGTCTTTATGTGAATGAAATTTCATCCTCCCTTGTTTAATCCATAGCAAAAAATTAACGGCAAATCCATGTACTGTACTTGCATTGTTACTATTCTAGAGGGTTATATTGTAGTACTCTTTTTTTTTTTATGTTCCTGTAGTCTACCATCATCACAGTTTTAGTGAGTCTGGAATATGAAATGAAATACAATAACAACACTGCCCAAATACAATAATTCAATAAGGTAAAATACACAGTCATTTCGAATGGACTAAGACTGACTCTTGCTGGTAGTAACAAGTTGCTTGGTACATTCATCTAGAATATATATATACAAAGATGTTTACAAACAAATTATCAATATTTAGGCCATGTGCAGAGTGTGGAGAATGAGAGACTGATTAGAAATGTGTATATGAGTAAGGTAGAGGAGAAAGTAGGAAGGGAACACCAAGGATGAGATGGATGGATGGAATGGAGTGAGATATGTGAGGGGGTGTGTGAGTTGGAGAGCAGCCGAATGGCAGAAGACAGAACGACGTGGAGGCAACCTGTTTGTGCCCCCCTCCCCTCCCTTACGGGATTAAGGGGCCTGACGATATATATAATAGATAGACAGGTCCACTCAGCATCATTCAGGTCCAATTAGATCCATTCACGTCCTTCGCATCCAGTCACATCCAGTCCGATTAGCCTATGAACTTCTTTTTAAATTTTACACTTGCCATCCCCTAACGACTATATTCAACTTAGAACAAAGTTTTCGGACTGGAAGGGTAAGATATAGCATTAATGAACCCCTTCATTGGGAGAGGCCTTTTTCTAAGTTAAACATAATCGTCTGGTAGTGGCAGGAATAAAGTTTGTAATGTCACCCGGACTGCAGGAGTTTTGGTCCAATATGGTTCATGCAAGCTCATTAGCTTAATCCAGCTCTTTCGCATCTACTTAGCCTCAGTCTGTCAGCTTCAGGTCCAGTTACAGCCAACTTGGTCCATTTAGGGCAGTCCTGGTCTAATTATGTCTATTCTACCAACAAGATCCACTCATGTTATTACAGCAAGTGTACCTGACAGTCTGGTTAATTACAGCACCATTTAGAAGCATCGGCATGATTTTATTAAGCGTAATGAGGCGAAACGCAAATATTACGAAAATATACAGTCCTTACCTTTAAAAGGGTTCATTCGTGTCATGTAGATCATTCAGATTTTTATATCCATTTAAGCTTAGTCAGGCTACTTCAATGCTGTTCAGGTCAGGTTAAGTTCATGCACGGCCTTAAAACCCATTTCTCAAAACCAGGTCGCCATATTCATGCCGGTGTGCTGAAGATTCACTCCGGTTATTCTAGTTCAGTCGCTCCGGTTCAGATACAGGTAAATCGTCTGAAAGCAGCTGAAGCCAATTAAATCTTTCAGGCCATTTCAGCTCCATGATGTCAGTTTCTAAGAGTCAATCAAGATTTATTCAAAATTTTGCCTATAAATGAGGAGGCCAAAAACCAACCCAAACAGTGTGTGTGTGTGTGTGTGTGCGCGCGCACGCGCCCTGGTAGTCAGGGCAGTCATTTTTCTTTTTTTCTTTTTCTTTTTCTTTTAATGCACACCATATGAGAGCAGAAATGAAAGGTGTGGGCAGGATGGGCTGTGGTGGCGGTGAGGTGGGTCATGCCAGAAGTACAGGGTGGCTGTGGGTGTTGTAGGCAGGCCGCTAAAGTGCGTGTCATTGGTGGGAAAACATGAAATGGATGGCGATGGGTGGAAAGGTTGGGGTTTGTTGGGCGGAATGGGCTAATATGGCGGTAATAGGCTGCGAAGGATGTGTATGCGCTGTGAATACGCGTGTTGTAGTTTAGATGGTAATCAAGGCAGCCTTTTTTTTTTTTTAATGACATTCAGTTCACCACGGTAAGGCAGAATGGTTGAGGTGAGCAGAAAGCAGTAGGCAATAAGAGGTGTGATGGTGGCGGGTGGTGAGAAATACCGTGAGAAACATGGTCTGTGTCATGGAAAAGGCTGCTGTCAGTGGTAGGTGAGGGCGCCTACTATCCTCTCACTTGACAGTGTTGCCTTCAAGTGACTCTGCACTGAATGACAAGCCAAATTCTTCCCTGTAATATGACTCTACACTGAGTGACAAGCCAAGTGGTTTCTTGTAACCCAGGAAATCGTGCCATATAATCATGGAGAAACATGGTAATCTTGTGAGTTAAGGCACTCCCCAAGCGGATGTGACCTACAGAAGTTTATAACCAAGGGATGGTTGGGGCTTAATTGCTAACGTAATATCACTCACAGTACGAGCGACTGGTCATTCACACCTTAAATATCGGGACTAGGGACTAATTAAGGCAGCCACGTGATCCTGCTGGGACAGTAAAGGAGTGGATGACAGACAGATAAAAAAGGATGTTTTTGACAGGCTGGTAAGGTGCAAATCAACAGGTATCAAGGGAAAAAATTATGTGGGCAGGCAGAAAGGAGTGGATGAGATCAGCTAAGGCAATGGTAGGTGGTGCAGTACAGCCAATAAAGGTGAGTGTTGTATAAGGGGCGACAGTGGCCGTGGGAGCAAAATTATAACTTACGGTGCTGGAAGAATAGGATTAGGAGGCAAAGAGTGGATGGGGTGGAGAGGAATGGATGGGAATGAGGGGGGCAGTGGAGTGGCCGAGTAACTGTATGATGACCCCCTGTGAAGATGAGCAATGTGAGTTCGCTGGTTTGGCCTTGACGATGGCTTGTTCGAAATATTTCACATAACGCAGATTATTTACGCCTGAAAAAACAAAAAGTCATAATCGAGAAATGGAGAGAGAGAGAGAGAGAGAGATTCTTCATTCATTCACCTTTTTAACTACGTTTCCTCTCACATCCTTCCCCCCTCTTTCCCTCTCTCCAGCTTACCCGACAGATAGACGTCCTTCTGACCCCAGCGACTCCACTCCAGAACCCACTCCACCCAGCGAATCCGCTCCAAACCCCACCTCACCTACCAGCCACATCTCACCCATAAAACCAACTCCAAACCCCATTCTTTCCACAAACTCCACTTCAAACCCCATTCCTTCCACAAACCCCATTCCTTCCACAAACCCCACTCCAACCACAAACTCAGCTCCAAATGTCCCCTCATCCACCACTCCCGCTCCAAACCCCACCTCAGCCAGCAACCCCATTCCAGATGCCACTTCAAACTCTACTGGTACTGCGAAGAGTGATGATGTTATTGTGATGCCGACGGTGGTGGTGGTGCTGGTGGTGGTGCTGGTGTTGGTGGTGATGATGGTGCTCGCTATAACCATTGTCGTTCTTCATCGCAGAAGAGATGCCAGTGTTGGTAAGTTCATAAACAGGTGATTGTAGCAGTGATGGTGGACGTGATGAGGAGATTGTTTCTGACCCCTGCACCCAAGGAAAGTATAACATAAGCTGAATAATATCATATGGTATTACTCAGAATATGGTCAGCAAGGTGACAAAAGCTGAAGGTATTACTGAAGATGATGATAATGATGAACAGTTGATTGGTGTACAGTATTAGCATATCGACGATGAGGGTTTTTGTCTGTCTGAATTAGGGTTTCTTGCACCCAAGGAATATATATATATATATATATATATATATATATATATATATATATATATATATATATATATATATATATATATATATATATAGATAGATAGATAGATAGATAGATAGATAGATAGATAGATATAGATATATATACACGAGGTCTGTTCAGAAAGTATCTGACCTTAGGCTCTAAAAAAATAAATAGCTACCCTGTTGAGCTAGGACACTAATCCCCCTCAGAGTAGATTCCTTTGGACTTGACACACGTAACCCAGCGTTCTTTCCACTGCCTGAAGCATTTTTTTAAGTCGGTTTTCGGTATCTTCCGCAGGTGCTTCGTCGCATTCGTCATGATCTCTTCTCTCGGATGAACGTTGCTCAAGACATGTTGGAGTTTGCATATTGTGATTTGGGCTTTCTATAGACTGTTATTACTGGAAATGAGAGTTGGATGTACGGGTATGATCCAGTACCAAAGCAGTGTTGTCCCAGTGGAAGCATGCAGGGCCGCCTTGGCCAAAAAAGGACAATAGGTTTGCACCATGGTGAAATGCACCCACATGTTGACCGTTTTTTTCCGACCACCGTGGGGTTGTGCACCACAAATACGCACCAGGAGGTCAGACAGTCAACAAACATTAATACCCTGACGTTATCCGTTGTCTTCGTGACACAGTACGACGGAAGAGACCAGACCTCTGGAAGGCGGCAATTTGGAAGCTTCACCATGGCAACGCCCCTGCCCATTCTTCTCAATTGATTCGGGAATTTTTCGCCAAGCACAACACCCCGTAGGTCTGGCAGTCTCCCTGCTCACCAGACATGGCTCTGTGCGACTTTTGGTTATTCCCCAGGCTCAAAACTCCGCTGAAGGGTTCCCGATTTGAGACGTGAAAAGAGATCATGACAAATGCGACGAAGCACCTGCAGGAGATACCGAAAACCGACGCTGAATAATGTTTCAGGCAGTGGAAAGAACGCTGGGTTACGTGTGTTAAGTCAGAAGGGGCCTACTTTGATGGGGATTAGTGTCCTAGCTCAACAGGTTGGCTATTTTTTTAGAGCCTAAGGTCAGATACTTTCTTAACAGACCTTGCATGTCACAGCGAATGTGTGTAACCAGTGATTTCATGAATTCCCTAGTCATTTCGTGAAATAAGTGTGAATTGGGATGGATTAATCAAGGCTAAGATAATTTAGGCTGCAGTTAGGTAAGCCTGGGATAATTTAGGTTAAGCTTAGATTAGGTTAAGCTTGGCTAGTTTGGTTAGGTTAGATTTAAATGAACGTTAAGTAATGTTAAGCGTTCATCTAAATTAACCTAAACTAACCTAGCTTAACCTAACCTAAGCTTAACCTAGATTATCCCAACGTAACCTAACCGCAGCCTAACTTAATCTAGCCTATATCAATTCATCTCAATTCACACTCATTTCACGAACTGACTCTGCTTTTCAGGAAATCATTGATTACACAAATGCACTGTAATATATATATAATACATACGGTATGCATATTCATATATAATTTACGTATGTACAGTATGTACAATATATTGATTGATTTATTCATTTATTTATCCATGTATTTGTTTATTTATTTATTTATATAATTTAAATATATTCCACACGTAACTTCACACTCACCTCTCTAACCCTCTCTAACAGTCAATCCGATGACTGTCAAGTTAAAAACGGAAAGCAAGCCCTGGGCATACACTCCTACGTAAAAAATTCATCCAGTTAGCTCAGTCGCTTGTCAGTTCCCTCGTTACTCCAATACACCTCTCACACACTCATTTACCATATCTACCCACTTTCTTCCAGGACTACGATGTCTGCTCCCACCTTCAAATTTGCTCCGAAATGTACTTTTCGCAACTCTGTTCACTCCCAGGCATTCCATACCCAAACCATCTAAGCCCACTGTCTTTAGCTCTGGTGACCAGACTTTCTTACTCCAGACCTTTCACGAATCACATTATTCCTTATCCTATTCACTCTCCATACTCCACACAGTCCTCAACAATCAATTATTCACTGCTGTTACTTTTGACTTTTCATTTTTATGCCATAACAACGTCTCACACCCGTATGTTAGAGTAGATACCAAAATTTCTTCATGCAAGTCCCTCGCAACCGCGATACTCAGATCTCTGTTTCTTGACAAGCCATTCACAGCACCAGCCATCCTCCTTCCCTGTACCGCTCTACTTTCTACTCCTTTTGTAAATTTACCTCTCACACTGAGAGTCACCTCTCTCAACAATCAACACTTTACTCATACCTGAATTAATTTCAAGGCACGATACACAATGACATCTACAAAACTCTGCACCAGTCTCTCAAGCTCTTCCCACTATTTGCAAGCGGCACTGCATCATATGCATACATTAGATTTGAGGTACCCCATCCCTCATCATTCATTACCAACACCATCCCTTTCTCCATTACTCTGGTTTTTACCTAACATCATAATTATATACTGTGTGTATATATATATATATATATATATATATGTGTGTGTGTGTGTGTGTGTGTGTGTGTGTGTGTGTGTGTGTGTGTGTGTGTGTGTGTGTGTGTGTGTGTGTGTGTGTGTGTGTGTGTGTGTGTGTGTGTGTGTGTGTGTGTGTGTGTGTGTGTGTGTGTGTGTGTGTGTGTGTGTGTGTGTGTGGTGTGTATTAAACAACCATGGAAACATCACAGCACCTTGTCTCACGCCAACACTGATCTTTGACCATTCACTTACAGTAGATGCCCACTTACTCTTACGAACGCTTTATTACCTTCGTAAAAGCTCTTCTCAGCACGCAACACTTGACCATCTACACCATACATACATTAACCTTCCATAATCCTCTGTTTACTTTGTCGTACACTTATTCCAGATCCACAAATGCTCCAGATACCTGATAGTCCTTCTCACAAGGCTCCTCCACTATGTCTCATTTGCAAATATTTGATACACATCCTTTACCACTCTTTAAGCAAAACTGTTCATCATTAGCCGGGAATTCTGATATATTCCTTACTTTCTGTATGATATTTCTTCCTTATACTTTTCCTACAATACTAGAGACTTGTGCCACGAAAATTTGTACAATCACTTTCCCGGCCTTAATTCCTGTACAAAGGTAAAATCACAGCCTTTTTCCACCATGCAGGTACAGTTTCACTCATCCACGCCTTTTTACATATCTCAGACAAACACTTCAGTCCACTCTTGCCACTACATTTAATCATTTCTGCATACATCTCATCAACACCTGCTACTTTCGCATTCTTCAGCCGTTTCACAACATTCTTCACTTCTTCCAATGTTACGCTTCCTGGCTCTACATTCATTCTCTGCACACCACCAAAACCAGTCATAAGAATATTTACAGCTGCTCTACTCTCACCATTCCCATTCTTCAGCCGTTCAGAATATTCATTCCATCTGCTCCTATGGCGGCTCATTTGGTCCGTCACCCTTTGTTTCTTTTTCGGAACTTTGAAATAAACTAAATATGTATGCATAAACTACTATGTTGTAAGGCTGGAAGAAAATGGACTTGTCTCCATTGGCCATAAAGGAATCAGGCCCACGGGGGAAAACAGATCCAAGGGTTAAGTAGGTCAGAGGGAAAATACTTGCATGGGAACAAAATAGGTCCTTGGAAAAAATCGGTCGATGGTGAAAATAGGTCCTTAGTTAAAATAGGTCCATGAGGAAAAAAAGTTCCATAGGAGAAAGTAAATCCACTGGAAAAATAATCCAACTCCATGGGGGAAAATATAGATCCTTGAAGGGAAATTTGTCAACACAGGAACCGGACGATGTGGGAAAATAGGTCAGTGGAGGGTTTTCCCCTAGGGAATTATCCAGAAGGAGGCTTTTGTGTTGGTATACATGTATTGTTTCTATCTTTTCTTTTTAATGATCCGAGTTCTTGAATTTCCCCTGGAATGAATTTGACTGGAATTGGCCAGAATACAACACCCAAGTGAAAGGGTTAAGCCTGAGACCGTAGGTACTCTCACACTCTGCTCCCTTGCTAAATGTGGAAGCTGTAATCATCTCGGTTTATATACCGAAGGGTCTCAGAGAATGAATTTATCATTATCAAGATACCAGCACATTCACACCCTTTAGAGTGGTGGTGGTGGCAACGAAGATGAAGGTGGATGGGGAGAAATTATAATGTGGACAATGGAGATGATGATAATTGGTGGTGACGTGGAAGATAGAAATTAAAATAGTGATTGGTGGTGGTGATGATGGTAGTTCGAAAGATGAATATGAAAGACGGACGACGTCCTTGTAGAAGACTGAAGTCTGATATTTAAAAAAAAAAAATCTGAAAAGATACAAATGTGTAGACGGAAGAGAATCCAAGAGAGTGTGTGAAACAGGGCATGGATGTAGATGGGGAGGGGAGAAGAGGAGTTATAAGGGTGAAGTTTAGATGGCAAAGAAGATTTAACGCTGAACTGATCTGATAATAATGAGAAATTTTTTATCAAGACAGTGTTACAGATGGACGCCTGGCACAAAAATTTGTCATCATAAATCTGACACAGAGACAAAGGAAGTGAATATTTACTGGACTCTGTTTAATGATTACACAGAGACAGGTCCTGAAACTCTGATATGAAGAGCTTCAAGGACGTACGGAAGTCGGACTGAATCAGTCAGTGGCGTTGTGGTGGGGGGTGCTCCCTTTATTATGACAAGCTGGAAATTACTAACCATTTTCTGCAATTATCAATTCTTACATACATTGCCCTTCATAGGTTGGAATAAATTTTGATTGCAAAAATTCTGGGTTTAAGAAACATTGTTTTGTACACCAATGTTCGTGACGTTTCATAAAACTGAGCCTTATTTATTCACATGGTTGATATAGTTTACATGATTATACAATGATTTAAAATCATATTTTGTACAACACATGGCCTGATTTGTTTGGAAATTTTGGGGATCCCTCTCTCCACCATCTCATCATTGTCCAACGTCCCCGATCCAAGTTATGTGTGTAATATGGGGGATGTATATTACAGATGAGGCCTTATCGACTATGGACTGGCGGTATCAGTCTCTCCTCCGCCAGACTGAGAGATCCCCACCTCAGGTCCACACCAAGCCCAACAGATACCCGACGCCGCCTCCAGTACATCTCAAAGCCGAGACACCATCAACTCCAACTCAAGTCAACCAATTGCTTGAAGAACGTGACCAGCCTGAGGATCACGTTTACGAAGAACTAGGAGAGTTTCGTCTGTCACGCTACACACAAAGGAACAAACACACCTCAGACAACACACACAACACCACAGACAAAACACACAACACCTCAGTCAACACTAACTCTCCCTGCAAAGACACACTGTCACCAAACCCCAGATACATCACCCAGTCACAGACCAGAACACACACAACAGCACAGTCCACATGAACTCTGAGGACACACTGCCACAACAACCAGAATATAGGGTGTTCACAAATTATCCGTACAGCGTTTAAGATGTATCAAAAATACACAACTTAAGAAAATTTCATGCGCTGGGTTGTATATAAAGGAGAAGATATAATTTTTACGGTATTTATCACCTTCTACGTGAACACCATTAGTAGTGTGAAGCAGCTGGGCCATCTCATCCAATCCACCGATTATTAGATGTTTTGCATAGTGCTCACGAATAACACCCCAGCGAGGTGATGCACCATGCTTGGAGGATGACAGCTGACGGTCTTCCAGCTGTGATATCCCTAATTCATTATTAAGATAATCAAGGTAAACATTTTGCCATTAAAAAATAAAGATGTTAAGGTAACAGTGGACACCCTAAACATAACTCCCACTTAACACCACACCACACCACACATAACAGCACATTACACAAAACATGATGTAACACAATATAACACATGGTAAAAACACACAAAACATGATGTAGCACAACACATAACAGCACAACACATGATGTAACACATCTTAACACATGTAACAAAACAAGACACAACACATGATATAATACAACACATCAAAAGATGTAACAACATATTGTGCAATGGCACAACACATAATGGCACAACATTCGGTTTAACCTAACACATGATATAGTTCAACACATGTAATACAATAATATAACACAACACAAGATATGACGAAAATATATGACAACACATTATATAACACAAGTCAGTGTATACCTTGCATTAATTCTAAATTGCTCTCCTTAAACTCATCAGAGTTTACATGGTTTTCCTATTAATCTCATTTCATCAATGTTGTTTTCTCATCATAGTTTATGAGGATTCCCTTTCATTCTCATCAGGGTTTAAATACTGCCTTTAAATTTCATGGTATAAATGGATTCTTTTTAAATGTCATCAGGATTTAAGTTGAGTTCCTTTGACCTGCTCTGTTTAAATGGATTCCGATTAACCTATATCTAATCATGGATTTAGTGGCTTTCCTTTTAATTAAAACCAAAGTTAATTCGCTGTTCTTAATCTCATGAGAAATTAAGTCTTTCCATCATATCTCATCAGGGTTTAAAGAACGTTTAAATTTCATCTTGGCTTAAATAGATTACCTTTAAGTACATGACTTTAAATAATTTCCTATTAAATCTAATTTCTGCATGGTTTCTATTTAATTTCATATCATAAAAAAAAAGACTTTAAATTTCAGCGGGCTTGAAATAACTTTCATTAAATCACAGCATATATATCCAGTATATACATACGTATCTATCTATCTATATATATATAGAGAGAGATAGATAGATAGATAAAGAACAGAAATGGAGGTGGGCAGGCCATATAGCAAGAATAAGGGATAACCGATGGAGTAAGAGGCTGACGGACTGGACACCAAGAGAATGTAAGGTAGCAGAAAAAGGCCAGACAGGAGATGGAGAGATGAAATAGGGAAATTTGCAGGGAAAACGCGGCAAAGATTGGCTCAGTCAAGGAATTCGTGGAAAAGGTTGGAGGAGGCCTTTGTTCAGCAGTGGACTAGTTTTGGCTGATGATATATATATATATATATATATATATATATATATATATATATATATAAAATTTGTACTTCCAGACGGTTATATTCGCCTTGCAATAGCTATATTCGTCGATCCTCCGTTAACCTTCGTTAACCTCATCATTATCACATTTCCCGTAAGCAGAATACAATCGTCAGAGTTATAAAAAAAAAAGAAAAAAAAGAAGAAGAAGAAGAAGAGAAGAAGAAGAAGAAGAAAGAAAGAAAAAAGAAAAACTGCCACCCGGATTTAATGGGGTGGGTATCCCTGAAATAGCTCACTCTAACCCCTGTAGTGTCATAAACTCTTTTTTAGTCATCCTCTATTACCAGACCATTTCATTAAGTTCGAGAGCAACCTCTTGTAGTGTTTATAGGTTATCACCATTAACTCCGTATAATTCTGCTCTGGTTACCACCAAACAAGTAATCTTGGGATAGACACTCCGCACAACAGTCCAGTGGATGAACTCCTTATAATCCGGATTTGTTTTTGCAGGAAGGAGAAGGATAGAATAGAATCATCCCATGTCTTGTTCAGCAATAATGATAATAATAATAATAATAATAATAATAATAATAATGATCTTAGTTGAGAGGAAAATTACCTTTCTATCATAACTGGCAGGGAAAGAATTTTGAAGTTTCCCATGTCTCTAGTACTTACTGCATAATCAAATCTACGACAGAGAATCGATCGTAATTATACTAGAGAATCTTAACCCCCGGGGGAAGTAGCCTACATTACTCATAAAAGATCATAAGCAGTTATCATATAAAGATTTTAGGTAAGCAAATTATCGTTTTTATATGCTTTCTGATTTACTCTTGTTTAACTGTGAAATCTTTTGTAACTATAACTAAAGGTAAAAATATAATCAAGCAACCTTAGACAAAACTTAAATTCAATAAAGTTTATGAATATACTACCAGACTCTTTACTGTTCACTCTATAGTGTGATTAAGACGTGTTTGGTTACTGTATGTGTAAATATGGACATACTGTAGAAGCAGGCAATCTTATACACGATGATTATACGGCCCTTGGTTTACAACCCAAGCTAATGCCATCACACTGTACTGAGTTTTACTTTCTGCAGCAGTCTGTCTGTCTTGCATTTGCCGCAGCCTGTGAGGGATGACCTTGACAAGACAACCTCTAGGCGTTTTTGTCCCTACTAAGTATCAACCAGGAAGCGTTAATCAGAATGACAGCGGCAGAGTCAAACATATGAAGCGTTTGCTAACCTGGTGTCGCTATAGCGGCTGGCTCAAAGCACATACATGTGTTATTACTCGAATATCTACTCCACTCTGTCAGCTCGCTTTGTTTATGGGTGTACCCAGAGAGATACAAGATTCCGTAATCTTCCATCGATGGCTATTGAAGCTGTAACCCAGAGCTATTCAACTGGCGGTCCGCGGGCCAAATCCGGCCCTTGAGTCCTTTTTCATTGACACTTTTACAGACTTAGACCCCAGGTAAACAGGTAAACAAGTCAAAGTTTTACTTTATCTTTCCTATGAGCTTAGCGGAAATGCAAAAGCAACTTACGTATAAAATTTTCATTCCTTACTATGTATAAACGTTTAGACAGAGGGAAAAAATGGAGGTAAAACAAATGTATGGCCCTTCTAACAATTAGAGTTTAATAATCCGGGCCCACTCCTAAAGTAATTGAACAGTCCTGCTGTAGCCTATATATGGGTGTGTCAAATAGATATGGGGATGCCTGCAGTAATTCATGATAATGTTGTCAGGCTGATGTTGTCATTGCTTATAAATTTTATTACTTTGTCATAGCACGTTCCCTATGTTGATGTTAGTGATCACTGAGGGAAACCAAAGAATTTGTTATATCACATAGGTATTGTAACATAACTGAATTTCCGCCCACTGTTTTATTTCACCCACTGTTTTATTTCGTTCCCAGTTTCCTAGAGAACAAGTCTGGGAAAGTGAGTGTTATAAATTTACCCTTTGGTAAGAACAAAATAGTAAAGCACTGTATCTTGAAATCGTGTTTACCTGACCATGATTACGTGCGAATTTTTGATCCTACGCAACTGTCAACACGCTGAAAAAAAAAAAAAAAAAAAATACTGTACTGTACTGTACATGTTTAAAGTGGAGGGGGATAGATTAATAATGATCTTGACCAAGCTATTCAATAAGATATGGGTGACGGGGTTACTACCATCAGTTTGGAAGAATGGTGTAATTGTTAAAGTTCCGAAGAAGGGAGACCTGAGTGAATGTGGTAATTGGAGGGGAATCTCTTTGTCACCGATAGCTTTGAAAGTTTTCAGTAGAGTGTTGTTAAATAGGTTGGAGCCGGTGGTTGAGGGTATTCTGAGGGATGAACAGGCTGGTTTTAGAAAGGGATGTGGTTGCAATGATCAGATCTTTATAGTTAGGCATTTGATGCAGCAAGTTAATGAAATGAGAGTACCGTTAAGTCTTTGTTTTGTTGATTTTGAAAAGGCTTTTGATAGTGTTTCGATAGAGTCTATGGGGAAGATCATGAGACATTATGGAATACCAGAGGAGTTTGTGAGGGTCATTATGAACATGCATGAGGACACATTTTGTAAAGTGATGGTTGATGGTTGTCTGAGTGATTCGTTTGAAGTCAAGTCCGGAGTAATTCAAGGTGGTGTTCTATCGCCTTTACTATTTATATTGGTCATTGATTACATTATGAAAAGTGTTGGAACAGAAACCGGTGCAGGTATACTTTGGGGAGAGAACAGGAAACTTTTGGATTTAGATTATGCAGATGATATAGTTTTGATTTGTGATGGTGGACCAGAAGAGATGCAGAGAGTGTTGGACTGTTTGGTGAGTGAAGGTCGCAAGGTGGGTTTGGTTATTAATTGTGGAAAAACTGAAATAATCAATATGAATGTGGAAAATGCGCAGGAATGTGTAATTGGAGGTATGGTTGTAAAGCAAGTTGATAGGTTTAAATATTTAGGTACTTATTTAGCCAAGGATGGTTCTTTGAACCTTGAATTCGAGGAAAGGTTAAAGAAGGCTAATCAGGCAATGGGAATGCTTAAAAATATTTGGAATAATAACAATTTCTCTGCGCATACAAAAATCAAACTTTATAAGGTAATGGTTAGGAGTATCTTAATTTATGGACACGAGTCTTGGTACAGCACAGTGACTATGGAAAATAAATTCTTGGTGTTTGAAAATAAAGCACTTAGAAGAATATTAGGAGTTAAGTGGTGGGAAAGGATACCAAATAGTAGAATTAGAGAAATAACGGGAGTGCAGCCGATCGATGAATATGTTAGATTCTCACGATGGAAGTGGCTAGGACATGTGTATAGGAGACAGGGAATAGTACGAGGTACACCAGGGTGGGTGGCACCTGGTAGGAGAGGTAGAGGAAGGCCAAAAGAGACGTGGGTGAGGACAATGAGACGGGAAGCTGGAGATGAGTGTTGGGGAGATCTTGAGGAGTTAGCACAAGATAGGATGTGGTGGTGTGAGTTCATCGAGGTCCTATGCATCCCCGAGGGTGCCACAGGAAATGATTGATTGATTGATTGTACTGTACTGTATTGTGGTTTAGACTGAAACAGTCTTTACACTGTAAGTCCTACAGTAATGCCTTTTTGAGTACCAATCATGCCTCCATACATATTTTTATTCTGTGTTAAAGTTAAAGGGCTTTGATCTTTGAGTTTTTCCTCCAGATGATGTCACTGACATCTGTATGACATGAACAAGTATTCAGAATGCAAATATTGTATATACGGGAAACTCATATGTAAACTTGTCCAGAGTAAATCTCCATGAGCTCATGCAGTCAGTTTTGCAGTCAGTCTTGTGGAAACCTATCTTTTCATCCATTTCAAGCCATATGACAGTGTGAACCTTTTGACAGTCAAGTGATTTTGATCAAAACCATTGCCGATTAATGCTTTTAGGTAACGTGCATTTACCCTGGGAAGTAATATACAAACTTGCGGTATTTTCTGGATTGTAGGACGGAACTGGTGTTAGTGCAGTGAAGAGATTACTGCATGCTACAGTAGGCCTACTGTAAGCACTGGTGGTGCTAGGGTGGTGGAATGCAGCTGGTGCCAATGTGGTACAAGAGCTGCTGGCAGTCCTAGTGTGGTAATGGAAGGAAGCTTCAGCACTGATGGTGCTAATGTGATGAAGACCTAGAAGAGATATCAAATAAAGGAATGGGCTAAGTGGTGCACGTGTGGTGTTTGCTTAGTGTGCTGATATATATATATATATATATATATATATATATATATATATATATATATATATATATATATATATATATATATATTAGACTTCAACGTACCCACAAGAGTATTTTATACTACGTTCAGACCTTTTGATGAAATAAACAATTCCCAGGCAAATTCCTTGTTTCCAGTCAACCAATTTGACGGCTAGCTCCCCCACTGTCTTCTTGAGTCTTGCAAGGAGGAAGATGCCAAGACGCTTCCATCTTTCTCAGTAAACTTCCCAGTTAATAACTTTTTTCTCGCGACACACAACACCCTCCTATACGGGTATATACTCTTTTAACTTCTCTCTCCATCTCGTCCTGTGTCCCTCATCCTCTACCAGCCATCACATTCTCATGCACTTTCCCAGTTTGTTTCTCACTCGCCATTTGCTCCATATTATACTCGTATTACAACTTTTTCTCATGTTTAACCGGTCTTTCAACATGCACTGTATAAAATCGTAGCATGCACAATTAAATGTGCCATATGCAAAAGAGAATGCACTTTACAGTAACGAAGAAGTGTCGGGAGGTCTCCTAAGCCTGCGAAAAAAAAGAAGGGTGAGATTCTGGAACATATTTACGATCCATTCCCTGTCGTAAATCTTATTTGTTTTTGCAAGAACAACAACATACTTGGTCGGATCTAGGGATGTTGCCCATCCTGCCCGGGTGACACCCCTGGTTTATCATACTAAGGCAGTATCCAGTAATGTGCATATATAGAATACATCGGTTATTAATAGCTTATTTGGGGGAGGCGGTGGCAGAATCGGTATAGAGGCAGCTTGCAGTCCTAATGGACCCAGGTTCGAATCGAGGCGGTGGCAGAATCGGTAGAGAGGCGGCCTGCAGTCCTAATGGATCCAGATTCGTATCCCAGCTGGGGCAGGGAACAGTTTAGGGATTTTAATTTCTTAAAAAGCAGACTTTTCTGATCTCCCAGATGACCCGCCGACATGTCATATAAAGTACCCCCGCTAATACCAGTACACCAGTCCTGTGTAAGACAGCCCTAACATGTATTCAACATGGATGGTGGGTGTTAGCGCCAAAGTGGTGACATGTGGAGATGTAGGAGGACTACTGGGACTTGGGAATAGGCCAGCCTTTGCCCAGAGTCGGACACGTAAAAAAAAAAAAAAATCTCCTATACAAAGCATCCTTGCTGACGAATATTACTTAGTTCACTAAGAGCAAGGGGATATCGAACCCTAATTACCTGGAAACTGATATGGGCAACGCCTCAAGAATATTTCAGGATCCGCCCCTGATATGACATGGGAGAGATCTGCACTTGGTTTTTCTTGCTCTTCCTGCAGAAAACATGTTACTTTAGATAATTTTCCTCTCCTAATTAAGATTTGTTTGTGAAAAATAAGCAAGACATGAGAAGATTCTGCACTCTTCTTGTCCTCCTTCAAAATAAATCTGAGTTACAAGAATGATGGATCGATCATGAACATGTTAAAGCCCTCCGCAAGAAAGATTCCTTGGTTCGTACTGTCGTGGGCTGGGCAGGCTTTCATATACCTCTTACTAAGCTACTATTTTCCATTTGGCATAATTAGATTTTATTTCTTTCATTTTATCATTAATCAAAGCCATGCCAGATGAAACGGACTTCATACTAACTCATTTACCATTCCTGACTCCACCTCCAAACAAGCGCTTCATAATTCAGTATTGTTGATCCCGAACTTCCTTGGAAAAAATATCCGCATCCCCGGCTTATTTGGTAACTGGTCTGGGGGAAGAGGAGGAGGGATGCACATATGGAAAGCAAGGAAATTATGCCCCCCTCCCTCCCCCTCCCCCCCCAAAAAAAAAATGCTGTATAGGGGGAGAGCGGTGAGGATTCGGACATTTTTTACTTTTTATTGTATTGAGCCAAGAGTTGATGCAGTAGGATTTTCTTTTGCAGCTCAACATGTAGCCACATCATTGATGTACCTGGGGTAAATAGGCCAAGAAGAAACCTCTAATACATTTGAAGCTATAGCTCGTCAAATGAAAGTTTCCAAAATGTCCGAATCCTCCCCACTTGTGGTGAGGATACGGACATGAGGGTGGGAGGATCTGGACGTGTAATGAAATATTTTTCTAATGTATAATGCAGATGGTACTTTTTACTTTTGGTCGGCAACTTATCTAGGGATGTTAGATAATGAATATAAAGTAAATACTTTGTGGAACATCCTTTTATTTAATTCGTTATAATCATATGCAAAATGAGACCATAACTAAGATATTTTTGCCTTCAATAAAAAAAGAATAAGTCAAAATGTGAACCATTCTTGAATTGAAAAGCTTTAATTCCTCACAAAATAAATTGGTATAATTCCTAATAATTAGGGTAGGCCTATATAAACTGATTAGGCTCATTCTTCTTTGATAAGCTTATGAAATAAATAAATCAATAGCCTAACTTCCTAACTGAAATCCCTCATCATCAGCCCTGTTTCTATCCCTCTTAACATTATCATGAAGAGTGCTGCGAGAGATTCCAAACCTCTCAGCCACTTTTCTTATTGAGCCATTTTTCTCGATCACTTCCTTAACAGCAGCTTCTAGAGTAGCAGCATCCCTCTCCCTGTTAGTTTTTTTCTTATATTTGCGTCCCATTGTGAGAATTCGTACACCTGAAACAATATATAGGCAAATTTTGCAATAATGAGATTTCAGACGGGTCCCTTAGTTGAAATGAATTTGTAAGGTTATTCAACCTCATTCATTTTCAAATGGGGTTGATAACATTAAAAGAGAAAATTATTTCCAATATATAGAATCACACAAACTCAAGGGTGTCCACAGTCAAAGCTGAATAATTCATCAAGAATATTGCTTAGTGCAAAATATAATTATATTACAGTAGGCTACACAGTATATAAATATATACTTACCGGTAGTATATAATTATATTATATAGCCTACGATAGTATCTAGTATATTAGACATAATATAGTTATACTAAATTACTTAATGATTGCTTGTTAACGCCTCTTATTTATGTGATTATAATCAATTAAATTGGTGGGAGGATTCGGACACGTCCGAATCCTCACCCTCCCATAGTGTCCGAACCGTCCCACATATACAAATATTTTTTTAATGGCCTCAGCTCAAAATTATTGGCAGCTTTCAAGTCGACAACAGCTGCAATATCTCGGGTATACGATGCAGTTTCACCTCTAGTATTGAATACTCACTTCCTCAGTATATTCATAGTACCACAGCTTACGATATTAAGTCAAAAAATTACATAGGAAATACGAAAAACCACAAAATGTAACCTACATTTCAAAAGAAGCGGCAGCCCTTGACGAAAATCCACGTGACGAAACTACACAAAAGTCTCGCAATTTCACGCGGTTTCTCACAACTGATGGACCCATACGTTTTTCAGGACTAGTACTGTCCGGATCCTCCTCCGTCCGAAACCTCACCGCTCTCCCCTACTGATGCCGTGAAAGTTTGCGAGCGTGGTAATCCAGAACTTAGCCTTTACCCCCGCAAAAATGTTTAGGTCCAGAGCGTTTCTTCGTTGTTTTGGTATCCTAAGCTGCTAAATGACTGGAAAAATTTGGGTCGACATTCTGATTTTGGTGCAATAACTTTTTAGACCACTGTTTCAAAATGGCGGATTTCTATTTCCTGAAATCTTAGATCTCGAACTACTTTACATAATTACTTCATTTTGGTGTCAAAATATAAGTTTTAAGGGTCAAGGAATTCAATGAAATGGTTTGTTTATTTTTTTAAAGAAGTCTTATCATACCTTCTAAAAAAAAAAACAGCTATAAGGTACTTTAAATATACAACTTTATATACAGTGATCTTAGTAAATATACAGCAGATCTACCAAACATGTATAATGGGAAAATTTCATTATGAATAAACAACATAAACAATACCATCATTCAACTCTGTAAACCAGTAAGCATTTCCCCACAGCACAAGGTCTTTGGTGTGTTGTCCTTTCTCAGACTAATGAAAATTAGCAAATATAATTCTAGGCATAATATGGTTACATTTTGTAATGCAAACATCATTTGCTTAAATAAATTAAATTAGAAACAGTACACACATCATAATTATTCTCTCATGAGTTATAAAAAGTCATGAAATTGAAAAAAAAAAAAAAAATTATAGTCGGGGTAATTTCATCTGACCCTCGGTTCAGTGAATTGTTTTAGATGTGGCACCTGTGCATTGCTATCTCTTGAAGGGCTGAAATCTTTGTTGATGGTAAAATGCGTTTTCATTGCCCTTATACATCCAAATGTATTTTTCTGTAGGCCTACGTAAAATGAGATAAATCACGGGTAGGCAAATTTAAACTCCAGTGTTAGTTTGCATGTCAGCCCTTAACGAGATGGCAATCCGCAGGTGCCACATCTAAAAAAAAAAAAAAAATCACTGAACCGAGGGTCAGATGAAATTACCCCGACTATAGTTATTTTTCTCACTCCTTATTTTGGATTTTTGCAGTCTTCATCTGAACATTTACAACAGTGTGTACACTGAACAAATGCTTTTCGACACCGACATCTGTTTGTTGAACAAACTTTACAAATGCAAAGTGTTAAAAGCTCTGATGGCAGATCATTCAAGTATTTTCTTGGTCTCACTACATCGTCCATAATTTCCTAGCCAAAACTGCATGGATCATTTTGAGGTGGAATCCTATCTAGTAAACAAACTAAAATGCAGCATAGTATCACCGATGTAATGGGGTGTATAAAAGCCCGCGTTGCCTGGAAACAAAGCGGGGATCCTCTCTTTGGCTCAATGGTAACGTGCGCACGTTTTAACGTGCGCGCGGATTAAGCGCGGGGGCCCCGAGATCGAATCTCTACCAGGACTGTGATTAATTTGTTGAGTTTCATTTCAGCTGTTACATTGGTTGGCAGTGGTATGGGATGTGAAGCGGGGCTTGGTTGGCAATTTCATGTGGGTCCTTGGTTAGCTGACAGTGTCCCTGCCCTCATCCCGAGAAAGGGCATTTCGGTGTGGTCCGCAGCCTCCCCATAGTGGCCTCCGATGCTTACGCTGCCTTGTATGTTCAAAACTCTCCAAATTAATCACCAAGGGGAGAAAAAGAGGGGTGTAATGGTGTGTAGAAAAGCCTGCGTTGCCCAGGGGCAAAATGGGGGGATCCTCTCTTTGGCTCGCGTAACAAGCGCGAGGGCCCGGGATCGAATCTCGGCCAGGACTGTGATTAATTTGTTAGGTTTCATTTCAGTTGTTACACCGAGGGCAACCCAACAGCCCCAGAAGGAGCCCACAGAGGAGCATATACAGCGCGACTGGACGCCGGGCGACAGGGACATAAGTACGCCCGGGCTGCGCGCCCCTATGACCCGGAGCTCACCTGCTGCCACCATAGCAGGAAAGCGAGACTACCTTCCAGGCGAGCCAACCATCGACAACCACGGGGTGGAACTGTTACTCCAGGTCCAGTCAGCACCCCTGAGACGGCCGGTAGCTACTCAACCTTCCTACAGGAGACAGCCTGCAGCTGCTCTGAAGGTAACCAGGAGACTGCCGGTAGCCGCTCCCGCCTTTGTCAGGAGACAGCCAGAAGCCGCTCTGAAGGTGCCCCTAACAATATTACATACAGAGTTGTTTATTCATAATTAACAATGTGTAATATAGTGTGAATGATAGGCAACCAACCACCATTTCACTGTAAAGTGTGGTTTGGGATAGAATGCGCAATCAGACAGCCTTTTTCAATCAAAACAACCTAGGGTAATGGGAGGGCAATAGAGAAATATATTGTATATATGTTTAAAGTCTTGGGGAAATATTTACATTGCTGGTATACTCTCATGTAATCAGTACTATTTTATGGAGGTGTATAATATGCATGGTAACGTTGTGATGCTTCTATTCATGAATAAATCCCAGTTGTCTTTGGGGTTTGGCATCTCTGAATATGCTGATTCTAATGCCACTCCCCAGTGGGGGAAGGCGGCTAACAGCAGAACGCACTTATCATGCAAATGAGAGGGACATATATACTCTGAGCTCCCTCTGTGTCGCAGTGGTATCTTTCTATGGCCAATAAAGAAAGATAAATCTGCTCAGTTTTCAGTTCACCTGCACACGCTACCTACCAATTCCTTCAACAGGATCTACACTAATTCCCACCATCTCCAGTGAGTGAGAAAGACATTTGGTGGAGAGTGTCAGCCGGAAGTGACTTCTACCAGGTGCAACGTTATTAACCTTGCTTGGAACTGTGAGGTCACGTCTAAGCTGATATACAATTGGTGATCAGCTGTGGGGTTCCAATAAGCTGATATATTAGTGACCAGTTGAGGGATCCACACAAACCCACACATTATATTGGTCACAGTGGCGGGATTCCTGCCAGCTGATACACTACAACCGCTCCAGAGGTAACCAGGAGACGACCAGTAGCCTCTCCCGCTTTTGTCAGGAGACGGCCGGAAGCCGCTCAACCCTCCTACAGGAGACAGCCTGCAGCCACTCCAAAGGTAACTGGGAGACAGCCGGTAGCCGCTCCCGCCTTCATCAGGAGACTGCTGGTAGCTGCTCCGAAGGTGCCCCTGAGTCGGCCTGTAACTGCTCCCTCCCCCATGCCATGGCCAGTAGCCGGGCCTTAGTGACGGCCGGTAGCCGTGCCCCTAGAAGGCCACGGCCAGTAGCCGGGCCCTACGGTAGGAGATGGCTGGTAGCCATTCCTCCGTCAGGTGCTGACTCCTGCCCACCAAGCTACGACCCAGAGGGAGTCCCCTGCTTGGAGGAGTACTGGAGAGGCCCTGTGATTACCATCAGGCTCTTCTCCCTGCAGCTGGTTCCTGAGAGGACTCACCTGATGTAGGCCAACGCCGTAGCCCCCTCCTGACGGCGTCCCCGACCGCCGGGGACCGCAGCCCTTGGGACCTCCAGACAGCCCCCAGGACCCCCAGGTGGGACCTCCCTACACCCCAACACCGGAGATCTTCGTCCTCCATCAGGCGCCTGATCGAGACGTATAGGCAGCGATTCAGCCCCAGCCCTGAGAGCCAGACTCCTGCCCCAAGCCCCGAAAGCAAGGGACCCTTTGCCACCAGCAGCCCCTGACGAGAGACAATGCCCCTACGCATAATCCCATGGCCCCTGAACACAGAGGCCCCTGGCGGAACTCAGCTCTGTCAATAGTGAGGCTGATTCACCTCCATCGCCCTTGTACCTGACCGCCACGATGCCCAGACCCGAAAGTGAGTGACAGCGAAAGCACAGTGTCCGTGACATAGTGAAGGCAGAACAGTGAGTTAACAGAATAAAGGAAGTCAGTGGGAAAAGCATCAGTAACAGGCTAAAAGAGTGGTAGCATGAGCAAGGTAACAGTGAAACAGTGAACACGGCAATGCAGTGAAATACAGGTCTATCACAGTGAACACGCTACCAAATAGTGACACCGCACCACACTAAGATCGTACATAGGCCCCAGTGTTAAAGAAATAATTATCCTTGGGCAACGGGAGGAGGGCGACTACAGGCTGTCCCTTTCCCGTCGGTACAGCAACCGGCTGTTACGGGGCCCGACTCCCTGACAGGACCGCAGACGAAGGGTGACTGCGAGTGTGGCTACAGGCCGTCGCCGATGTCCTGTATGAGGAGCAACATGTAGGCGAGAGGTGGCTACGGGCTGTTGTGCCCCTCGAGGCAACTGCAGAAGGAGAGAGGGCGTGCCTTTCCCCATGTGCGGCAATCGGCTGTCACGGGTTCTGCAGGGGGGAAGAACAGCACTGCGAGTGGCTATAGGCCAACTCTTAGATGCGCGGCTACCTACCTTCGCAATTGCACAGCTGCAGGCCACTGCTGGCGCACAGCTACAGGCCATTGCTTGTGAACGGCTATGGGCTGCTGCTTGTACATGGCTACAGGCCATTGCTTGTGCACGGCTATGGGCTGCTGCTTGTGCACGGCTGTAGGCCATTGCTTGTGCACAGCTACAGGTTGCTGTTTGTGCACGGCTACAGGCTGTTGCTGGGGTGCTGTCTGGAGTTGGTTTTATTAGCTCCATCCCAATCCTGGTGAGGGTTAGATTGGTTGGAGGGTAATGCACCCCGACTGAGGTGTTTGTGCTGGATGCACTCCGTGGAATAGGGGCACGCGACCGTATGGGACATATGCCCATATTGCACGGACGTCGCACGTGCCGTACCTAACCCTCCATTGTCGCCTTCTGGGGGTGTCGTGATGCCCTCTGTTGTCACGGCTGCTATTTCAGAAACAATAGCTTCACCATATTGACGCAACAAACTCTTAAGTTCATGCATTTTGTGGCTATGAAGCACTAACAATTAATTTCAAAACTAAAGTTAATTGGATGAAAGAATAATGTATTACTAAAAAGAAACCTGAAATACCCACGCGGCAGGGTGAGCCCGACACAACCACCCCAGGAGGAGTGTACAGGGGGATGACACCCACCCCACAAGGAGATGATGGGGAGGCTGTTTTCTCCAACGAGCCATGCAGGCAGGAACGGCGTATCTCTCCAATGACCCGACGTCCCTCTTCCCCGCAACCAGAGCACCAGGCACTGTACAGTGAAAGAACACTACACTTCAGCAGAGGAAACACTCACCAGAATTGGGGTGGGACTTGCAGAAGGAAGGTCCCAAGCAAGCCCTTGGATGCCGTATCCACCAGATCAGCCTCCACAAAAGAAGAGGACTCAGGAGGAGTCTCGAGACTTGCTACACCCCATGGGAGCAGCGGCACAATAGCGCCCACCAGGTCTACCGTGGGTGGAGTGACCACCGGTTCTCCATTCTCCGCCACCCACTTTCGGGAGCCGGCACTTTGGCACGTCCTATGGACGACCTTCGCCTGTGCTCCCCAGGAGGGAGGCAGGCCCAGGGGTAGACTCCACCAGAGATACCACTCAGGACAGGCCACCGGCCATCCCCCAAGGTTGCCCCAACCCCGACGGACAGAGGACGAACTCCACCAGAGCTGCAGCTTTGTCCAGGAATGCCCATCGGGCCTCCTCTTCCCAACGTCCCCAGGACAGGAGCCCCAGTCCTGACGGCAGAAGAGCAGAATCCACCGGAGCTGCGGCTGTTGCAAGGGTGCCCACCAGGCCTCTTCTTCCTGCCGTCGCCAGGTTCTGCGGCACCTGAAGGAGTCCCCTCAGACCCCTCCTCCACCCCTGTCCCGCGAAGGAGCTCAGGCAGTGCCCAACAGGGTTGCCTGGCCAAACGAGTGTCTCTTGGGCCTCCTGCTCACGCCCCGGACTGGAGTCTCGGCAGGGTTTGTCAGGCCCGCCAAGCCAGGGAGCAGGTCTCTGGCCACTCCAGCTCCGTGAGTCCCGGAGCTCCTACCGAGGGTAGAGCCTTTTGCTCAGCCCGCCTCTCCTGTGGCATAGCAAGGCACCCCTCTCCCTGCCTCTCTCCCTGAGAGGGTGGGATCCGCTCCCCCACAGGTACACCGCCATAGACCAGACCAGGCAAGACGTCCCAGAGGCCAGGTGTCCTGTCACTGCAGCCCCTTCTTCCCCGCCCCCAGGAGCTGTCGGACTCCACCAGAGTGGGAGGCTGCAGTCCACCCTTGACAGCCTCCTCCCGCAGGCGAGGCCGCAGCCCCCAGAGTCAGCGGGCCACCCACAATGACTGCTCCAGCCGCCAGACCTCCCCCGGCACAGATGGCTGCAGTCCTCTCCTGACAACCGCCCCTGCCGGACAAGACCATGGCCCAGCCAGGGTGCCACCCTCTCCACAGCCGAACCTCAGCCTGGGCCTCCCCAGGTCCGTCCCCAGGACTCTGACCACAACAAAGTGCCAGCGCCATGTGGCGTGCCTCCTGGCCCTATTCAGCCCTAGTCCAGAGAGCCCCTCATCGACCAGGGCCTCCATAGAAAGACAGCCACCCACCACACCACCCACCAACTCCTACGGGACTCGTGGCGAACCCACAGGTGACCTACCCCTGGATTATACTCCGGACAGCCCGCCCCCGATGCCCGGACGGCACCTGCAGTTCCAATGCATAAGGGCCTCCTGCCTCCCGTGACCCAAGCTCCCCTCTCCGCCTGCCCCGTGAGTAAAAGACCCTGAGGTTGTTTGTCCCCCGGTGCCTGTAAGCCCCTGCCCCAGTGCACCAGCCCCCCCCCTTCCCCAGTGCTCCCAGTGTTCCCCCCTAGTGTTACCTTCCCCGTGTGGAACAGTGAACTCCAGCGTCAGGCCACTGGTTGCCACTGAGTGTGACTATCCTGCCCCCCCACCCCAGTGTTATATCCAACAGACAGCACCAGTGTCTCATTCCCCCTCCCTCCTCCCCCCAAGACCTGTCCATGTCAAGGCAAATCGAAGGTGGCATATAAAGTATACTCCCTGTAATCAGCCCCATTAGGAAGTCTGTGTTACCATAGCATTCCCTCTTCCCCCCCAGCCCCTGTCACACTATATTTTCCCGTCCTATGTCATGCACTTAGCATAAGGATAGCTAGGGTATCGTCTGTGTCACACAGATGCATATAACTAGCATAGGAGGCCATTCATGTTACGCGAGTATATATATATAAGGACCTGAGTATATACTGCTGTCTATGTCACACGTTTGGGTATACTGAGATACACGTGACTGTATTTGCCACATACCTGAGACAGAGCACATCTGGTGTATTGTGTGGACCATAGGTATATCACTGAGTGGGAATTGCCCTATGTAAGAAAAGGTAGATTACTGTGTTTTGGTCAAACTCGCTGAACTAAGTGGAAATATTTATTGTAAGAGCTAGCCGTCTGAAATTGTCTTGTTATTTTGTTACATAGTTTTGATCACGGATTGTGTGTGTAATTGTCTATTGTTAATATATAAGTGTGCCTCTGACCAGTCGTGTTTGGACATGTCTTCCTTGCCTGTGACTGACCCGCTCGAGAACAAAGAACCCAAGTTGCACTGTACCTGAGCTCGAGAAGTTGGGACTCAGAATACACTGCATAACAAAACTAAAATTTTGCGACGGGTATCACCCAGTGTTATGCTAGGTGTTTAAGGGGCGGCTTCCCGTCCCTAGAACGCCTAGAGTGCAGCTAGGTTCTCTTTCTAGACCGGAGCTTAGACAAATATGAGAGGCCCAGGGCATAAAAACACAGGGCAACAACCTTACATGTATATTGACAAATTCAACTGATGTGGAACACGTAGACAATCTCACACAATTTCATAGACTAGAATCAATACATAGGCTAGCATTAATGGGTCCAGTATCGCACAGGATACTGTATGCACAGGAGTCTAAGTCTGGTTCAGGAGGGTAAAGGCACTATTACACTGTTCGTGGTGGTGAGCCACTGTCGTGAGGCATTCTCTGTTCTGATACTGAGTTCATGGGCTGAATACTGGGGAGGGAGTTACTGACTTGCACAAGGGAGGGGAATAGTTACAGGTGTCATTACAAGGGGGCAAGGGTAATATCACTGATCGTAATATTCACTGTCTATGCCTCCGTATTCTAGAATCTTACTTGGCCCCACTGTACACTGGAATTCAATGTGGTGCCTTGTCTTCTTTATTCACTTGTTTCAGTCCTTTCTGGCCTCACTGTATTCACTGTAAACTCATGTCTATACTCTTAGTGCTGATCTCACTGTTTACTGTAAATTCACTGTCTTTTCATGCACACTTGGTTTCACTGGGGGAAGGGAAGGTCCAGGGCTCACAACTCTCAGCCCGTGGTGGGCGGAGGCCCTGTTGTAGTCCCTTTGTCCCGCTGCCACGGGACCACTGTCAGGGGCGTTGTCTCTCTGCTGGGGCTCGGGTTGTGCATGGCGAAAGGCCCCTCACCGTTGGGGCTGGGGTCTGGGGTCTGGGATCTGGCCCTCGGGACTGGGGCCAAACAGGCGTTGGAGGTGCTTGCTCAAGCGCCCGGTGGAGGACGGGTGTCGCCTTCATCAGGGTGGGGCATGGGCCCGCCCAGGGGTCCGGGGGATGTCCTCAGAGGGGCACTGGCTGCAGTTTTCTGCTGGGGGCACTGCTGTCAAGGCTGGGCTGTGGCATCACTCTCAGCCGGAGTCCATCGGGTAGGCGTCCTCTTCCTCCTGACAGAGGGAGAACAATCCCAGGGACAGTACAGGGCCACTCCACCAATCCTCCGAGCAGTGGTCTTCCTCCTGGAGGTTGCCTCGGTCAGGGTGAACAGGTGGGTAACCGGTGCTCCTGCTGGAGGGCAGGACTGAGCACAGCTCACCGTTTCATTGCGGAGTCACAGGGGACGAGAGACTTTGGTGATTCTCCCCAGCGCAGCTACAGGCCGTCGCTAGGTTCCCTTGGGCAACAGATGGAGGGTGGCTACAGGCCGTCCCTTCGCTGTCAGTGCAGCTATAGGCCATCGCCAGGGCCCGACTCCCTAATGGGCACTCAGGCGAGGTGTGGCTATAGGCCTTCGCCTGCCTGCTGGTGTGGCTATCGGCCGTCATTGAGGTCCTGCAAGGAGGGCACTGTGCAGGAGAGGATTGGCCACAGGCCGTCTCCTCCCTACGGGTGCGGCTATAGGCCGTCACTGGTGGCATGCCCTCCAAGGCAACTGCAGAAGCAGAGGGGATGTACAGTTACCTCCACTTCTAACGAGTACAGCAGGTGGTGTGTTTGGTGAAATGTGGCACCACTGTGTTTGTTTACATCGTAGTAATAGTAGGTGAATGGGCAGACCCGGCAGAGCTTCCCCTCTGCTACAGTATCTAGTACCCATAGAAACTATGTTTTATCAAGTCATTCTCTGTCTGCAAATACAAGTGTTTGCCACGTATGTATAGTGGAAGGTCTATCTATCTATATACCTAGGCTGCTTCCCCCAAGGAAAGGGAGGTAGCCGAGACAGGACGACACACTCCCCGTTTACTCATCCATTCAAACACATTCATTCGCATCTTAGCCCCAAAGGGGAGAACGGACAGATCCTCACCGCACCACACCGCACAAGGGTCAACTGCGCAATGCAATCAGTGGCATCCGAAGCAGGGCCCGACAGCAGAGCTGGTTTACCCCTGCCACATCATAACAGACTCATCCCCTTACCCGCACCTGACCTGAAATAGCTGATCAGTGGAAGGTAGAAAGAAGGTAGAAAGAAAAATAGTGATGCCATTGGTTCCCATTGTTTCTCTGACAGGAGATTACTGTGAGGCGAGGTGGAAAGGAGGGGAGGGGGGAAGGGTGGTGGGAGCGCATGTATCGAAACTTTGTCGTGTTTCGTTTAGAAAGATGAAGGGTGTGATTATACAGATGTTCTGAGGTTATTGCTTACTCCGTATGCAATAACTTGTATTAGATGACGATGAATGCTGGAGACGTAATGTACATCATACGATGTGGTGAACAAATGTAGTTAAGCATAAATGTTAGAAGGTGTGATGTTCGGTGTCTCGAAACGTGGTTCACCTGACTCTAGTCAGTGTGCGACTCAAATGCTGTAACGTTTTTGTGGCTGAACCAGGGTTGCCATAAAAATTATTCGTGATTATCCATGTGACACAACGGTCGTGCCATGTTGTGCATCATCAAGACTGCTTTATTGTGAGGAATAACAACCATTATATTCGCAAACCATGGTATAAGTACTGTAGATATCCTGTTGCATAGAATTATAGCTACTTTGAGCGTTGAGCAGCTATTGGCTTGTTGTGCAAAAATGTTGTGCAGTCATCATATTGATGGATCACATGGAGGTAATGAGACACTTTATTTGCATAATGAATGCATATCTTGTATTACCATAAATGAAATAACGGTGTTACGGATGTCCAGACCATAAAATTATAATGTCGCTTTCTTCGAGGCGCTACTTCGTTAGTCTGGATAGTTGTGACAACATCCACAAACAATGATCATCGTATATTATATTCTCTTGTAAACATTCATATATTAGTTTTCATACAAGATCTGACACATTCGGGCCCTTCCTAACTCCAGACGCATTATACTATTTAATCGTATGTCTACACTCACACACTGTTCATCCTGCGGGACCAACATTCCCTTACCATTAATGTTTGTCGGCTGTCTGCCATTATAAACCAAGGTTTTAGTATGTAGCCACGGCTACACAAAATATATCGGTGGCGTGGTGCTGCTGGGAGAGTGTAAAATAGCTTATAGTCTACTGTACGTGTGTTTGTGCAGGGAGATCTGGAAATAAACTTCACCGACTAATTCACACTCATGCCAAGATAGCAAAGTCGCAGTCTTCGTGACTATACTGACTGACCATTGAAAGCACTTTCACATCCCAGCAGTCTGAATGAGATCCTGTTTTCAGCCAATAGAAACATTAAGTAATACAATGAACAATGCAATTAAATATGTAAAGTAAGGAGTGTTTTATGCACCGTGTCATCATACAGGCTTATACAGTATAATACAACCAAGAATAAGATGGACCTACAGTAGGATAAAAGTTGAGTGTTGGTGGAGCGTCCAAGTAAAAGTAAGCAACATTGGTGCACCAGCACCTGGATGGTAAAACTCAACCACTGCGCTGTAGGCAAATACTCCTGGGTTCTGAAGCTGCCCCACGTCAAACTGTAGATTTACACAAGGTCATTGATAAGACTGCAGTCTCGTCGTAATGATGCCACATGATAAGGGAATCAATATCAGGTTTCGTTACTCATTATACAAGGAAGGTCCGGAATTTTGTGTGTGTGTGTGTGTGTGTGTGTGTGTGTTCTTACCTAATTGTTGTATCTTTACAGGAATGAGTCAAGCTCGTACTGTCCCGTGTCTTAAACCATATTTATCGTACATATCCTTAAATTTGTGAATTGTTTTGGCACACACTATTTCATTCGGTAGTGCATTCCATTGATCAATTGCTCTGTTTGGGAAACTGAATTTCCTTACGTCTTTATCACCTCTCTTCTTATGCAGTTTTTTGCAGTGTCCTCTTGCTGATGCTTCTCCATATGTTAAGTAATCATTTATGTATATTTTCTCCTTCCCTGATATGCACTTATATAGCATTATCATGTCACCTCTTTTCCTTCTCTCCTGTAGTGTTGGTAAATTCAGTTTATTTAGTCTTTCTTCGTAGCTTAGGTCCCTTAACCCTTTAACCGCGGGTATTGTTTTGGTCTGACTGTCCTCTCCCGCGGGGGTTTCAGCCAAATGTAAACAAACCTTTTAACCTTAATAACTCTGCACAGAATAAAGCTAGAGAAAAAAATAAGGTACCATTAGAAAGTACTAACCTTCAGCTTTCCATTGATGTAGGTTTCATGACTTCGTTGACTTTCACAGGACGGGCAGTGCCGTTAGAAGTGAGGGGTGTAAAATCACTATTTTTCGCTCACACATCATTACCTTCGCTCATACACCATTACCAAATGCCAACCTCATTCTGATAATAATACTATAAACATATATGAACACTGCACATACGATAAACACCCACTCTGTGTTCACTGAGGCAGGTAAAAGGCACTGTAATTGCCTGCACTTCACTGCCACATCAGCGGTGTTGTAATCACTATTTTTCGCTCACACACCATTACCAAATGCCAATCACATTCTGATAATAATACTATAAACATATATGAACACTGCACATACGATAAACACCCACTCTGTGTTCACTGAGACAGGTAAAAGGCACTGTAATTGCCTGCACTTCACTGCCACATCAACATGTGTTGTCACTCACACAGCTGGACAGATACTGATGCGCGCTTGGTCAGGGGTGGGGTGGGGGGCCCAGGGGGTGGGAGGTGGGGCCCCAGGGGGGGGAAGAGGGAGGTGGGGGTCGGCTGGAGTGAAAGAACTTAATAGCTACTCTCCCTTGAAACAATTGGCGCACGGAAAAAACGCGGGGTATTCAAAATATTCACAAACATTCGAGAATGACACCCGCGGTTTGGTCCAGTTTTTGCAACGTCATTCTGGAATGACACCCGCGGTTAAAGGGTTAAGCTTGGTATCCATCTTGTAGCGGCCCTTTGAACTTTTTCAATCTTGTCTATGTGTTTTTTGAGATGAGGACTCCAGACTACTGATGCATATTCCAGGGTTGGTCTAATGAATGATGTTATTATCCTTCTTAGCATATCTTCATTTATTTATGTGAATGCTATTCTCATATTTGCAAGCAGTGTATACATGTTCCGTACCTTCTCGCAGATGTGGTCAGCCGGAGATATCTGTTATTGATAATCACACCTAGGTCCTTCTCTCTTTCTGATATGTATAGGGTTTTATTTCCTAACGTATAATCCCAATCAAGTCTTTTTCCACTTTTACCAAACTTGATTACATGACACTTGTCCACATTGAATTCCATTTGCCATGTATTACTCCATTCATGAAGTTTATTTAATTCTTCTTGTAGCTCTTTACAAGAGTCTGTGTTAGTAATTCTCCTTTGTATTTTTCCATCATCTGCAAACATATTCATATAGCTTTCATTTCCAGTGTTACTGTTTATATCATTTATATACACTAAAAACATGATTGGTGCCAGCACTGAACCCTGTGGTACTCCACTAGTCACTTCTTTCCATGATGAGTAGTTTCCTCTTAGTACTGTTCTCATTTCTCTTTTTATGAGAAAATCTTGCATCCAACAAAACAGTTTGCCACGAATTCCTCCTTGATGGTACAGTTTCCATAAAAGTCTTTGGTGTGGTACTGTGTCAAATGCTTTCTTGAAATCTAAATAGATACTGTCCACCCATCCTTCTCTTTCCAGTATTGTGTTTGTTACTCTGTCATAGTAGCTCAACAGATTAGTAACACATGATTTTCCTTTTCTGAAACCAAACTGTCTTTCTGTTATCATACTGTGTTCTTCTAAATGATTTACCCAAGCTTTTCTTATAAGCTTTTCTAATACCTTGCTTATAACACTGGTCAGTGATACTGGTCGGTAGTTGAGTGGATTTTGTCTATTTCCTTTCTTGAATAAGGGGACAATATTTGCTTTCTTCCAAATATCAGGTAGTTTACCTTGACTCAAGGATTTCTTGAAAATTAAAAATAATGGTACGGTACTTAACTCCTTTGCACATTCTCGTAGTACCCAACATGAAATTTCATCAGGACCACTTGCTTTTCCTCTGTCTAATTTACTTAACTCCTCCTGTATTACTTTTTCTGCTATTTGTATATCTGGTAGTATGTGTGGACATGCATGTTCCACATAGTCCCTCTCAAAATTTTTTCTTCTGTAAAAACTAATTGGAAATTCTTATTTACCACTTCACAAATATCTTTCTCTTGTGTATAAGTGATTCCTTCGTCCGTAATGGATTGTATTATATCTTTTACTTTGGTTTTGCTTCTGATGTAGCTGTAAAACAGCTTTGGTTGATAACTACTTTTATTTATTACATCCTCCTCAAACTGTTTTTGGGCTTCCCTCCTTATTCTTGTATAATCGTTTCTTGCCTGTTTGTAATTATTATACGCCCTTTCACTATTGTGTCTCCTGTATCTATTCCACAACAAATCTCTTCTTTTGATTTTTTACATTCTGTATTGAACCATTTCTGTATTTTCTTATCTGCTTCTTTGTGCTGTGGGATGTACTTCTGGACTCCTATTTCATAAAATTCACAAAGATTTTTATATACAGCATTTAAATCTTGTCCTCTAAGCTCATTTTCCCAATCATCTTCTAAGAAATACTTCTTTAGGTCTTGATAACTTCCCTTTTTATAGTTTAGGTTCTTTTTGTAACTTTCATTGCTGTTAACTATGTCATATGCTATCCTGAAGTTGTAATTTAGTACTGCATGATCGCTTTTGCCGAGTGGAGGGTGATATATTAAACTGCCAATATCATTTTCTTGCCTAGTAAATATTAGATCTAGCATTGAAGGTACATCGAGTCCTCTTTTTCTGGTGGTTTCCCTCACATGTTGCGTTAGGAAAAACTCTTGCACGAGATCCAGGAGTTTTTGGTCCCAACAGCTTTCTTGGCTAATTATGTCTGGAGTATTCCAATTTATATTTGTATTAAAATCTCCAGTTAATATAATTCTTTCCGATTTCTCGTCCATTTTATGTAGTAATGATCTTAAACTCTGAATTGTACTCTCTGCCAGGCCCTCATATTCGTCTCTTTCCCATGTGTTTGATCCGGGTGGCATGTACAAACTGGCTACAATTACTTTCCCTTCAGATGTGTTGATCTCTACTGCAATCAGTTCTACTTGTGATGGTATATTTAGTTTTATTTCATTGACTTTTAGATTTTTCTTAGTTAATATTATAATTCCTCCTCCTTTTTTTAAATTTCTGTCTCCTCTCCATATATTGTATTCCTCTAAGTTTAGTATGTCATTGGATATCCTTGGTGTTAATTTTGTTTCAGTTAGGCATATTATTTGTGGTTCATTTTCTCTGACATAATCATTCATATCTAGTAATTTAGATACCATTCAATCCACATTTGAGTACACCAACTTTATCATCTTGTTTATATACTTGTCATGACATGGTTCTACTACCTTCCTCCTTTTTATTCCCTCCTGTTTGTGTACCACTTTCGTACCTGCAATCCTATTACTTTGTAAAAAAAAAATGGGTTCTTCTCCTCTTCTGATCTTCCCTCATTTTTTGTTTTTGCTTCCTCTCTCTTCTCTTTCAGTAATTCCAGTTCCTCTTGTGTTAGGCATCTTTTTATCCATACATTTTTGAACTCCTCTTTTTCCATAAGATTCTTTGCATTTTTTAGTATCTCCTCCACAGTGTTTACATTCTGGAAAGTCACCTTTAGAGGTCTTGTCTTGCTTTTCTCGTATTTCCCTAACCTTTTGTGTTCCTCTGTGTCTTTACTACAGATCTTCTCTGATACTTCTTTCAGTAAGCTCATTACATTTGCCATCTCCTTTTTGTCTCTTGTGATCTTGTTTTTTACTTCTTCCTCTTCTATACCAGTGATTACTATAGATTTGGTTATATCTACTGAATCTCTGACTAACTTTGGGTTGTTTTGGATTATTCTTTTCACTTCCTTTTAAATGCTTTTTTTCCTCCACCCTTGTTTCTAAGTCTTTCTTTACTTTCACCATTTCAGCATACGTGGTTTCCACATCATTTTTGTAGCTTTGCACAGCTTCATTCACCTGTGTTATCTTCTCCTCAATATCACTGCTTACTTGCCTAATTGTCTCTGTATCATTTTTGAACTCTTCCATAATACTCTCGTGATTGACTACTGTACTTGCCATTTCACTCATTTTCTTCCTAAGTGTACTCAATTCCACTGTTAGTTCACTGATGATTGTGTCTTTCTTGTTGGCCTCCCTTCCTAGTTTTTCTATTTCTTTCTTTTGCAAGTGCATCTGCTTCTTTATTTCATCAATTTCATTTTTGAAAGCCATTTCCAGTTTGTGTACACGTTCAACCAGTCTATTGTGAGTTTCCACTTCAACCAGTTCTTGGTAGAAATCATCATCTTGCTTTCTGCCTTTATCCCTTTTCTTTTCCAAATTTGCATTACTAAAGTATGTGTCCATTTTGCAATACTAAAAGCACAGAGTACATGTACATTACCTACATTCCCCCGTGCATTTGTAGTCTAAACAAACCTCAGCTGACTGAGAGCATTGTTTCGCCTCTCGGTTCTCTTTTCTGTTTGAACAAGTTTTGTTTACACTTATTATTTTTTTTCTTTTAATAATGAAAAATCATTTAGTCTAACCTGGTACAGAGCTTGACTCATATAAAGATACTAATTTAGGTAATGCCACTGGCCGTGCTGGCTCGGTAAGGAGCGCCGACGACGCACGTCTGCTCTCCCTGACTCCCACGTCATTTAAATCCCACCGCCACCGTCAACGGACCGTGAGGCTGAGGTAAAGCGCTATTATTTTTGGAAATTAAAGATGGAAGGAGAAGAGATAAGAGGTAGAGGGGCAACGAAGAAGAACTGCAAGAAATGTGGATTTATTGGAAAAGTGAATTACAAGGAACTCTGCAGAAAGTGTGAAGAAGAGGAAGAAAAAAGGAGGGAAGTATGTCAGACATGCAAGAAGAGGGTAAACAAGAGGGACGAGGCGCTGCGATGTGATGTTTGTCATTACTGGTGCCATCGAGAATGTGAAGGTATAGGGAAGAGGCTGTATGAAGAACTGAAAGAAGAACATAAAGGTATGATGTTTATCTGTAATGCCTGCAAACCCAGGGTAAAAATTAACATAGAGCAATGTGAAGAAATGAGGGAAGAGAACCAAGCTATGAAGGAAGAGCTACAGAGAGGATCAGGAAGAGATGGGAAGGAGAATGATAGATATGAAGAAAGACTGGGATGAAAGAGAGGGAAAGGATGAAGGTACGGTGGGTATGAAAGAGAAGTTGGATGAGGTGTGGAAGAAGCACATAGAGCTGCAGGAAAAGATGAATGCCATGTATGAAAGATGGGAGGAAAAGGAGAAAAAAATGAAAGAATTGGTAACTAATATTACTGAGAAGGTGTTTAAGAGTGTATTGGAAAATTTAGAAGAGAGGGAGGATAAGGAAAAGAGAAGGAAGAATTTAGTTGTTTTCAATGTGCTAGAAAGTGATAATAGGGAGGCCAGAGAGAGAGAAAAAGAGAATACAGAGGCATGTGCTAAAATATTTAAAGAAGTACTAGAGAATGAGGCATTTGAAATAGAGAAAGTATTCAGGATTGGGAAAAGAGAAGAAGGGAAGGTAAGACCAGTAGTTGTAGGACTGAGAGAGGATTATGAAAAATGGAGGATCTTGAAAAATTGTGGGGTACATAGAAACTCAACAAATGATTTATATAAGAAGATAAGAATGAGTGTAGATATGACGAGAAAAGAAAGAGAAGCAAATGCAAAGCTAAAAGAAGAACTGAAAGAAAAAAGGAGGCTGGGAGGAAACTGGTTAATAAAGAAAGGTAAGATTGTAAGGTTGGACACAAATGATAATGAGAACTGACGGGACGGGAGAAATGAGAACATAAACAGTGAAGAGGGGGAATTTTTATTCAGGGTTATTAACATACAAGGGTTGTCTAATTGTAAAAGTAAGGAAGTAGAACAATTAGTAAATGATAATAGTATCGTGTGCCTAACAGAAACACAAAGGAAAATTAGCAATATAATATTTAGTCAAAATATATGTGTTGTAGAAAATATGAGAGATTTGGAAGAAAAGAAGGGAGGGGGGATAATGATTCTGTACAAAGGAAATCAAGGGATAGAAGTCAGTAGAGTAAACACTAAAAATAATGATATGATACATGCTAAATGTTCAATAAGAGGTTGGGAGATGAAACTGATAGTGGTGTATTTTGCTGTACATGATAAGAATAGAAACAAAGCAATGAGGGAAGAAATAGAATCTATCATTGAGAGAAGAACCATTAATGATAGCATATTATAACGGGCATGTACAGTAGGGTTTAAAGGGGAACAAAGATTAGATGATAATGGAAGGATGATATTAGATTGGATGGACAAATATAGGCTCATGATGTTAAATGAAGATCAGAAATGTACAGGAGAATTTACATGGTGTAGGGAAAAACAAAAAACCAATCCTATTTCTCCTATCTTTCCTGTCACTTCTTATTGCTTTTCTTTCCCCTACAGGTGGCTTTACATCGAGTGACATGCCAAATGGTTTGATGTAAGCCAAGAAACCATTTACAGTGCTGGGTGGTAACCATATAACCAAATAATACGTGCGTCCTACGTGTCAACAAGTGGGTTGGTGGAGGGTTAGTGCCCCTCCCCGTAAAACAAATAACTCAAAGTCAAATGACCACCCCTTACGGGATTGTGGCGTCTGGCAATAGATAGATAGAGACTATAGATTACACATTGGTCAATGATAAATTATATGATAAGTATATAAGTATGAACATTGATGAAGGTAAAGAGTTTTTTGATTTCTCAGATCATAATTTAATGGATATAAAAATAAAAGTAAAGAAACGAAAAACAGAATTCAGAAATACGGAATGGATAGTAAGAGAATATTACAAGTCAGATATAAAATCAATGAAAAAGTTTGAAGAAGAATTGGAAAAAAATAAAATAAAAAGAGAATATCAGAGATATGAAAGATTTAGAAGAAAGGATGAAAGACATAGCGAAAAGAGTACTGAAAGGTACTTATAGGAGACGGATGGGAAAGGAAAGAGATAAGGAGAAACTGGTGTGGATAACAGAGGAAATAAGAAAAGAAATAAAAGAAAGAGACGTAACAGATGTAGGAGGAATGCAGGGTCACAGGAAGAGGGGGAAAAGTGGAAAAACCTGTACCTGGAACAAAAACGTAAAACCCAAAAGTTGATTAAAGATGAAATAAATAAGTATGAAGACAAAATAATAAAGGAGATAAAAGATAAAAGGGATAATAAAAATATTTGGAAATATGTGAAGAAGCTAAAAGGAGAGAAAGAGAAAGAGGACAATAGGTTGATGGTATATGGGGAAGATGGCAAGAAATTGGAGAAAGAAAGATTAGAGGAAGAAATAGGAAAGTTCTGGGGAAATATATATAAAAAGCAGGAAAACAAGATAGAACAAATATGGAATAGACAGAAGAAGGAAGAATATATGAAGGAATATGAGAATGTAAGAGAAAAGATATAGAGAGGAGGAGCATTCCAAGTAAGAAGAGGAAGGGAAGAGAGGTTAGAACAGGAAAATGATTTAAGGATGATAAAATCATGTAATATAGAAATAAGAGAACATCTTGAAATGGCATTTCAGGTAGATAAAGGTATAATATTTACAGAAGAAAAGGCAGTTACAGAGGAAAGGGTGATCAAATGTTTAAAAAGAATGAAAAATAAAAAAGTATCAAGACTGGACAGAATTAAGCCAGAGATGTACAAAGCATTCCTCAACAACAAAAATAACAGGGATTGTTTAGTAATATGTCTAGAGAATGTAGTAGAAAAAGGAATAGTGCCAGAAGAGTGGAAAGAAACAAAGACAGTACTGATACCAAAAACAAAGAGACCAAAGATACGCGAATTGAGGCCAATTGCTTTAAACAATGTGGGATATAAAGTGCTGATGGCAGTCATGAGAGAGAGTACTGAAGAGCATTTAATGAGCAATAATATGGAGACAGAAACACAAGCTGCATTCACAGAAGGGGGGAGGATTGAAAATAATTTGTTAATATTGAGATATTGCATCGAAACCTCATTCCACAAAAAGAAACCACTTGTAGTAATATCAGTAGATTATTCTAAAGCTTTTGATAGTATAAAAAGGGAGAAATTAATAGATATATTAGTAGAATATAAAATAAATCCAAATGTAATTAATGTAATAGCAGAAGTTTATAAAGGAGACAAAACAAAAATTGAACCAGAGGAAAACAATATGATGACATTACCAGTAACAAGCGGAATACGCCAGGGATGTACTGGATCAACCACTCTGTTTAAATTAGTTACATATAAAATAATGCAAAGGTTAGAAGAAATAAACAAAGGTTTTAAAGATGATAATTTTAAGATCACATCTTTATACTATGCAGATGATGGTATACTTTTGGCAGGTAGCACTGGGGAGGCTGAAGAAGTTATCAGAGGAGTTACAATAATAAGTAGGGAATACGGACTAGAAATTAACAAAGAAAAGCCAAGCATTGATATTCAGTATGAAAAACAAGCCAGAACAAATAGGGGGAATAGAAACAAAAAATAAGATAAAATATCTTGGAGTTGTAATAGAAGATACAAGAAACTTCTTTAGAGAACGAAAGAAAGTTATGATTGAAAAAGCACGAAAAATGGCTAACACAACATACTCAGTAATTGCTAAAAGTTGTTCCAGATTACGTATTGGTAAAACTTATTGGAAAAGTATAGTGATACCATCAATATTATATGGAGTAGGAGTGACAGATATGACAGAGGAAGATATAAATAGATTTCAGAATATTGAAAATGGAGTTTATAGGCAAATTATGGGGACACCAAGGTATGCACAGGAGGCTGCTTTGAGGGGAGAGGTGGGGGCTTCAAGCATGAGAGCTAGGATAATAAAAACACAGTGGAAGTATGTAAGGTATGGTATGAAAGAGGAAGGAAATGATTTGCTTAGAAGGATAATAGAGGAGATGAGGGTACAGAATGCAAGTGGATGAAAGGTTTGGAGAAAAGGATTAGAATGATTGGCCACAGGGAGGAATGGATGAAAGTTACAGAGGAGAGAATAAAAGAGAGAATGAAAGACTTGGACACAAGAGAGTGGAAAAGAGAGATGGAGAGCAAATCAAGTTTGAAGATCTACAGAGAGTGGAGACAAGAAACTGGGGGGCAAGACAGCACATATGACAATAAGCAAGCATCATCCATACTATACAAGTGCAGGACCAACACTTTAAACCTCAATGACAGGAAGAGATTTAGTGGTAAAGAAACTAAGTGCAAGATGTGTGAAGCAGAATACGAAGACCTGAAGCATTTCCTCTTATGGTGCCCCGGATATAGTGAAGAAAGAAATTTGTGAAACTACAACAGCCATATATGGAAAATGAAGATTATATAATTGGTGATTATTTGTTTGATAATAATACCATTGAAGAAGCTAAAGAGAAAATCTATACTTTTTGGAATATTAGAGAAAACAAAGCAAGAATTAGGTAAAAAGAAATGGAAACTTTGTAATTTCAGAGTAAAGCGCTTGCCAAAGCTCAAACCATAGACAGCATCAGGGAGTGCCGTTGCAAAGGCAAAACTCCCGAACATCAACTCAACTCAACTCAAGAGAGAGAGAGAGAGAGAGAGACCAACACACATACAGACTGGTGCATTCATGGCGTCATTACAAGTTGCTACAATACGACATATTAGACTCAGGGAAGGATAGGGTGGTCCTTGTCTCCTTGGGTGTCTTTCTACAGTGACGGTAGCCTCATATCACCCACCTGTGACAGTGTGCGAATAACAAGCCTCCTTTTTTACAGGCTATTTGAGAGAGAGAATCTCTCTCTCTCATTTTATATATATATATAGATAGATAGATAGATGTAAGGAAAGAGAAGAGGAGACACACACACTCCCTCCCTCTCTCTCTCTCTCTCTTTCTCCAGACGCATTATACTCTTTAATCGTGTGTCTACACTCACACACTTCATCCAGAGGGAACAGTATTTCCCTTACCAACACTAAACATCACATATGTGTGTGATGACCCTACTCCCACCTACCCACCTCCTCACTCGCTCATACTACACGTCGATAACCCACTTCCACACACACCTTACCACCAAGCAGGGTGGTCAAGCCCTACCACCCTCTCTATTCCTGCAGCGTTTCCTTCCTTTCCTATTACCCTGTCCCACTGACCAACCTCTCCTCAAGTTCCCCCTTACCTAACAAATATTCTATTCTATTTCTAACTGCATTGGGAATTTCGTTTTCAGTGTTCAGCGTCATGAGACACGGCATCACAGATATTAGTAATATCAAAATCTGTTGTGGAGCGTGAGTTTATTATGAATCCCATATGATGGCTCTAAACAAATATACAATAACGACGTTTCGCTTTCCATCTACAATCACCACCACCACAGTGCCTGGGACATTACATGTTATGGTATCTTAGGTCCTGCTTCCCATTGTCCTACTATTGTTACACTGTGTTTTGTCTATTGTCAGTCATGAAATTGCAAGGATAGTATCTAGCCAGTATTCACTGTTACAGAGGCATTTCGGTGGTGTGGTTTGGCTAGGAAAATTGCGTAGCCTAGCCTTCTTTGTGCAGGGATCCAGTAATGTTAACTAGCCAACCCAGATCCATGTAAACACAGTAGATGACGTCTGCAACGTTTGTCTGTGATAAACGGTCATAACGAACAGCAACACTGGCAGCCTTATGCATGCCTGTCGGCTGTATGCCATTATAAACCAAAGTTTTAGTATGTAGCCACGGCTACACAAAACATAGCGGTGGCCTAGGTCAAGAGAATAGAATATTCTCTTGACCTAGGCGGTGGCGTGGTGCTGTTGGGAGAGTGTAAAATAGCGTATAGTTTACGTGTGTTTGTGCAGGGAGTCTGGTAATACACTTCACCGACTTATTCACACTCATGCCAAGATAGCAAAGTCGCAGTCTTCGTGACTATACTGACTGACCATTGAAACCATTTTCACCTCCCAGCAGTCTGAATGAGATCCTGTTTTCAGCCAATAGAAACATTAAGTAATACAGTGAAAAATGCAATTAAATATGTAAAGTAAGGAGTGGTTTATGCACCGTGTCATCATACAGGCTTATACAGTATAACACAGTCAAGAATAAGATGGATCTACAGTAGGATAAAAGTTGAGTGTTGGTGGAGCGTCCAAGTAAACGTAAGCAACATTGGTGCACCAGCACCTGGATGGTAAAACTCAACCACTGCGCTTTAGGCAAAATACTCCTGGGTTCTGAAGCTGCCCCACGTCATCCAGTAGATTTACACAAGGTCATTGATAAGACTGCAGGTTTTTGGTGTTGGAAACGTTGGAAGAGGGGGAGAGAAGTGTAGATGAGATGTGGGAGGATGTGAACAAAGTTTTGCATGAGACTGCTGAATGTACGATTGGAAGGAGACATAGATTCAGGAGAAAGAAATGGATATCAGAGGAAACGTGGGATATGATAAAAAAGAGAGGTGAGGCTAAATTGAGGAGTGAGATGCAATGCGTTGATGAACGAGAGATTGAATTAGCAAGAGCTGCGTACTGGAGTTTGAATTCAGAAGTAAGAAGGTTAGCTAGGAGAGATAAAAGAAGATGTGTGGATGAAAAGGTTGCAGAGACTGAAATCTTAATAAACAAAAATGATGGACAGAGTCAAAGAATAGCATATGAATCGATTAGAGAACTGAGTGGTAATGCAGGTAAACGCAAGGAAATACCAGTTAGAGACAGGGAAGGAAATTTATTGACCAAAGATGGAGATATTAAAAATAGATGGAAAGAGCATTTTGAGACAGTTCTTAATAGACCAATACCACCAGAAGAGGATATACCGTCTGCTCAGGAAGATTAAATATAGAAACAGGAGAGTTGAGGCTTGCAGAAGTGGAGAAAGCAGTAAAACAGTTAAAGAATAATAAGGCACCAGGGGAGGATGGTTTATTTCCGGAAATGTTTAAAGTGGAGGGGGATAGATTAATAATGATCTTGACCAAGCTGTTCAATAAGATATGGGTGACGGGGTTACTACCATCAGTTTGGAAGAATGGTGTAATTGTTAAAGTTCCGAAGAAGGGAGACCTGAGTGAATGTGGTAATTGGAGGGGAATCTCTTTGTCACCGATAGCTTTGAAAGTTTTCAATAGAGTGTTGTTAAATAGGTTGGAGCCGGTGGTTGAGGGTATTCTGAGGGATGAACAGGCTGGTTTTAGAAAGGGACGTGGTTGCAATGATCAGATCTTTATAGTTAGGCATTTGATGCAGCAAGTTAATGAAATGAGAGTACCGTTAAGTCTTTGTTTTGTTTACTTTGAAAAGGCTTTTGATAGTGTTTCGAGAGAGACTATGGGGAAGATCATGAGACATTATGGAATACCAGAGGAGTTTGTGAGGGTCATTATGAACATGCATGAGGACACATTTTGTAAAGTGATGGTTGATGGTTGTCTGAGTGATTCGTTTGAAGTCAAGTCCGGAGTAATTCAAGGTGGTGTTCTATCGCCTCTACTATTTATATTGGTCATTGATTACATTATGAAACGCGTTGGAACAGAAACCGGTGCAGGTATACTTTGGGGAGAGAACAGGAAACTTTTGGATTTAGATTATGCAGATGATACAGTATAGTTTTGATTTGTGATGGGCCAGAAGAGATGCAGAGAGTGTTGGACTGTTTGGTGAGTGAAGGTCGCAAGATGGGTTTGGTTATTAATTGTGGAAAAACTGAAATAATCAATATGAATATGGAAAATGCGCGGGAATGTGTAATTGGAGGTATGGTTGTAAAGCAAGTTGATAGGTTTAAATATTTAGGTACTTATTTAGCCAAGGATGGTTCTTTGAACTTTGAATTCGAGGAAAGGTTAAAGAAGGCTAATCAGGCAATGGGAATGCTTAAAAATATTTGGAATAGTAATAATTTTTCTGTGCATACAAAAATTAAACTTTATAAGGTAATGGTTAGGAGTAGGCCTACCGGTATCTTAATTTATGGACACGAGTCTTGGTACAGCACAATGACTATGGAAAATAAATTCTTGGTGTTTGAAAACAAAGCACTTAGAAGAATATTAGGAGTTAAGTGGTGGGAAAGGATACCAAATAGTAGAATTAGAGAAATAACGGGAGTGCAGCCGGTCGATGAATATGTTAGGTTCTCACGATGGAAGTGGCTAGGACATGTGTATAGGAGACAGAGAATAGTACGAGGTACACCAGGGTGGGTGGCACTTGGTAGGAGAGGTAGAGGAAGGCCAAAAGAGACGTGGGTGAGGACAATGAGACGGGAAGCTGGAGATGAGTGTTGGGGAGATCTTGAGGGGTTAGCACAAGATAGGATGTGGTGGTGTGAGTTCATCGAGGCCCTATGCATCCCCGAGGGTGCCACAGGAAATGATTGATTGATTGATTGATTTGAGTCGCACACTCACTAGTCAGGTGAACCACGTTTCGAGACACCGAACATCACACCTTCTAACATTTATGCTTAACTACATTTGTTCACCACATCGTATGACGAACATTACGTCTCCAGCATTCATCGTCATCTAATACACGTTATTGCATACAGAGTAAGCAATAACCTCAGAACATCTATATAATCATACCCTTCATCTTTCTAAACGAAACACGACAAAGTTTCGATACATGCACTCCCACCACCCTTCCCCCCTCCTCTCCTTTCCACCTCGTCTCACAGTAATCTCCTGTCAGAGAAACAATGGGAACCAATGGCATCACTATTTTTCTTTCTACCTTCCACTATACATACGTGGCAAACACTTGTATTTGCAGACAGAGAATTACTTGATAAAACATAGTTTCTGTGGGTACTAGATAATGTAGCAAAGGGGAAGCTCTGCCGGGTCTGCCCATTCACCTACTATTACTACGATGTAAACAAACACAGTGGTGCCACATTTCACCAAACACACCACCCGCTGTACTTGTTAGAAGTGGAGGTAACTGTACCTGTCTCTCTCCACCACGGCTATAGGCCATCACTGGTTTCTGTAAGGGGTATGAGTAGCACTAGGCAGAGTGGCTATAAGCCGTCTCCTAATTAGTGGTCCGGCTATAGGCCGTGACCTTTTTTGTGAGTGGCTATAGGCCATCTCTGGTGCCCGGCTACCAGGCGTGGCCCTTTCTTTTTGTGAGAGGCTATAGACCGTTTCCGGTGCCCAGCTATAGGCCGTGGCCCTTTCTTTTTGTGAGCAACTATAGGCCGTCTCTTTAATAACTGAGCGGCTATTGGCCGTCTCAGGTTCCCGGCTATAGGCCATGGCTGGGGTGCTGCTTGGAACTGTTAGGCCAGTGCCACCCCGATCCTGTCGGTGGTCAGCTCGCCCGGAAGGTAGCGTAGTTTGACTAAGGTGGTGGCGGCGGGCGAGTTCCTGGGAATAGGGGCGCGCGGCCCAGGTGATTTTATGGCCCTGTTGCCCGGGTGCAATCAGCGCGCCGTCTATTTGTAACCATTTGTAATAATATGTCGTATGTAAGTTTCGCATGTAAGTGTATTGTAAGTGTGATTCAAGTAGGGCGCCATTGATCGCTTACTAAGGTCTGGCTGATTCAAATTCTTCTGAAGTCTGAGTCTAAGGGCACGCCAGCCCTAGCCGGCTATCTCTCTAGCAGTTAGCAACGGCCTGGGGACAGATAAGGGTGGTGTTCATACGGCTGCTGTGCGGAGATATAAGGCGGTGCTTAATATATTATCAGAAAACTGCTCCAAGACTTTGAATTCACCTACGTCTGACGTCAAGGGGGATTAACATTCTTAACATTTGGTGGAAAGAGAGTGGGATAATAGTGAGTTCACGTCTTCTGTGGGCAGTCTTGGCTGTATTGTCCATTTTCCCACACTGCTGTTTGTCCCACGACGACACACAGTCTATCTCTGCTCCAGCCTCCAGCCCTTTTTGCAGTCCTGGTGTGGTTCTTCCGTGATTACGGAATCATCCTTGCAGTTTTGGTGTGGTTTTGGGACTTACCTCCACACCAACACCCCACTTACCACCACACCACCACAGCCACGTAAGCCTCCACCACTACCCTTACTACCTGTCAGTCCTGTGTGACCTGTTATATTATCACGCTGTACGGGGTTAGTTTTAGCCCCCACAAACTCCAACCAAATCCCCACTCCAGGAAGTAACTTCTCAGTACAACCTGTCTGTACCTTTGTTCCGGCCCCCAAGCTCCAAGTGCACCATGCTCGTCTAAATCACATCCGCTATTTCTTCTTTAGTGTCTCAACTCCTGTCAGTCTTGTCAGGAACTCCTGTCTGCTCAAAATCCGCAACTGGTTTGTAAAAGGCCCCTGATTATTGTACAGTAAAGTCTGAGTCTGTAATAGCCCATGCTACACATTATCACTTCGCACTTCGCTCCCACAAATATGACATCTTCAAACCTATTAATACTACCTTTCATCTACCAACGGACAATCTTTCCATCACATCAGACAACCTACGTATGTTGAACTTTCTGAATCAGTCTGATTTCCAGTTTTCTTCAGCCTTTAACCGCTCCTGGGTACATCTAGTCTTTGTATTTCCTCCAGTGGTATTCTGTCTTCTTGGATTTCTTGTAACTGTATGTATCCTATACTGTTGTGTCAAGCGAATGGACAAAAGACTGCACGAGATCCGTGTGGCAACAAGGTCAGTGCGACAACCAAAAGACCTGGAAACTGGTAGTTCTAAGTAACACTCATTATGATTGGTGAAGATGTGAAGATCATACTGAAGAAAAAAAAAAATCCCCGTGCAAAACTGAAAGTTGAGCTAATTGAAACAAAATGTAATATTATCAATATAGTTACTACACAGTGAGTAGAGGACATGAAAACTAGTGAAATACAAATGAGATAAGGGAAGTGAATATATGATCGCACTCAAACAGTGCCTTCTATGTAAAATAAACTGGGAGTGTATAAAGTGATGCACTCTGTTGCTATTTTCCTCACAGAGGTATCATTGTGATTACTATTACTTACTATATATATATATATATATATATATATATATATATATATATATATATATATATATATATATATATATATATATATACTAAGACATCCATTTGTAAATTTGACCAAACCTATATAATTATGTATGCTGACAGTACGCTTATCATATACTAGATCGTGGTCTATACCACGATAGTGCATTATTTGCATTCTGCTTTTGCATTTATTAATAATTATCACCTTCCTTGTCTTTCCAACATGGCCATGTACTGTAAAAATATTTCTTCTTTGTTGTATCCAACTTCTTACATTATACTATAAGATCCCTTTTATTATTATACTCCCCTGTAGTCCCCAGTCAACTGTATAACCTATCCAGTCACACACATGCTACATTATGATTTGATGCCTCCACCGCTGTGTCAGGAGACGCGCTTTTTCACACGGGGGAAAATATTATTGTTTGTAACCCTTTGTAATAGTATGTAGTATGTAAGTATAGCATGTAAGTGTATTGTAAATGTGATCCAAGTAGGGCGCCATTGATCGCCCACTAATAAGGTCTGGCATGATTCAAATTTTGCTGAAGTCTGAGTTTAAGGGCACGTCGCCAGCCCTAGCCGGCTATCTCTCTAGCAGTTAGTAATGGCCTGGGGACGGATAAGGGTGATGTTTTCATACAGCTGCTGTGTGGAGATATAAGGCGGTGCTTAATATACAATCAGACAACTACTCCAAGACTTTGAATTCACCTACGACTGACGTCAAGGGGGATTTACATTCTTAACCCGTCACGTCCCGACCACTTTCGCACCTCCGACACCCCTCAGTCCCGACCATTTTTGGGAAAAAAAAAAAAAAAATTGGCTAAAACCTCCGCTTTTGGTGAGAAACATCGAAAATTCATAGAGAAATCGCTCACCTGAGGTTTAAAATACTCACTACAGGTAGGAGTACCTCCTTACCTTACAGGGTTTTCTATCAGGCTGGCTGCAAAGAAAACGAGTTCTAAGGGAGGATAACTATTCCACACCACTCCTAAACGGTATTTATTTATTTATTTGGTACGAATTTATATGTAGGATGAGAGTATATTGGTTTTCAAACAGTAATGTAGGCATTATAAGCATTGTTTCACTCACTAACTCATCACCATTCCTGACCTTCTTTTGCCACATGACCTGATCATCATTTCTGACTGTTTCTTCCTCTAATGCTATGTAAACTTTGTTCTCCACATTGTCATCGATTGGGGAATCACTCTGGCCCCGAATGTCTTTATTGGCCAGGTCACTGGTAACAGGTGAATTGCCATGACAATGGCATGCAGGGGGGGGGGAGGTTATGTGGTGTAAGGCATTGTCCCTGCTTGACATCTTGTCGAGGAATAGAGGAAGGTGTCTCATGTATATGTACGAAAAATCACGCGCGAAAATTGAAAATTGTGCAAATTAGGGACCTTGCAATTGCAAAACGTACCAGTATGTCGACGGGACTGGCAAATGCAAAATGTTGCAACGGACCCATACATCGACGAGACATCTCGGGTTAACACGTCCAACCCTCCATGTCCTCCTCCTGGGGGTGTGGTGGCGGCTTGTGTTGTCACCGCTGGCATTTTACCCAGCACTTACTTTCATAGTATCAGGTGAGCAGGAGGCTTTGCATCGTACACGCCAACTTACACCCGTCACCAGACCACCCATTTACACAAATTAAAATTGTTGTACCTTGCAAACACTCTACCTCACGATTAATTTCCACATGAAAATTGTTATGCTGGGTGTTTTTTTGGGTCGACTTGTCGTCCTAAAGACACCAGCGACTGAGAGGGTCCTCTTTCTAGACCGGAACTAGAACACTTACAAAGGAACAGGACATAAAAACTCGGCAGGACACCTTTACACATATATTACCTTAATCCAATTTCCCTTACAATATGCATACAATGGTATACAAGATGTGGAACGGGTATAGTGACAGGCTAGTTAACAATAATACATCACGTCACACAGACACTGTGTTAACACCCGAGTTATTGTACAGGAGAGTAATACAGAGGGATGGTGACACAGTTCATACAGTCCTATCTCCTCAGTCCTTGTATAGTATGCGGTCTGCTGAACTTAGGTATCGCCACACACTTGTATATTCCTCTAGTCCTGGGAACTTAGGCACTCCCACAACATACTGAGTACGTTAGGTTAGAGACACTTTTACTGGTGGTGTTCCTGTCTCACTGTCCTTAGAATATCGGCCACTGTCACTTCCAAGTCTTTGATACAACACTGGGATCTCACTGTGTCGTCACTGGACGGCTGATGTCTGGGCTTAGTCAGGATGGTGCCCGGGAGTCAGAGGGAGTCCTACAGGTGAGCTCTCCTGCAGTAGGCACGGGACTGCTACTGGGTGCATTTCTGGTCCTGGGTGCAGGGAGGCCCTCACTTGTCAGGGCCTCGACCTGGTGAGGGGCCCTCAGGGCTGGGGCCAAACAGCGTCTGGAGTCGGGCCTGCCACTTCTTACTCTGGGTGGAGGGGCAGACGGTGAGTGGGGCCAGGGTGGTCCCACCCTGGGGTCCTAGGACTGGCCCTGGGAGGCCTGGGACTGTGGTCGCCTCTAGGTTGGGGCACCATCAGGGGTTGACTGTGGCACCTCATCCTTGGGGCATCCGTTAGGACCCGGCATCATCCAGGGACAGGCTGGAGGGCATGAATCCTTCCTTCAGCGACTGGGCCTCGCCACCACTTCTGAAATGGCAGCACCTCCGGGGAACCACACCTGCAGGGAGAGACAGAGGAGTGTCCCGTGTGGCCGCCAGGTGGAGAGTGGGCCGCGCAAGGGACCTTCTCCTCCGGGAGAACCCTCGGGACTGTGGACGAAGGGCATATAGTGACTGTCCCTTCCCGGACGCGTACAGTGGCCGTCATCACGGTTCCACAAGCCCTCGGGATAGAAGCAGAAGGACGTACAGTGGCCATACCTTCCCTGGCACGTACAGTGGCTGTCGCCACGGTTCTGCTCCCGAAGGAGGAAGAGGCAGATTAGGGACGTACAGTGGCCGTTCCCTCCCCAGCGCGTACAGTGGCCATCGCTGTGAGTCTGCCTGCCCAACGGGAAGTAGCTGAGGGACATACAGCGGCCATTCCCTCCCTGGTACGTCCTGTGGCCATTACCACGGTGCTACTCCCGTAGGAGGAGGAGGAGGAGGTGGATGAGGGATGTACAGTGGCCATTCCCTCCCTGACGCGTACAGTGGCTGTTGTCGCTGTTACACTCCTACCTTTGCCGGTCGGTGTGCGTACACTGGCCGTCACACCGAGGCGGGCTCCAGATGTGGCTGCAGCAGAAGGACATACAGTGGCCGTTCCTTACCCGACACATACAGTGGCCGTCGTCGCAGTGATGCAAGAGGAAACAGCTGAGGATTGTACAGTGGCTGTTCCCTCCTCGGTAAGTCCTGTGGCCATTACCGCGGTGCTGCCTGGGACTGAATCTGGAGCAGTCCCACCCCGATCCTGACGAGGGCTGGTCCAGCCGAGAAGTAGTCTCGCATCCCTGTGACGTCGTGGATGGACAGGTTGAGGGGAAGAGGGACACAAGGTCGGAGCGCACCTGAGCCCGTCTTGCTCTAGGCCAGCGTCGCACTCACCTGGCCCACTGTGGTGTCCTCCTGGGGTGGGGGTGGGGCTGCGACTCCGTAGTGGGGTGGGGGGTCTGGCAGCAGGAGCACGCATTTCAAAAATAATACTCAGTATCCGTTATGATATTTTTCCTTGTTACAGCTTCAACAATTTTTATTAGCATTAGTATAATACAGTAGTAATGAGGGACATGTAGAGGTGCGCAGTATGTAGGAGGACTTCTGGGCCTTGAAAGCAGGCTGTGAAGCCTATGCCCAGAGTCGGTCACATAAAAAAAAAAAAAAAAAGTGTCTCTGTTAACAACTTCTCTGTACGGAGTACGTTTTCAGTTACCATAATTTTTCTCTGTTCATGCGAGAACCTGTGTGACAAAATACTGTTATGCTAGGTGTTTTAAGGGCAGCTTCCCATCCTAAGAACGCATGGCCTAATATTGGGTTCTTTTCAAGACTGGGGTGATACTACAAATATAGGAGGAACAGGGCATAAAAACTCAAGGCAACACCTTATGCGTATATTCACTAAATATACACAAGGGCAATATGATGTCTCGCAGTATTTCTGATTCATCAATTCTGGGGCTGCTGAATAGAGGTGAGCGCATATCGCAGGATACGTAACAGTGACAGTTCACAATTCAGGGTGGTAGAGTTCACAGTATGGGGTGGTACAGTTCACAGTATGATTTTAGGTGCCTCGGGGTTATTATTTATATTCAGTCTTTAGGAACACTGGCTCCAGGTCACATAAGAGTTCTTATATCCAACCTTGTGATGATCAATAGGGGGGGGGGGACATTGACTTGATCTTGTTGCAGGGAACACATGGGGAGGGGGGAGAGAGTCTAGGTTGATGTAGGTGCTAGGGGAGGGGGGGGGGGTGCTGAATAATGATATCACTACTTCAGGTACTGGAGCCTTACTTTCATCACACTGCACTTTAAGTCACTGTCTGATCACAGTCACTTAATGATTCCACTTTTGGCTCTCTATTGTATGTCCTTGTACTGATCCATACCTGAGTCTTATAGTACAGGTAGGTTGATATCGTTCCCCATGGGCGTGATGAAAGGCCCTGGGTGCTGGGGGCTGGGGACAGAGGTCTGGCTGGCGGGGTAGGGGTCAAACAACTCCTCCAGACGCCTTCTGAGCTGCTGGGTGGAGGATCCACGTTGCCTCGGCCGGGAGTGGGGTGGGTCTCTCCCCGGGGAGCTGGGGGTGCTGTCAGAGACCTGGGGGCTGCGGTCCACTCCGGGGTACTTCGCCATCAGGAGGGAATTGCTGCGTCTTTCTGGGGAGGGGTCAGTCAGGGGCAGGTCCTCCTCAGGGGCCAGCTGCAGGGAGAATAACCCCGGGGACAGTACAGGGCCCTGCCACCAGGCTGTCAGTGGTGGGCTTCCTGACTGGGGACTGGTACTACAGCAGGTGGACGCGGGAGGACGACGAGCAGGCGTGGAGTGGCTAGAGGCTGTCTCGTCTGCAGGCATGGCAGGAGGCTGTCGCCGGTGTCTTGTCCGCAGGACCGCTACCGATCCTGCAGGTAGTCCTGGTAAAGCAGCTTGAGGCCATCTCAGTAAGGGAGCAGCTTGAGGCCATCTATTGTGAAGAGCAGCTTGAGGCCATCTCTTCTGAGGAGCGGCTGGAGGCCATCTCAGTTGTGGAGCGGCTAGAGGCCATCTCTGGTGTGGAGCGGCTGGAGGCCGTCTCTGATGTTAAGTGGCTGGAGGTTGTCTAATGTGGAGCGGCTGAAGGCCATCTCTAAATTGGAGCAGCTTGAGGCCGTCTCCATGGGGCTATAAGGAGTGTAAGGTTCAGCTCCACCCCAATCCTGATGCAGGCTGGGCTGGCAAGAAGGTAGTGCACCTGGCCTGAGGTGTAAGGGTCAGGTCAGTTCTGGGGAGTAGGGGCGAGTGGCTACCCGGGACTTGTGCCCATATGATACAGACACCCCTTACGCTGCATCTAACCCTCTGTTGTTGCCTCCTGGGGGTGTCGTGTCGTCATCCACTGTTATCATTATACCACTGTCGTTGTGGAAAAAGTCGCGTCCCAGTGCCCGGAGGTAGTATGTGTGCGTGGTGTTGGTGCCGTGTGCCGGCATCAGGTGTTGCAGGAGAACGGTCCAGTGGTCAGCCATCTTGTCCGGGTTATGGTGTGGGGCATAAGTGAGGAGGAGGATGGAAGGTTGAGTGGCTGCCTGGAGGAGGCAGAGTAGGTGGTGGGGCCCGTGGATGCGGTGTTTCAACCCAAAGGCTGGGGCCCAGGTGATGTGTCCGATCTTCATGGTGTGGTGGTGTGGTTGTGGTGAAAGCCTCAGTTGAATGCTTGTGAGGGAGGAGGTGGTGGTGCTTTTATGCCTGGGCAGTGCGAGTCAGTTTACCCTGGGGATAGGGATGAGAGGTGGCTGGGCCTGGTGTATCATGAAGGTGATAGGTGTTGTGTTATGGTGGTACCACCCTAAACTGGCGGTTTGAGTGGGGCACGAACCTCTGTCCAGTGTTGCCACGTTTTCCATACCTGCGATGCCTCTCTCTCTCTCTCTCTCTCTCTCTCTCTCTCTCTCTCTCTCCTGGGGGGAGATGTGCGTCACCCTAGGGAATTTTGTTTCTTTTAAGTGTCTTATAAACTTGTGCTTTCATTTCTTTATTTTGTACTATATTATATTATTGTTTTACATATGGCGCCAGATAACCTCGGTGTTGCGGCGCCTTGATTTGTTTTCATTCAATCATTCTTGCCCTCCTTCCCTCCTTTCATCTTTCCCTCAGCTTGACAATGCATTCAACACTGCCCCTGGCCTGCTCTCTCTCTCTCTCTCTCTCTCTCTCTCTCTCTCCTGGGGGGAGATGTGCGTCACCCTTGGGAATTTTGTTTCTTTTATGAGTGACTTATAAACGTGTGCTTTCATTTCTTTATTTTGTTTTTATTATATCTAATTATATTTCAAAATATTATTGTTTTACATATGGTGCCAGATGACCTGGCTGTTGTGGTGCCATGATTTGTTTTCATTCAATCACTCTCTCCCTCCTTCCTCCCCTCCCTCCATCTCTCACTCAGCTGCACTCATCACTGCCCCTGGTCTGCCTCCCCCCCCCTCTCTCTCTCTCTCGCCTGTGGTATTTTAGGATACATTTTGGTTATTTCCTATACGTTATAATGTACATATTGTAAATTTGACTTTAATTCCACACCACCTAGGAGGTAAAAGTCTTGGCGCATTTTTTTTTTTTTTTTTTCTTTTTTTTTTTTTGAGGTGTCCCTAAAAAGGCCCCCAGGTCGGACTGGGTGTGTGTGTGTTGCTGCTCACCAGGGTTTAATGTTTTTTTTTTTTTTTTTTTTTTACTAAAATTGGCATATTTTTACTTATATTCCTGCACATTATCTTATAACCATAATTGTGACATTATTACCAACCCCAGAAATACGGTAACAGCCAATAAAAGTGACTACTTTTTTTTTTTAGCAACACTAAAATATTTATGCCACGTTTCCGTATTACCGTATAAATATTTTATGCATAATAAGTTTAATGTTCTTTCATATAATACACACGTTACCATTGTATTCTTATGTGTTTATCATATTTGTAATGCCTTTTACATATATAACAGCCGTTCACATCGCGGGTATGGAAAACGTGGCAACACTAGTATACAGAGGTTCGTGCCCCACCCAAACCGCAAGTTTAGAGTGGTACCACCATAGGAGTGAGAGAGTTGGGAGGGGAGGGTGGAGGGGTGGGGGATGAGGTGGTGGTGTATCTTGCGGGAGGGTGTGAAAGGTGGCCGGAGCGAGTGACGGTGGTTTTGAGGGTCAGGGTGGGTGATGATATGGTTGTGCGGCCTCATGTTGTGACAGTTGTGTTTGGGGTGGCGTGTCTGGCGGTGGTGTCAGTGGGTTGGCGGTATGCTGGTGGGTGTGTGGTCGTGATCAGGGGCGGAGAGTGGGTGGCTGAGGGTGTCTGGGTCCAGGGTGGTGTGGGCATTGGCAGGGCAGGTTGCTGATGGGGGGTGGGTGGGGTGGTGGGGAGGGATGGGGGGGTGGTTGTTGCAGCGCTGGTGAAGCTAGCAGTGAGGTGTGATGCGGCGTAGCAGAGGGTGGCGGCGATGAGGGTGGAGATGGAGAGGAGGGGAGGGGGGAGGAGGGGGTGATGTTGCAATTGTAGGAATCGGGAAGGGGGTCTGGGGTGGTAGAGGAAGACGAGGTGGGGTTAGGGTGAGTGGGGTCGGTGGAGCAGAGGCCGGGGACATGGAAAGGGCGGACATGGCAGTTTCTGTAGGTGTGGGGGAGTGTTGTGATAATCTATAATCACTTGGTAGGGGTTTGGGATGTGGGTGACTGTGTAGAGGCCCATGAAACGTGGGGCGAGTTTGTGGGGGACAGGCAGCTTTGCCACCAACATGGTGTCGCCTGGGTTGTAGGGGCTGGAGAGCGTAGCATCCAGCTGTAGGCCTAGGTTGTTCCGTAAAAAGTGGAGGTGTCTCTTAAGATGGTGGAGGGGATCGGACATGGGAGGAGTAGAGGGTGGTTACAGGTGTTGGCGTAGGGGAAGGAGGAGTGGCACTTCCCCAAAGATGCATTCGTGTGGGGAAATGCCATCTTCCTTGGGGCAGGAGTTCATTCCCCATTGGATGATTTTAATATGGACTGGCCAGTCTTCATTCTTTGTCTCCTTTATTCGGGCTCAGATTTGATTCATTAGAGTGCAGTGGCTCCTTTCACATATCCCGTTGCCCTGTGGCCAGTACGGGGAGGAGTGAGATATGTGGTAGCTGAATAGATTGGCTAGCTCCTCCCAGACGGAGCCAGTGAATTCGGGGGTGTTGTCTGAGTGCAGGGCCTGTGGAATTCCAAAGTAAGGGAAGACATGGCGGACCAGGGCCTTGACTATGGCGACAGTGTGCTGTTCTTTGGCTGGGCACGCTATGAGGAACCTGGAGTAGGTGTCCACAAAGTTAATAATGTACCGATAGCCCGCTTTGGGTGGTAGGGGCCCCACCACGTCCACGGATAGCAACTGCCAGGGCTTATGGGCAGTGATGCTACCAAAAGGGCTGGATGTGCAGGTGATGTCCTTGACCAGGGCACATGCTCGGCAGGATTGGGCAGTCTGCTTGGCTAGCTGGGAGGGGTTGGGGGTCCAATAGATGTCGTTGAATATCTGCAGGAGCCTTTTCATCCTGAGGTGGATCCCTTTGCTGGAATGATGTCTCATGGTGTCCCGGGTGGCGTCAGGGGCAAGGACAATGTGTCCAGACGGAATGAAAAGATGGTCGCCCTGTTGCTGCAGCTTGGTTAATAGATGGGGTGGGATCCATGGTGGCCAATCCTTACTATGCCATTGTGCCAGGAGGTCCGATCCTGGCTGGAGTGCGTGGATGGGGAGGCGGGAGAGGGCGTCGGCATTAGTGTGGAGTTTGCCGGGGCAGAAGGAGATTTTGTATTCGAACTCTTCTAGGGTCTCCCTCCATCTAGTGAGCTGGGTGTTATGAGGGTCTGATTGGCGAAGCCATTGGAGCGACTGGTGGTCGGTGATGATGGTGACGCGGGTACCCGAGAGGTAAGCCCAGAAGTGCTCCAAGGACCAGATGATGCCCAGGCACTCCCTCTTAGTGGCGGCGTGGCTCCGCTCCGACTGATTTAGGGTGCAGCTGGCACAGGCATTGATGTGTTCCTGCCCTTCTTGCACCTGGGCAAGGATGGAGACGATGACTATCAGGGAGACATATGTATACAGCTGGAAGGATAGGGTATAGGGTATAGTCAGGGAAGGTGATGATCGGGGCAGTGGTGCGCTTGCGCTTCAGCACCTGAAACGTTTCCTGTCGTTCAGTGGTTCAGTTGAAGGGCTCCCCCTTCCAGATCAAGTCATGGAGAGGTTTGGCGATATCAGCAAAGCCCTTCATGAATTGCCGGTAATAGGAAGCAAGACCCAGGAAGGCCCGAACTTTGTGAACGTCCCGGGGTGGGGGAATGTCGGCAGTAGCGCACAACTTGTCTGGGTTGGGTGCAATCCCATTTTGTGAGATCACGTGCCCTAGGAAAGAGATGGTCCAGGCTGCCAGGATGCATTTGGAGGGCTGAAGCTTTAGGCCGGCCTGCCAGATACGCTGGAATACTCTTCTGAGGCGATGGAGGTGATTGGCCCCAGTCTTGCTGAAGATACTAATGTTGTCCAGATATGCCAGACAAATTTTCCAGGTCAGGCCACTGAGGACGGACTCCATCAATCGGTAGAATGTTGCAGGGGCATTGCAGAGGCCTAAGGGCAGGACATTGAATTCATAGTGCTCCCCATTGCTAGTGGAAAACACCATCTTCTGTCTGTCCTAGGGTTGCATGGGGACTTCCCAATAACCTGACTGGAGGTCCAGTGTGGAGAACCAGGAGGCTCCATACAGGGAGTCGTCTATCCTGGGAAGGGGGGTGGCATCTTTGATGGTCACGTCGTTCAGGCGGCGATAGTCAACACAGAAGCACATGATACTGTCTTTCTTTTGGACGATGATGACAGGGGAGGACTAAGGGTTGGTGGAGGGTGAGATTATGCCGGCATCGAGCATTTCCTGGACCTGCTGGTCTTCCTCCGCCCACTGTTTAGGGTTTTTCTGTCTGGATGGTTGGCGGATTGGTGGTGCTGTGGTGTGTATTTGGTGTGTCAGGTAGGTGGTGTAGCCGATGTCGGAGGGGCCTGACGCAAAAAGGTCCTGAAAGTCCAGGAAGAGGTGGCGAAGGGTGTCGGCGTGGTGGGTAGAAAGGTAACCGGGTATGGGGGGTAAGGGGGTGGGGGCAGAGGGGGGGGGCAGTGGAGCATGGCTCTGCTTCCTCCATCTCTCCCACAATGAGCCCCTTTGGTAGCATGAGAGGGATTGTGCAGATGTTTGCGATTCTTACTGCCGCAATGTGCAGGGGTAGGAAGGTGGGGGGTAGGAGACAGGCCGAGAGTGTTCCTGGTGGCAGTCCGGGGGAGAAGAGGACGGATGTTCCGGTGGGCCTGTTCAAGGGGAGCCAAGCTTTGTGGTGCGGGGGAATTGTCTTGGTGGAGGCGATAGTGGCGGGAAGGGTGGGAGGGGGGTGGAGGTCAGAGGTAGAGGGGGGTGTGGCGTGGGCAGGGGCAGGGGGGAACAAAAGAGGGGGGGAGTAGGGACAGGGGCAGGCGGAAAGGCAAGAGGGGGGGTGGGGGCAGGGATGTGGGGGCAGGTGCATACTGCTTTCAGGGGTTGGGGGGCAGGGGCTGGACTCTTGCTAAACTGGAGCTGCCACCTGTGGCAGTCTATTGTGACTCATAATTTTTGCAGGAGATCCAGCCCCAGGTATCCATCATAGTTGTGGCAGGTAGAGTCGAAGATAATCAATTTGTCTTCAGTGGATATATGCTGGTGAGTGTCGGTGTGTAGGGCCAGTGTTTTCCCACAGATAGGCAGGGGGCTGTCCCCTGCATCTATGAGTTGAGCAGAAATGGGAAAAAGCAGACTGAAGGCAGACTTGTGACGGGAGTAGAAGTGGCTGTAAAGGCAGGATCTGGCCACTCTGGTGTCGACCAGCAGCCTCACTTTTACCCCGTTCAGTCTCATCTTGTCATAGACTGGAGGGCAATACTTGCGAGAGACAGCCCCCGCCACTGTGGGGAGGTGCAGGGGTGGTCCTAAAAATCCAGCTGCTGGGGCATGTTTTCTTCCTCTGGCTCTGGTTCCTCTACGTCAGTGTTTTCCATGGGTGGGGTGTTATCCCCAGGGTCTTTGTCTCCCAGGGAGGATACCTTGCGTCGCCCCAGGATGTTCCTGTTTTTGCCAGGCAGCCTTGAGCTGCTCCCATATGTCATGGAGTGGGCATCGGTGGCTACATGCGGAGAATTCCCAGGGGTTGATCGATATGAGGTTCTGGCTTTCCCTCTGGCTGGGGCGTTTGCTTGGAGGGTAGGCCTTGGGTGGGGGAGGCACCGGCGTGAGGCTGATGTGGGTTGGTGAGGATCGGGGTTGCCATGTGGTGCTGGGTTGTTGGTTGGGAACTAGCTAACCACATTAATTTGTTGGAAGGTGAAGCAGGAGGTTAACAGCCATCATATCAACCGGGATGTCCCTGTCTAGGTCCCCCGTTAGGTCATGAATTGTGAAGTGCTCCTTGACCACGTTGGGGAGGACTCTAATCAGGGTATTGAAAGTGTGTTGTTCCCGGGTCTCTGCGTTTGCTTCCAGGTATGCAGCGGTGACGAGCCGCCTCCCTGGATCAGTATATCATCCAGGTTCCCGTCGTATGTTAGGTTATCCAATTGTGATAATGTTACGACTTTTCCGAGAGAGGGCGTGACTGCTTCTGTCACTATTGTCGTGAAATTTGCCCAGGATAGGTCGGGGACGACTTTGGGGGCAATGCTGGCTGCTGCCTTGCCCAGCAGAGGTAATGTCACAGCGATTTTCTGTCTATCATCCTCAAACCTGATATCAAGCAGCGGCTTGATTATCAATAAATATGTGTGGATATCGTATTGATTTTGTTCGAATGTGGGTAGCTGAACATGTGATTTGATCACCATTTTGGTATTTTCCCTGTTTTTGTTCCTCCTTTAGTCTGACTCAGCATGGGTCAAGAACCACCGACATCCACCAGTGTTATGCTAGGTGCTTTTAGGGAGGCTTCCCATCCTAAGAACGCCTGGACTAGTATTGGGTTCTTTTCAAGACCGGGGCGATACTACAAATATAGGAGGAACAGGGCATAAAAACTCAAGGCAACACCTTACGTGTATATTCACTAAGTATACACAAGGGCAGTAAGATCTCACAATATTTCTGATTCATCAATTCTGGGGCTGCTGAATAGAGGTGAGCGTATCTTGCAGGATACGTAACAGTGACAGTTCACAATTCAGGGTGGTAGAGTTCACAGTATGGGGTGGTACAGTTCACAGTATGATTCTAGGTGCCTCGGGGTTATTATTTATATTCAGTCTTTAGGAACACTGGCTCCAGGTCACATAAGAGTTCTTATATCCAACCTTGTGATGATCAATAGGGGGGGGGGAGGGACACTGACTTGCAGTGACCAGTTGCAGGCAAGTAACCACCCCTGCAGGGCCATCATGTGTGGTGAACCAGTGTTCCCTTGCAGCTGACAACACCTCGCCACAGCAAAGCACATGGAATAGTGTGGAGGTTTGGTTCATGGACAGAAGCTACATTTGCATCTCTCCATCCAGTTAACAGGGGCACTAAAGCAGGCTAAACTTCACCCTGTAATTTGGTTATATGGATACCACCCAGCACTGTAAATGGTTTCCTGGGTTACAAGAAATCATTAGACCTGTCACTCAGTGTACAGCCACCTTATGTTGAAGGAGGAGTAATAAAATGTGATGCGAAGGAAAGGGATAAGTAGGAGCCGAGGGGGTCTGACAGATAGACAGAATGAGAAATGGGAAGGAAGAAATAGACAGCACTACATGAAGTAAGTGGTTGATGGTTCTCACCACCTACCACCTTGAGAGAGAGGCTATGTGACTTAAGGAGAGGGAAAGCTGGTGGTAGAGGACAGGGTGTTATAAGGGCAATATGTTTGTGATCATCCCTTCCAGGATTAAGGTACTGTATACTGTATGTAAAGTACAGACTACAACAGATATGGTGCATTATACCTGTAATGAAAAAATTTTCTGTAGTACTGTGTCCAGCCTGAAGCCTCTTCAGTATGGATTTCCGGCAGCCAGTGTTCTCAACTACCCCACCATCTGGTATTTATTACCCCACTAAACTATCACCAACCCCACCATCTGGTCCCTGTCACATGACTAAACTATCACCAATCCTGTTGTCTTGTCATTGTCACCTGGCTAAATTATCACCTAATTACTTTAACACCAGAGCTGTGATACATCATATTGTCAATCATATTGTTTGTATTATTTATAAAGACTACAACATGCTTGCATGCGTCAGTCTTAGCCACCTAATATTGCTCTCCATGCTGCTTGATCTCTGGTGACCTCCATATTCAGTCCTTTATCCATGAGGTCATATTCTATGACTTCGTCCCAGGTCTTTTCGCTCTGTCTCTTGCAACCCTGCCTCCTTCACACTGCTCAACTTTCGTACTCAACTGTCTTCCTCCATCCTCTCATTGTGCCTAAACCATCTCAATCTACCCCACCTCATCACAACACCAATACATGCCAATCCCAGCCTTCCTATCAACTCTTCAATTGTTATCTTAGCCCTCCCAGGCCTTGCATTCAAGGACACACTACACATCCATCTAATCACTGTCATTTCTGTACATTTGAACCTACGAATATTCTCATCTTTTACTACCCAGGTCTCACTACCATACAGCATTACGCTCCTGACACATGTCATGAACAAAGATCCCATAGCTCGGGGGTACAGCCCTCTCAATGTCAGGAGAGGCAACAGCTCCCTGAACTTTGACCAACCACTCCTTACCCTAGCCACAGAGCAAGCTGCAGCCCCACCTTCAGCACATATCATGTCCCCCAAATAGCAAAATTCTTTCACACACTCAAGATCAATCTTCCTGTCTGAGGTGCTACCCAAAAGTTCCTGAAATTTGAAAGCAGAGCGGAAACCGCTTGTTGTATGGTGTGTGGGTGCTAGGTGGCCGTGCACGCACACTTTGTTAGTATGTGAAGTAGCATTATGCCAGGTGGATGTGTTCGCTGCATGTGTGTGTGTTTTCATCATCGTGTTTGGGTTTGTTTGCAAATTTTGTGATCTCAAAAATGGAAGATGTGAAAGAGCAATGTGCGTGCATCAAGTTTTGTGTGAAACTCGAGAAGAATGCAGCAGAAACACACAAAATCTTAAAACAAGCATTTGGGGACAATGCTGTGAGGATTACACAAACATACGACTGGTTTAAGCATTTTAAAAATTGACGAACGTCAACAGATGACGATGCACGTTCTGGTCGCCCTCCCATTGGTTCAGCTCCTGATAATGTGGCCAAAGCTTATGCAACCATCCTTGAAGATTGCAGGAGGACAATTCACGATGTTCATAACATTATCAGCCTATCATATGGAACTTGCCAGTGCATTTTCTCTGGCGACATGAGGTGAAAACATCCAGACAAGTGGTGCACAAACAAATGGGTGCTTCACCATGACAGTGCACCCATGCACACAGCTCTTGTTGTTCAGCAGTTTCTGGCATGAAAAAAAAAAACATGCTGGTTGTCCCCCACCCCCTGTATTCACTAGATTTGGTCCCGTGATTTTTTTCCTTTTTTCAAAAATGAAAATCCAGCTGAAAGGACTAAGATTTAGCACCATTGAGGAAATCCAGAAGAAAATCGTTCAAGGTCCTGAACAAGCTAATGCTCAAGAACTTCCAGAACACATTCTGAACATGGGGGAAACACTGGGATCGATGTCTGCATGCCCAGGGAGACTACTTTGAAGGAGACGGTGGTGATTAGGACTTCACTTAAGTTTTTTCCTTCTTTAGTCAAATTTTGGGTAGCACCTTGTATATGTAAAACTAATATATCCCTTGTAAGAATACTGAACACATCTTATTTCAGGAAGTCTTTTGTGATCGATGGTGGGTCCTTGTATAGTCTTTTTCCATGGCTCTTTATTGTATTTGAAGGGGTCAAATCCCCTCAAGCCCCCCCTTATAATTCAAACACTGGTTTACTGTATATACTGTATATTGAACATTCTTTGCAACATTAGTCACATTACACAACCTTGTCTCTCTCTAATACTTATACCATTCACCTAGATACCCACCTACCCTTATGCATGCTTTACTACCATCATAAAAACTCTTAATAGCATTCAGCAGCTTACCATCCACATTATATATAAGTAAAACCTTCCATAATTACTGTTTACCTAGCCATATGCTTTTACCTGATTCATAAATGCCATAACTACCTTAGCCCTTCATTGTCTGCCTCATTGCAAATATTTCAACTACACATCCTCTGTCACTCCAAATGGCATCCTGTTCATCACTCACCATGTCTTTTGACATCTCCCTTACTTTCTCTGATAATTCTTCCTTGTACATTTCCTACACTGCTCAAGAAATTTATGCCACGATAGTTTTTGCAATCACTTCGCTCTCCCTCATTCTTGTACTACGGTAAACTCGCAGCTGATAGTCCCTGACCAGGCTGTGATGGAAAGCCACAGCCGCCCTGGTCAGGAACTATCAGCCGCGAGTGTACAGTCACACTTTTTTTTTTTTTACTCTGCTAGTACAGTTTCACTCATTCAGGCTTTTCTGTCTCTTGACAAACACTTCTTTCCACTCTCTCCACTTTACATAATAGTCTCTACATACATCACATCAGCTCCTACTGCCTTCCCATTCTTCAGCTGGATCACGGCATTCTTTACTTCACCAGTGTCACATTTTGATATTACAGTACATTCATTCTCAGTACACCACCAAAAATCAATAATGTTTACAACTACTCATCACTCATCCTTCCCAGTAATCAGCCTTTCAAAATATTCTTTCCATCTCCTCCTTATTTGTACTTTAAATCCGTTGGTTAGTTTTTTTCAACTTTTGTCCCTCACATTTTTACACTTCCGCTGTTATTTCAAAATTTTTGCATCTTTCCGGAATAGTTTCCTGTTTTTCTAATTCTTGTCCTATGGTACAGTCATAGCCTTTTTTTAATCTGCTAGTACAGTTTCACTCATTCAGGCTTTTATATCTCTGACAAACACTTCTTTCCACTCTCTCCACTTTACTTAATAATCTCTGCATACATCACATCAACTCCTACTGCCTTCCCATTCTTCAGCTGGATCATGGCATTCTTTACTTCGCCAGTGTAACATTTTGATATTCCTTCTCAGCACACCACCAGAAATCAATCATGTTTACAACTACTCATCACTCATCCGTCCCAGTTATCAGCCTTTTAAAATATTCTTTCCATCTCCTCCTTACTTGTACTTTAAATCCATTGGTTAGTTTTCTTCAACTTTTGTCCCTTACATTTTAACACTTCCACTATTATTTCAAAATTTTTGCATTTTTCCATAATAGTTTCCTGTTTTCAGAATAATTTCTATTAATTTTTCTTCCAAGACTGATATACGGTACCTTTTTTTTTTTTCCTGTTTTTCTCTAAGTGTACTCCCTTCTTTCCTCTGAACCCCTTTCCTGCATTCACTATAGCCACTTCTTCCTCTTTTCCTCAACTGCTCATTCAGCCACTTCATCCCACAAAAGCTGTACCTTTCTTCTTAGACAATAACCATGACACCACACAGTCATCTGGCATTCTTTACTAAACACTCCCTATAAGCATTCCAAACGTTGTCCAGATCCATGTGCTCCCAATTCATTGCTTTCAACTCCTATACACCCTTAACTGGTATTTAGCTGTCTCGTCTTTGTTTCTCATTTTCTCTACTTTCAGTCTTATATGATTGCTCCTTTCTCTCTTTATCCACCTCACTCATCTCAGCTTAAACTTGCATACCATAGTCACATGATTAGGTGGACCTCTGCATCATCCTCTCACCACCCTACTCCCCAAGCATCCTTTTCACTACAAGCCCATAAACCATCAGGCTCCCTGCTCCTTTCAGCACTCTTTCCATTCCCTCTCTCATCATCATCATCATCATCATCCTGCCTCTTTTCCCACCAGAAGGTAGGATAGGGTAGGATACAGAAAGCTAGGAAAAGGAAAAAATACTGTACATTGGTAGGAGAACTAATCAGCATGGCTAATGTAATGGGCAACACGGATTTCCTCTGCACCATGCATATTTGTGTGCACCTTTATGCTTTAAATATGAATTACAAATGCATAACCTTCTTTCCTGGCATGTCTTTCAGTCAGTTATTATCGTTAACCCCTGGTACTCCATCACAGCCATTACATATCGCATTTATGTCCCCAATCACAAACACTTCATAACTCCTTGGAATATGTTCAGTCACTCTGTCCAGTTGATCCCAGAAGCTGTCCTTTTCAGTTTCATCCTTATCATCACGGGGTGCATATGCAAACATCACTCCTACTTTTACCTTTCCAACTGAAACTTGACAAAACTTACATCTCATGCCAACACATTTAAAATTTTTCATTATCATCTGCCATTCATCATTCATCAACAGCACAACTCTTTCTTACATCCTCCACATGCATTCATACCTGACCTTATGTATTGCACACCTTCCCACTCTTCCACTTCACACCTTTTCCTCAAAATATGAGCAAGCTGGTATCTCAGCTAACCCACTGTTTTGATCTACAGGCCATATGCCAATATTAGGTACAGTAGTACCATTATGCCCTTATGCACCCCCTTCACACCACAACACTTTTGCACCTCATGCATCTCACTCTCACTACACAGTCTTTCAACATAACCTCAGCAAAAGATCTCTGAGACCAACTGGCTGAAGTGGTCATTCTCACATCCAGATGTGCATGTGGCTTATACTACCCACTGATATTTTCTTATTTACATGAAGAGAAACACAAGACCAGGAACAAAATTGATAATGATATGTACTTTGAAATGCTGACAATAATATTTATCACCATATTGTTCCTAATTATCACAGAGTACAAGGAACGTTGTGGTGTTGATGTGGATGTGATAGGGAGTGTTATGAGGAACACACTGAGGTGGTTTGGCCATGTGGAGAGGATGGAGGGTGAAAGACTGACGAAGAGAGTGTATGTGAGTGAGGTGGAGGGGGGAAGAGGGAGGGGGAGGCCGAGGATGAGATGGAGGGATGGGGTGGAGAGGTATATGAGAGAGGGGGGTGTAAGTTGGGAGCAGGGCAGTGAAATGGCGGGGGACAGGGCGACTTGGAGTCGATTTGTTTGTGGCCACCCCAAACGGGATTGAGGGGTCTGGCAATAGATAGATAGATAGACAAGGAAGTATGCAGCAAAACTCTTGACTGTACCATATCTTTTAATGTAACTTTAAGAGGACAGTAGTTGGAGTTGCACCTTATCTCTCATGTAACCAATCCTTTCGCTGAAATCAGGGCAGCTGGTGGGAGAGGGGTAAAATGCCTGTAAATCCCATGACCTAGACCCACATTCTCTTTCAGTTGGTCAGGTATCTTGTCAAAATTAATTCCTTTCACTTTCATTCTAGTACTTCAGACTCCTGGCAAAACAGTTACTGTACAGTCTTCCTTTACCTCTGTAGCTGTAATGTTAAAACTTGGAAATATAGGTTTTATTTATATGGGTTTCTTAGGTGCCATGCAAGACTTGTGAATGAAAAGCTGTTCTTAACACATTTACCTGTAAATAGCAGTTCTGTCATCACAGTAATGACAAAACTTGAGGCAGTGTGAGAACTCATAACTGACTACCTCTGTGTTAGCAGTCTAGAAGGTAAAGCACTTACTGAGACCTCTATGCCTTAACGAAGTTCATTTGGGATTGGCTGTTACTGTTTTTACCAAAACTTTTCAAGGTGCAGATGATTTAGGGAGTTTAATAGCTCAACTGCTTATGAGCAAAATTTCCATGGGTAGACACATAGTTCATTTCACAATAGGTGTTCATTCCATGATAATGCTTTCAAGTCCAATCTGAGCCAGAGTCCTGCTCTTTTAACCCAATACACAACCTGAGGTACAGAAATAAAAGGCATGCTTGACAGAGAAGTTCAAACTCTATTGAAACTTTGTACTTATAAATAAAGCAATAATTTACAGACCTGGAAAGAAGTACTCCCCTACACTCCTGATGGGGCAATACAGGAGTGGATGATGGATGAATGGGAGGGAATAATTACAACTTTTCAGACAGAAAGTTAGAAGAGATAAATCCTTTTGCTATAAAAAACAAAATCATATGTGCTAATTAACTAAAATATAATTTTAGCAAGTCCCTAACACTAACTTACTTCTAATATATACAACTTTGTGTCAGTCGTATTAACTCTGATAATGCTTTGTTGAGCATTTCAGGAATGCAACATTAAAAAGCTGAATGCTACACTATTCGTTATTACATTACACAGAGCAAGGCAGATATGTTGGGAGTCATATGTTAAGTACTTACATAAACAGTGTTTACAGATGGTTTAAAGGTATAAAGTATCAGATATCATGTACAATTAGCTTCATAAAAAAAGTGGGCCAGCAGTGGTGGAGGGTATGGAATCCATCCTTGCCTTACTGGACTGTGAGTTGCTGTCTAGATGGCACCAACACTTAACCTAACACCAACCTGGTTTACAGCAGTCGCTAGCTGTATATTGTATCGGTTTCAACTCAGCAGAGATCCTTAAGAGAATATAACAGCATAGTTAGGGTATGGTTCTTGTGATGTATTCAGTAATGAAATCTAATACAATGCTTGTATTGCATAATGTCTTTCAGGTGATTTGAAACAGACCATTGTTTTACTCCAGATGCCAATACGATTGAATGTGTAGATAAACAGCTTTCGGAAAGGAGCAAGTCACTGAATGAATAATATTTCATTCCTTCATTCTTTCCTCTTCCTTCTGCCTGTGGGTGACTCTACACTGAATGACAAGCCAAATGGTTTCCTGTACACCAGGAAACCATTTACTGTACTACACTGGGTGGTAACTATATAACCATATTTTGGCGCCTGGTGATGTAGTGGGTAATTACGGCACTCCAATCAGATTGAGCCAGTGAAGTTTTATATCCAAGGGGTGGTTGGGGATTATTGCTCACGTAATACAACTTAGGGATGAGTGAGGCTGATCACTCTCATCTTAAATGTCAGGACCAACTTGCCTTGCCTAGGCCTCCTACGCTTCTCATGGGATGATGGATGGATGGATTGAGATCTTTGCGCAGTTGGGCACCAGGGCAGGTAAATTAGGATACCTAAGGTGAATATTCATTGTATTATCATGTATTAAAGTGAGTCCACCAACACACAACTGTGTCATATCCAAATAACACTCCGTCAGCCCGGAATAAACTACTGTAATATTTTCCTACGATACTAATAGAATTTTATAAAATTTTGGCTGGGAAAAACTTGCAATCGTACAACTATTTGTGTAGACATAGTTTAACACACCACCACAACCCTTATCCTCCTTTCCTGCTATAGACATACAGTAAAACCTCACTATAACGGACTAATTGGGGCCGAAACCATTCCGAAAAATTCGAAATTCCGATAAAAGCGACATCCGGACTTCCCTCTGCTAATCCGGACTTTTTCCGATATATCAGACATTAGTCCGGATCACATGAACAGTTTTTAAACTGTTTTGACTGCCATTGCAGTACTGTACTGTGTTATAGCTTCACTACATTAAGCAAATGGCATAATATATATAATAATACTATATTATACACTGATAAAAATGTCCTTTATTTACCTGATCATGGTGAACACAGCTGAAGTGGTCAGGCAGTCTGGACTGCTTCTGGCTTTATCGGACTTTTTCCGATAGTATAGGAATTTAGTCCGGTAGCTCCTCGAGTCCAATAAAAGCGAATTCCGGTCTATTGAAGTCCGTTATATCGAGGTTTTACTGTACAGATGTGTGTATTTACTTACATATTTGTAAGTAATCCCTGTACTATCCGGACACCCACTATCCGAACTCCCCACTTACCGGACATTTTGGGCCCAGGACTTTGGACCCCCCCCAAAAAAAATCCGACATTTTTTTCAACTGTACTTTGAAATTGGCTCGCAGCACTGACCAGCTGTGTTTACCCTCGCTGCTTGCTTCCCCCATCCCTCCCGGCCTCCCCAGTTACCACCTAACTACCATCCTGACTAGATGCTCATTCAATGGATGCCGCACGTGCTCATTTTTGTGAATAAACAGTGAATAAACTGCAATACTTCGCCACTACACCACATGGGAATTTACAGTGTTGTGCAGTGTTATGAAATTAGAATTCAGAATGCAAAGATTAAGTACAAAGTGTAAACTGGCGGTTGAAACTGGCGTGGTGCAAGCAAGAACTGTATGTGCACTGTTAACCCCTAAAACGCGGATCGTCGCGTTTGCGACGCTCGGCCATAAGGGCAGGACGGCGGGTCGTCGCGTTTGCGATTTTAGTAAATTTTGAATAACCGCGGGCAAGCAGGCTCCAGCTGGTATTGTCTATCAGTACCACCATCCTCTAGCTACAACTAGCATACTTTGCCTTTGTACTGCTGACCTCAGTTGTTGCCAAATATCGCGTTTTCCCCCCGTACCCCCCCTACCACGGCCCGGCCAGCCTGGCTGTGATACATGGCAGTGCTCTGAGCGCTCAGAACTGTAAATCTGCGATCTCCTCTCACAAGCAGTTTATGCTACTAGGAAACGCTTGTTTCCCCAGTTGTAACACTAGCTTTTGCCTCTGTTTAGTGTCAGTTTACTGCAGGCTTTCAAAGTGAGATTATGGCGAGTTCTAGCTCTTCCCAGTCAGTGCAAGCGGCCGACAGGAACGAGAATAAAGTGGCGGACGTAAGGCAGAATAAAAAGCGCGCCGTGGTGATCTTTTGGGAAGTAATATGATTGAAAATAATGTAGTATACATGTTTTTAGCTGTGAAAATGGAAATGTTTGTTGAGTGATGGGAAAACCGCCGCCACAGTGCATGTCGGCCGTACGCTCCGTTGATTTTAGCCTTATTTTCAGTGCTTATTGTACAAATACGGATTCCTAACTACCTTTACGTTGTTGTATAAAGTGTACTGTGACAGATTGAGGCTGTGGTAGAAAGGAAACCGGGTTTCTGGAGGTGTGAGAGTGAAGACTTTGTTACCCAACTTTGCAAGTCTTCACAAGTCCTTTGGTAGTCAACGAAGGCTCAACATGTGGCTCAGGAGATAGCTGAATGTAAGTAATATATGCCATAAAAATTTTAATGCTCTAGGGTTAATCCATGATTTTTGGCAAATATTTTTCCACAGGTACTCAGACCCCGCTACAACCCCGCCACAGGGGGGGGATCGCGCGTACACAGCCGCGTTTTAGGGGTTAAACAATTATAACTCATAATGCAAAGCATTAAATGCAGCATAACACTGGATTACTGTACCTACTTCATGAGCATTTTCACCACTGCCAGAGCCTTAGAGGAGGCGGGTTAACCTTCGTAACGAATGGCCACAGACGTGTTGTAAGTACCCTATGCACTGCTAAATATTTTCCATACTCACTTCTAATTCCTCAGTCTCTGGTTCCTTTTCATTTATTTCATACTTTCTGTCCCTTATTTGTGTGAATAGGGTCTCAAATAAGTGCTATCCATGTCCGGTAGACAGTTATGTAGGTGGTTTTCTGAGTTAGGCTGGGTAAGGGTCCATAAGTACCAGTCCAGGAGGCAGGGGCCCACTATCCAGACGGACCCACTTTCCGGACATGCCTTTGGCTCTATTACATCAGAGAGTGGAGGGATTACTGTATACAGGAACTGAGCACCATCCAGCCCTCTTAAGCTACCAGAAAAGGCTGGATGACTCCGTCACTGATGCCTGTCCAGGATGCAACACAGCACCCCATACTATTAAGCACATTATGGAAGACTGCATTGCACACAATCACCTATGCCAGCAACACAACATACACTCTTTGAGAGCTCTGTGGGAAAGCCTGGTCTCAGTCATGGCCTTCCTAATGGACTCAGGGCTGTTCAGCCAGACTGCCTAGGGAACAACTACTACTACCACTACTACTACAGGAATTGAGCTAAGCTCTCGTGTGTGTGTGTGTGTGTGTGTGTGTGTGTGTAATTCACCGGGTCGGTCAGGATCACTTGATGGTCGTGATCGTCAGCTTTTACCCTCCCGGAAGAGAGCTGAGAGCTCATATAGTCCGATCTAAGAGCAAGGCTGTGACCTTCACACACGCACACACCCGTCCCCTTGCTCAAGGGGGACAGTAACCACCCACTTCGTCAGTGAAACTTTTTGCAACCTGAGCGAGGCGCGAACTCCCGCCTACCAGATGGCAAACGAGAACGCTACCACTGCGCCAGCGAGCGATGTGGGTGTGTGTGTGCGCGTGTGTGCATGCGTGTGTGCGTGCGTGCGTGTGATGTCACCAGATGACAAAGTCCAGCAGAAGTGTTGTTGTCAAGCTGTGATTTGGAAATGTTAGAAGCTTCACAGAGGCAACATGAACTGCAGGGATGAACGGATGCTGCTCAGAGGAGGTATTATCACCCTCCATGAACGACACCTCTCAGAATGAGCCATCGCACATGAACTTGGAATATCCAGATCAATAGTTACGAAGCAGACAAAAAGATGTGAAGAAAATGGTGACCTTTCTGACCTCAGTAAGCATAAATGTTTCTCACAGTGGATGTATTACAGTGTAGCAGATGTATCATGAATCATGACTAGTACCTGTCAATTACCAGTCTTTCAGTGTCAAAAGGCTCTGTTAATTACATGTTGCTCAAACCTGATCTTATAATAATGACTGTAATGGTAGAGGAAGGTAATTCTGCCATACAAAGGTGGTGAATAATTTTCTTTGTTTAACAATACTGATTACCTAGCTTAGTCACGGTAGTGTTCAGTCTTTAGAATAAGAGAAATGACACGGTTTTGATAAGTTATAATGACTGAAGCATGGTTCTAATTATTTACACATCAACCCGGGCATTGTCTGTTGTCTGCTATGTAGAGTATCGGAGTTCTGTACAGTAATCCCACCATTATCTGGATGTCCATTACCCAGACACTGTAATCTGGCAGTTCGAAACCATTATTTGTAAATTTTACCATTTTATCTGGACAAAATGTATGCATCAGGGTGTAAATTATGGCCGTGCGAATACTTTTGCTCAGCCGGGCGGGAATAGCTCAGTGGCGCCATCCTGTCTGGCTGGGTAGTTCACCCAGCATCCACTAGAGACCCCCTCAGTCGTTCTCAGTTCCCTCACAGCAACAGTGTAATGAACAGCTCCTCTTGGACAGTTGTTATGGTGGCGCACATGGTAGCGTTTGTGGTTGTTTCCTACTTGATTCAGGCCTTGCTATTCCTAGCATGCCTCTTCCTAGGATGTGTGATGATGGTCCCTCCACCTGGGAAAAGGAAGAGGGTAGTGCTGACTCTGGAGAAGCGGGAGATCCTGGGTAAGATTGATGTGGGATGGTCGAATCGTGAATTCTGACGTTCAATTTATTCTAGCTTACCATAATGTACCATGACTGTATTCTATTTTACATGATTTTATTCCATTTTACCATTATATTTTGTGTGCCCACTACATTTTTCTTGTGTAGCCATTTTTTTCATGTTTCTTTTTTTCATGTCACTGCAGGGTATGGTCTTGCAGTGGTGACTGCTTGTCCACAGTTTCTGGGTCTGCTTGACGATGGTAATTGCTTGGCTGTGGTTTAAAGGTCTGCTTGACCAGACAGAGTAGTGTTAAACAACAGGAACAAGTGTTGTACGATGAAGTGTGGTGGCCTTTTATGCTGGCTTTCAAAGTTAGGTTATTGTCAAAGGGACGCCAGACCATCATCCTGACAGAGCCATTACCCCGGACATGTCTTTGGCTCTATTATGTTGGATAATCAAGGGATTACTGTATACGAATACAATGAGAAATACAAAATTTGTTTCACAGAACACATCTGTAAATTAATTAAGAGTTTTAGTTCAATACAAGGATAAATATGAAGGGCAGGGAATACTGGTAATTAAAAAACAGTGAGAGTTGCATGATCCACACTATGTGTAGCCAGCATAAGCTCATCAACTGACACCGATTATGGCACTGTGTTCCTTCCTGATTTCAGCAGAACGGGTGCTCCAAGGAGGACTACGCCGGTTGAGGATGCCAAGATTATTGCTACAGTCAAGGCAAGCCCCCTAACCAATGCTGTGGCCATCTGTGAAGGTCTGCATCTGAATATGTCCGCAAGCACTGTCAGACCTCGGCTGCACGAAGAGGGCGTACATTGCAGAATTCCAGAAATGAAAACGCACTTAACCAATAGCCACGGGGTTGGGAGGCTTGTGTTTGTTCAACATTATGCTGAGCATGGGATGAAGTTCTGGGCACGAGCAGTGTTCTAGGATAAGAAATCATTCTCATCCAGTAGTCATGGCAAAATGTATTGCTGGAGGAGAAACAATGCAAAGTATAATATTTTTTATATATAACTGTTCTCTCTCACTCTCACGCACGCAGGCATGCCTTAATGATCTTAAAAGGTTCAGTTTCCCAAATAGAAGCATAAGTACTCAGAATGACTTAGACAAGAAGGTGGTGAAAGTAAAAGGCATCCATACATTTAAAACTAGACTTGATAAAAGTAGATATGGAGACAGATCAATACGAACTTAGCTCAATTCCTGTATTCTACAAACAGGTGAATCACACACACACACACACACACACACACACACACACACACACAGGGAAGATGCAACTACAGGAAAGCAAACTTTACAGGATTGAGGAAATTTTTCGAAAATGCGGATTGGAGAAAATACAGAGAAACAAGAGAGATGTAGAGGAAGTGGGATATCTTTCCAGACCTCTATAATTTGGGAGTGGAGAAACATGTTCCAAGAGTAAAAGGGAAAGAAAACAGGAAGAAGGATTGGTTTAATAGAAGGTGCATGATAGCAAAAAAAAAAAAAAAAAAAAAGGGACATGGCTATAGAACAAATGGAGAAAGAGAGGTAATAATAAATCAAAGGAAGAATACAAAGGAACTAGAAATGAATATACAAGAATACGTAGAGAGGAAGAAAGGAACTTTGAAAAAGATATAAGTGACAAATGTAAGGATGAACCCAAATTGTTTTATAGATTTGTTAATGGCAAGTCGAAACAAAAAGAAGGAATCACCCAACTGAAAGTAGAAGGAGAGGGCTATAAAGATGCAGCAATACAAGCTGAAATAATGAACAAATGTTTCCAATCGGTTTTCACTAGAGAAAGGGATTTTGTGGAGGGGGAGGGTGTGACTAGAAATGTAGTGATAAAAGACATAAAAGTGGAAGTGCAGGAAGTGTATAAATTACTGGACTCTCAAGATGTAAGGAAAGCCCCAGGACTGGATGGAATCTCTACCTGGGTACTGAAAGAATGCAGAGAACAACTGGCAGATAAGATTCACGATTAATTGTGTTCTCTGGAAGAAGGGAAAATGCCTCGGGAATGGAAGAGGGCCAATGTTGTACCAATTTCTAAGGGAGGAAACAAGGAAGAATCCCTGAATTATAAACCAGTGTCCCTGACCAACATAGTTGCAAAATTGTGCGAGAGAACCCTGAAAGACGGATGGATAAATTATCTGGAGGAGATGAACACATTGGCTGAAAGCCAGTTTGGATTCAGAAGTGGAAGGTCAAGTGTCTCCAAACTGTTCAGCTTTTAATCAAGCGACTGACGTGCTACAGAAGAGAGACAGCTGGGTGGATTGTGTGTATCTAGATTTGGAGAAAGCCTTTGACAAGGTACCCCACAAGCAACTAATGTGGAAATTGAAGCACATAGGAGGCTTGAAGGGAAACGTCCTGGAGTGGATGAGAGACTTCTTGAGAGACAGACAAATGAGGACAGTAATGAAGGACAAAATGTCCAGATGGAGGGATGTAACAAGTGGAGTCCCACAGAGCTCGGTGTTAGCGCAAGTAATGTTCCTGATTTACATAAATGATATGGTAGCTTTTTTTTTTTTTTTTTTTTTTTTAAATGTGAGGAAGAAGGAACCAAAGGCTAGGAGCCCACAAAACAAGTCCCTCCAAGAAAAACAAAAACAATACAAGAGAGAGCCAAATTCAAGATCCGTTCATTTTGAGATGCCTGGACACACTGCATCTGCAAGACTGGAGATCATAGGAAGTAGGAAATATAAACAGAGGGAGACAGTTCCAGAGCTGACATGTTGCATAAATGAAGGACTGAGAGTAACAGTTAACTCTTGCATTAGAGAGTTGGACAGAAATGGGATGAGAGTTTATTGCTAGACGGGTGCTATGCACCTGTTGTAGAGGTGGAGCAATGCAAGCAGACAGCTCAGAGGAGCAGTGACCACTGAAGCAGCGACAGAAAAGAGATAAAGATGCAACAGTGTGGCGAAGAGACAGAGGTTGAAGGGAGCCAGTAAGAGAAGGAGAGTTAATGAGACAAAATGCCTTTGACTCCACCCTATTAAGAAGAGCTGTATGTGGGAAGCCTTCCTACACATGAGAGTTGTACTCCATACATGGGCGAATAAATCCCATGTATAAAGTCCACAACTGTGCAGGGGTAAAAAAGGTACGGAGTTGGCCTAGCACACCTAATCTCTTGGAAGCAGATTTTACCAGAGATGTAATATGATCTTTCCAGGATAAATCTCAAGTGAATGAAACCCCAAGCATGTTCAAGGATGATGCAGGACTGAGCTGGATATTATTAAACTTTAGTGGGTACTCCTGTGGAAGATCTTGTTGGGTTGATAGGTGTAAAAACTGAGTCTTTGATGCATTAAAAACAAGATTATTTTTACCCCAGTCAGAGATATGAGACAGGTCAGACATTAGGTGTGCCATAGCCTCATCCCTTGTTTGTTGAAGTAACTGCTGAGATGGACATTGCGGGAACCGAATGGAAAGGTGAAGGGTGGAATCATCAGCATACGAGTGGATAGGGTTAGAGGTACAGCTTAAAAGATCATTGATGAATAAAAGCAAGAGAGTTGGTGATAGGACTGAGCCCTGAGGAACACCACTGTTGATAGATCTAGGAGAAGAACGATGGCCGTCTACAACAGCGGCTATAAAACGACCAGAAAGGAAGCTGTAGATGAAGGCATTGATAGAAGGATAGAAACCGTAAGAGGGCAGTTTGGAAATTAAAGATTTATGCCAGACTCGATCGAAAGCCTTTGAGGTGTCAAGTGCAATGGCAAAGCTTTTGCCAAAGTCCCGAAAGGAGGATGACCAAGAGTCTGAAAGGTAGGTGAGAAGATCGCCGGTAAAGCATCCCTGATGGAACCCATACTGATGATCAGAAAGAAGGTTGTGATAGGAAAGATGCTTTAAAATTTTTCTGTTGTGATAGGAAAGATGCTTTAAAATTTTTCTGTTGTGATAGGAAAGATGCTTTAAAATTTTTCTGTTAAGAATAGTCTCAAAATCTTTTGAGACACAGTATGTTAAAACAATTGGACAATAGTTAGAGGGTTGCGAACGGTCACTCTTCTTTGGGACTGGCTGAATGAGAGCAAACTTCCAGCAAGAAAGAAAGGTACAAGTTGAAAGACAAAGGCGAAAGAGTTTACCTAGGCAGGGTGTAGGCACAGAAGCACAGTTCTTGAGAACAGGAGGGACTCCATCAGGCCCATATGCCTAGTTAGTACTGAGGCCAGTGATAGCAGAAAATACATCAGCTGAAGAAATTTTAATCTCAGCCGTGAGGAAGTCAGAGGGGGGAAGTGAATGAACAGTTATGCAAGTCTGTTTGCTGATGATGCAAAGATCTTGAGGAGAGTAGAAGTCAAGGAAGACTGTAAAAAGCTGCAGGAAGACACTGAATAGGATCCAAGATTGGGCCAGATGTGGGAAATGAAATTTAATGCAAAAAAAAAAAATGTAAAATATTGGAAATGAGTAAGAGTGCCAAGACGCCATCACTGAATTACATGATGGTTAATGAACCAATCAAAAAGGTGAGAGAAGAGAAAGATTTGGGAGTGCTGGTCCAGGAGAGTTTGTCACTGGAAAAACACATTAACAAGATAGTTAGAGAGACGTACAATCTCTTGACTAACATAAGGGTGGCATTCCATTACATGGATGAGGAAATGATGAAAAAATTGATAGGGGCCATGATCCGCCCCAGGTTGGAATATGCGGCAATAGTGTGGTCCCCACACAAGAAGAACGATATATATAAGATCGAGAGAATACAAAGAACAGCAACCAAGATGGTCCTCAGCCTGGCTGATCTGTCTTACTGAAAGAGGCTGGAAAAGCTGGGCCTGCCTTCCCTAGAAGAAAGGAGAGAGAGGGGTGACATGATTACAGTGTTCAGGGCCATGATGGGACTAGACAAAATTGATAAAAATTATCTGTTTGTATGGGATGAGAGAGTAACAAGAGGACACGAAATGAAACTGAAAAAGCCAAGTTGTTTGAAGGATATCAAGAAATATAGCTTTCCATATAGATGCACAGACCTGTGGAACAGCCTGGACAAAGAGATCGTCCAGTTCAAAAACTTAAATGAGTTCAAAGCAAACTTTGACTTAATGAGAGAAAGAGACGGGACCCCATGAGCAAAGCTCATTTCCTGTATATCACAACTAGGTAAACTAAGTAAACACACACACACACACACACACACACACACACACACACACACACACACACACACACGCACAAGCATGCACGCGCACACACACACACATGCATGCATGTGTGCATGCATGCACACACACACACACACACACACACACACACACACACACACACACGCACAAGCATGCACGCGCACACACACACACACACACACACACACACACACACACACACACACACACACACACACACACAGGAAGACTGATGGAAAATCTCCTAAAATGGATGAGAGACTTTTTGAGATACAGACAAATGAGGACAGTAATAAAGGATAGGATGTCTGGATGGAGAGAAGTAACAAATGGAGTCCCACAGGACTCGGTGTTGGCACCAGTAATGTTCCTGATTTACGTAAATGATATGGTAGAGGGAGTGAACAGTTATGCAAGTCTGTTTGCTGATGATGTAAAGATCTTGAGGAAGAAAGAGGTTGGGGAGGACGGTACAATGCTGCAGGAGGATCTGGATATGATACATGACTGGAGAGGGATGTGGGAAAGGAAATTCAATGCAAAGAAATGTTAAATACTGGAAATGGGTAAAAGTGCCAAGAGGCCATCACTGAATTATTTGACGGGTAATGAACCAATCACAAAAGCGAGAGAAGAGAAAGATTTGGGAGTGCTGGTCCAGGATAGTTTGTCACCTGAAAAACATATTAACAAGATAGTTAGAGAGACGTATAAACTCTTGACCAACATAAGAGTAGCATTTCATTACACAGATGAGGAGATGATGAAAAAATTGATAGTGGCCATGATCTGCCCCAGGTTAGAATATGAAGCAGTAGTGTGGTTCCCACACATAAAGAAAGATATAAACAAGATTGAGAGAATACAAAGGATAGCAACCAAGATGGTCCCCAGCCTGGCAGATCTGTCGTACAAAGAAAGGCTGGAAAAGCTGGATTTGCCTTCCTTAAAGGAAAGAAGAGAGAGGCACGACATGATTGCAGTATTCAGGACCATGATGGGAGTAGATAAAACTGACCGAGAAGATCTGTTTGTATGGGATAAGAGAATAACAAGAGGACATGGAATGAAATTGAAAAGCTGCTTGAAGGATATCAAGAAATATAGTTTTCCTAATAAATGCACAAACCTGTGGAATAGCCTGGACAAAGAGATCGTCCAGTCTAAAAGCTTAAACGAGTTTAAAGCAAAATCTGACTTATTGAGAAACAGAGACAAGACCCCACGAGCATAGCTCATTTCCTGTATATCACAATTAGGTAAATACAATTAGGCACACACACACACACTGCTCGCTGGTGCAGTGGTAACGATCTCGCATGCCAACTGGTGGACGGGAGTTCGCGCCTCGCCCAGGTTGCGAAAAGTTTCATTGACGATGTGGGTGGTTACTGTCCCCCTTGAGCAAGGGGACGGGTGTGTGCGTGTGTGAAGGTCACAGCCTTGCCCTTAGATCGGACTATATGAGCTCTCAGCTCCCTTCCGGGAGGGTAAAAGCTGACCATCACGACCATCAAGTGATCCTGACCGACCCGGTGAATTACACACGTTACAGAAGGAAGGGAGGATAAGGGTTGTGGTGCAGTCTTTAACTATGTCTACACAAAGAGATGTATGACTGCAAGTCTTTCCGTGATTGCAAGTTTTTCCCGGCCAAAATTTATGATACTCTATTAGTATAGTATGAAAATTTTAGTTCATTCCGGGTTGACGGAGTGTTATTTGGATATGACAATTGTGTGTTGGTGGACTCACTTTAATACATGATAGTACAATGAATATTCATTTAAGGTATCTTAATTTACATGCCCTGGTGCCCCACCGCACAAGGATTTCAATAATGCAATGAAATATTATTCATTAAAAGACTTGTCCTTTCCTAAAGCTGTTTACTTACAAATTCAGTCATGCGCTGGCATCCGGAGTAAAATGTCGGACTGTTTTGAATCACCTGAAAGAGACATTATGCAATACAGGCACTGTATAGTTTTCAATATTGAATACATCACCAGACCCATGCTCTAACTATATTTTTATATTCTTGTAAGGATTTCTGCCAAGTTAAAACTGATATATAGCTAGTGACTGCCGTAAATTATGCCGGAGCTAGTTTAAGTGTTGTTGGCCATCTAGACATTAACTTGCAGTCCTGTAAGGCAGGGATGGCCTCCATACCCTCCACCACTACTGGCCCACTTTTTTACTGAGCCAATTGTGCCTATGTATATTATTTGAGTATCAAAAATGTCAAAGAAATGTCAATATTTGATGCATGAATCTAGCTTTATAATCACAAGGATTGTAAATCACACAAACTGTATTCAGTAGCTAATCCCATTTTTTTTTTTTTTTTTTTCAAGAACTGATTTATAAAATGCAACATCTAAGATCTAAATGAGAAACCTAAGTGGGTGATCTCTGTGCCTGAAAAACCTGGGATTGCCATAATACCGAGGACTGACTGTGCTAGGAGCCCCTGCAGGTACTTGTCCTGTAATGAGACATGGCTGTGATGTGGTTCGACGAAGTGCAGCCTTGGGCCGGGCCGGAGGAGCTGGCTGCGGAGAACCAGCATTTGGACGGTAAGACTTCAACACATTAGTGATTCTGACTGTCTTGCACGGCGAAGCAAGATGCAGTGCATCTCTTAGCCGCTTCTCCCTCATATGGTCCATAGGAGATTGTTGGGGAGACACAACAGGGCCACCCTTGCCCTCTAGGAAGGATGAGTGGATAATTTCCTCACCTCTCCTTGCACCAAGCCCTGCCTGAAGGAAAGAATGAAATTCTTATGACATCATTACCATCCTCTTCTAATTCCCAAGGCATCAGGGCAACAACAATCCAGAAACAAGAAAAGCACAACAAGAATGGAAACTAGTACAGTATTAATTGTCATTGTTGATTGTTGTTGTGGTCACAGGCTCACCTGGATGTGAACCTGATTGCAGACCTAAGCTTTTCTTTTCCTGCAGTCCACCATCCTCCTTTTAGGAAACAGGGAGGGAGCTTAGGATATTTGTTATTGTTGTTGTGATACCCCAGTCTGTCTGACTGAGCAGACTCCTCAACCGCAGGCAGGCATTTGTCCCAGCAGGGCATCCCATCCAGTGAATGATTTTCCCATGTGACCAAAAGTGGGGATATTAGTGTAGAGGCTTGGTTCCTGGGTGGATGTCAGCTTTGCGTCACCGCCCAGTTAACAGGGGCACCTTAGTTAACTCCACATCACTGTTATTTGTCTATATGGTTGCCACCCAGCACTGTAAAATGTTTCCTGAGTTACAAGAAACATTTGGCTTGTCATTCAGTGCAGAGCCACCTGAAGTGCAAAGAAGAGTAATAAATACTGATACATGGGATAAGAGATATAGGAAGAGAGGAGGACAACAAAGAAAAAGAATTACAGACACGACGGAAGAAATAGACAGCACTGCATCAAGTGAGTGGATGATGGGTGCTCCTACCTGCCACCTAGGGATATTTGTATGGCTGTTTTATCAGTCCCACTGTAAACATAACTGCAAATAACAATAGGTACTCCTCATTTCTTTAACACTGTTCCCTCAGGGTTCCAGCACTTCATTTTACAATCTTATTTTAAAATCACTTTTGTTGGTAAAAAGCTGAACACATTCTGAACAAGTATAATTATATTAAGCAATATTACAAAAAAGTGTGATGTTCAGACCAAAGGTTTTCCCGCAGCTGAATATCATCTGCTAGTAACCAGAATAAATATGTCATTAAAAATCACCCAATTTTCACATAATGTACAAACCTTAAAGAAAGTTTTTACTTTCCAGCACATGAATATGATACATAATGACATCAAGGTACAACAGATACAAATAAATGTCATTTACAAGGTTTTTAAGTGATGATTACAGTATACCATCTTAACCTTATAAATGAATGTGGTAGGTGGTTAAATGCTGGCAACCATCATCCATGCACTTGATGTTGTGCTGCCTACTTCTTCCTTCACCTTTATATTATGTTTCTGCCTTCCTCAGTTTTACTTCTCCCTTTCCTTCCTGTCAAACTTTTTATCACTTCTTTTCACTTCAGATGGCTCTACACTGAGTGACAAGCGAGAGTTGAAGTGTGACATCTTGTAACCATTAAAACTACTGTGCTGATTATACACAAATGTCCGCCAGTGCAGCTTTTACAATATTATCTCTTGCTCCTTTCTGCTGGAAGGAAGGAGATCAATATGCAAGTGTGAAAACCACTGTAAAAGTATTCATACATGAACCACTTCTTACTCCAGTGGTGTAATATTAGATAAAGTTAAGAAATTGTGCAAAACTAGGGTGTCTGGAATGTTTCTGGTTTGGCTACAAACTTTTTCTTAATACAGTACTCATATACAACTTTTTGTCACTTTATGGTAATACAGTATTTAATTTATCAATAAAGTCTCTTTATGCAGGGATTTCATTGTAGCAGTTTTTTTTTTTTTTTTTTTTTTTTTTTTTTTTAAATAACAAAATACTGTACCTGAAGGCATCTTTAAAATTATCATTCCACAGTGCAGAATAGTTTGCATCAATGAAATAAAAATGGCAAACAGAATTCCAGGGTGCAGAAAACACACAAAAAGGGCAAATTTATGGTTGTACAAGTAAGATATTGAAATACAGTATTGTAAATACCAGCCAACATGTCTAGGGTGCTATGCAAAGCTCTTCATACAACTATAGGCAAGAGTTATATCTTCTAAAGTAAATGCAGCACTAATGATAGCGCTGACTAAAGCAATCGTTCACCATACTACAGTATTAGCCTGCTACTAAACCTAACCTAACTTAATTAATCAGGCTGGCTCATCTAGACAACCGCTGGTGTTAATCTATCCAAGTTGAATTTCGACCTGATTATCACAGACTATAACTAGACCTAACTAACGCAGACTGCCAACAGACCTAACTAACACAGACTGCAAGTAGACCTAACTAACACAGACTGCCAGTAGATCCAACTAACACAGACTGCCAGTAGACCCAACTAACACAGACTGCCAGTAGACCCAACTAACACAGACTGCCATTAGACCCAACTAACACAGACTGCCATTAGACCTAACTAACACAGACTGCCATTAGACCTAACTAACACAGACTGCCATTAGACCTAACTAACACAGACTGCCATTAGACCTAACTAACACAGACTGCCATTAGACCTAACTAACACAGACTGCCACTAGACCTAACCTAACTATACCAAATTTAAGAGGAGCCTGTGGAGTCACATGGAGAGACAGGCTGACGAATGAGGATATAAAGGAGCATTGTTGTGTGGATGTGGATGTGATAGGAAGCGTTATGAGGAACACACTGAGGTGGTTTGGCCATGTGGAGAGGATGGAGGGTGAGAGGCTGACGAGGAGAGTGTATGTGAGTGAGGTGGAGGGGGAAAGAGGGAGGGGGAGGCCGAGGATGAAATGGAGGGATGGGGTGGAGAGGTATATGAGAGAGGGGGGTCTGAGTTGGGAGCGGGGCAGTGAAATGGCGGGGGACAGGGCGACATGGAGGTGATTTGTTTGTGGCCACCCCAAACGGGATTGAGGCGTCTGGCAATAGATAGACAGATAGACCTTACTTACTGTACCTTTGCCTGCAAACAAAATAGAGGAACCTGTAGAACTTGAAGTAACAGTAAGTAACCCTTAAATTTGCTACTGAACACAGTGTATATAAGGCAGTGTGACCGTAGCACAAAATAAAATCAGATTAAGTAGTTGAAAAGATAACTGGTACAGCAGAGTCTGCCAGACTGGTAGGCATTATTGCCAAACTCAGGATTTTCTTTCAAATTTACACTGTACTGAATTTCAGCGTGCTGCCTATGCGTCACAGAACCTTAGTACAGTATTTATTATCTGATATTGCAGTATATTCACTGACTAAAGCTTTCAAGCCATAAAAAAAGATGGCTGTATAAAGAAACTTTATTTCTGCCTCCAATGATAAATTAAATAGTACCATAAAATAATGAAAATGTAAATATTTAGAAACAGTTTGCAGCAAAACTTGACACATTCCAAACATCTTAGTTTTGAAGAATTCCTTTGATGCTAGCCTAAACATTATCTAATATTAAATACCATTAGAGTGAGACAAGGTTGATACTCATATATGAATACAGTATTTACAGTGGTTTTCACATATATATACTGATTTTCTTCCTCTTAGATAAATGAAACAAGACAATATCATGAAAGCTGCTGGATGTTTGTGAGGAACCAGTAGATTGTTGCTATGGTAACAAGACATAATCACTTCAGATCTCTATGGTTTTCTGTCAGTGTTGGTGTACATCAGGGGTCAGTCTTGAGTCCCTTGTTGTTAGTAGCAGTAGTAGTTGTTCCCTAGGCAGTCTGGCCGAACAGCCCCGAGTCCCTTAGGAAGGCCATGACCGAGACCGGGCTTTCCCACAGAGCTCTCAAAGAGTGTATGTTGTGTTGTTGGCACAAGTGATTGTGTGCAATGCAGCCTTCCATAATGTGCTTAATAGTATGGGGTGCTGTGTTGCATCCGGACAGGCATCAGCGACGGAGTCATCCAGCCTCTTCTGGTAGCTTAAGAGGGCTGGATGGTGCCAACATCTCAGCCTGGCCAGGTGGATCCTGTCCTCACGAGGAAGATAGAATTCAGAAGGGTGGACGTCAGGAGGCCGTGCATGCAGCTATGTGTTGTCTTTAAGTGACTGAATGAAGCGGCGAGTGATCTGAGTGTGGATATGCTTCTGGAAGCTGGTCTGAGGGGGGAGAGATGACAGTATTTGTGTATGATGTTCCTTGGTGTGGGTGGATGTGCTGCCATGTACAGTAGTGGATGTTGTGGGTTTGTGGAGGCTGCAGCAAGAAACTGGGTGCCTCTCATGTTGTTTATCATGGTGCTTAAAACCCTCTCACATGACCTCAGAAATGGGCTGTCATGGGAAATGTTATATGCTGATGATTTGATGTTGATTGCAGAGAATGAAAGGGAGCCAGAGGAAAGATTTAGGAAATGGAGAGATGGTATGGGGCACAAGGGTTTGAGAGTAAATGCAGATAAAAAGGTGATGATATCTTGGGTTGATAGCAGTGCTGTCAAAGAAGGGGGAGAGTGGCCATATGTGGTTTGCCACAAGGGAGTGGGAAGTAATTCCATCTTGTTCACTGTTTGTGATAAGGGGGTGCATACGAGATGTACAGCAGTGGTAGTAGGGGTATTAGTAGTGGTAGTAGAGGTGAATTTGGCTCGCTCTTGTTTTCTTTCTTTTTTTCTTGGAAGGAACAATTTGTGGGCTCCTGGCCTTTGGTTCCTTCTTCCTAGCATAAAAAAAGAAGAAGAAGAAGACTGCAAAGATAACGCTGATTTCATGTGTACAGCGTGTCGGGGAGAGCATGTGAAGACTGTCATGTGTGAAAGGATTGATCTCGCTGGTGTGCCTCTTGAGTGTGCAGAGAGTTTTGTAACTCAGGAGATATGTTATGTGCTGGATGTGGGGCTGGAGCTAGCTCTGTAGGTAGAGTGAGGAGTGGTTGGAAGAAGTTCAGGGAGCTATTGCCTCTACTGATGCTGAGATGGTTCTCCCTCAGTGCAAAGGAATCTTTGAATACAGCATATGTTAGGAATGTAATGCTGTATGATAGTGAGTCACAGAGCGTGACCAGGGATAAGGGACTGAATAGAGAGGCTGCCAGAGATTGAGCAGCATGGACAGCCACCATTATGTGACCAAGATTGATGCATCCAAGCATGCTGGAGCCTTTATATATATATATATATATATATATATATATATATATATATATATAGATATATAGATATATATATAGATATATATATAGATATATATATAGATATATACATGTATATATATATATATCATCTCAAGCATGGAGCAGACACTGTCTTATTTGGACAAGCTTCTGTACTGTTTATCATTGCAAGTCCAAGGCAAAGTTTAGTGAACTGTCTTGCACAGTGGACTCATGTTATACATGGGTCTCTTGCACAGCAGACTCACGTTATATGTGGGTCTCATTTGCATGAAACACTCTGAGCGGCACTACAAACCTTGACCCCAAGTTGAGCAACCAGTATATGCATTGTGCTTCCTCCTCATCCTGTCTCCCAAAGGCCCTGACCTGATGCCCCACGCATTTGTATCCCATGTGCCATGCAATTGCCATATTGTGCTTGTGTCTGAGTGTACAGTAATCCCTTTAAGACCCAGACACCTAAGTCCCGAACATTTTGGGCTCAGGTCCATGGGCACCAAAAATGGCCTAAAACACACACACACACACACACACACACACAAAAGACGATGTGTTCATCCCCACTTTAAATTTGCCGTGCGGTGACGAACAGCTGTGTTTTGGTGCACAGTTCCTCCGACGTCCACTAGAGCACCTCTGCATCTTCCCCAGTTCCCGCCTACCTACGGTCGTGGCTGCACACTCGTTGCCATGACTGCCCATGTGCTCGTTTTTGTGAATAAACTGCAATACCTCACCACTAGACCACATGGGAATTTACAGTGTTGTACAGTGTTAAGAAATTAAAGTTCAGTGTGCAAAGGATTAAGTGCAGAGTGCAACACTGGCATGTTGCAACTGGCAAGGCACAAGTAAGAACAGAATGAGCAGTGTTAAACAATTATAATTCACGGTGCAAAGGATTAAGTGCAGCACAACACTGGATTACTGTATGTGCTTCAAGTGCACCTTCACCACCGTCAGAGCCATAGAGGAGGCAAGTTAATCTTCACGACGGCCACAGACGTGTCGTAAGTACCCTGTACACTGCTAAATATTTTCCATACTCACTTCTAATTTCTCATTCTCTGGTTCCTTTTCATTTATTTCATGATTTCTGTCCCTTCTCTGTGCATATAGGGTCTTAAATAGGTGTTGTGCATGTCTGGTAGGGAGTTATTTAGGTGGCTTTCAAAGACAGGTTGGGTTGGGGTCTATAAGTACCTGTCCAGGGGCATTATTTCCAAGTCCCGGACATGCCTTTAGCTCTATTACGTCGGATCTTGGAGGGATTACTGTACTTTGGATGTGCAGTGACATTCACTACTCCCATACAACCTGCCAGTGGCCCTGCGAGTGGAAAGGCCTGTAGTTTCACTGAGTTTTGACAAGAAAGAGGAGATACTGACATGGCTTGCTCCTAATGAACAAGTAACAGAGGTAGCAAATTTTTTTATGTTACTGAACTGACCATTCAGACTGTGAAGAAGAACAAAGTCCTGTAGGATATAGAACTTAGTGGTGGTGAGGAGATACGTTGCATCAGTGGTATGTGCAGAACAACGTGCTACTGAAAACAGAGAAAGTGGTGTATAACTACATTTGTGCACAGTGTGAGACATCCCAGTAGAAGGTGAGTGTATCAGGTTCAAGGCAAGTGAAGTGAGCAATAAAGTGGCCAGAGTGATGTGAGTTAAGAACCCACCTCCTACATGCAGAAAATGAGCAGCTAATAAAGAAAACCAATGTCATCTCAACAACTTATCACTGATTACCTGCCTCCTGCCTAACCCTTGATTCTCAACTGGCCATCTCAGTTCCCCTGTCCTAGCACATCCACACCACCAGGATCACCAACACTAGCCTCTGATGATAAGGGAGTGGGTGAGTCTGAGGGCTTTTAGGCCTAACTCAACCCTAGTGAAGTTACAAGCACTGCACACTCCCCCTCCTCCAGCCCCTTAGCTTTAGATACCCACCAACCCTAACATGCAGGCTATACACCAGCACCTATCATAATAAGTGAAAAAAACCACTTGTTCACCACTTCTGCCTCTTACTTCATCTTATTCTATGCTTAATAATGCTACTGTTGTTTCTGTTCCTCCTACAGTGAACATCAAGTATGTAACTTGGGGTGAAAATTTCTCAGCAAGGCCAAAAGGAGAACTTTGGGAAAACGTTTGAATTTCTATCTACAGTAAAAGTCCTGTAATCCAAATGGCAGGGGACCGAGGGTCTTTCAAACTGTTTTTTTTTTTGGAATACTGGGAGGAACCTCTGAAAACATTAGAAATACAGTAATCCCTCCAATATCCGACGTAATAGAGCCAAAGGCATGTCCGGATAGTGATCCTGTCCTGATATTGGGCCCCAGCCTCCTGGACTTGTACTTATAGACCCTAACTGAGAAAAACACCTATACAACTCCTTCTGGACATGCATAGCACCTATTTAAGACCCAAATCACACCAATAAGGCACATAAAAGACTGAAATAAATGCAAAAGAACCATAAAATGAGGTTTTAGAGGTGAGTTTATACAATATTAAACATTCTGGGTACTTACAAGTCCCTGGCTCCTGGACTGGTTTGAACCGCCAGTTTGCAGTCCTCAGTTAATCCTCTGCACTCTAGATTCTAATTTCTTAACACTGCACAACACTGTAAATTCCTGTGTGTTCTAGTGGCGAGGTATTGCAGTTTATTCACTGTTTATTCACAAAAAACAAGCACCTGCGGCTTGCACTGCTATAAGCATCTGCTCTCGATCGGAGTTTGGCTGTGACTGTTGATGATGGCGGGGTAACAGAGTTGCCAGATCGCAACGGCCACAGTACCAATCTCCTCAATTTTCATTACCAAATTCATAAAGCTAGCATTTATTCTTCACTAATTATATATACAAGTGGAAATACATGTAATCACTCTTCTTATAATTAACAGCATGTTGATTATTTTCACTCTATGTAGAGTAGCAGATTAATCAGAGAGAGCAAACAATCCACCATCTCCATCCTGTGTATCCTCATACATGTGAAAAATCCATTTGGTAATGCATTATTCTGATTCATTACCAAACGAATTTTTCATTACCAAATTGGCCCACACTTGGTAATGAAAAATACCATATGGCAACCCTGACAGGGGAGGGGGGAGGGGGAGGAAGGAAGGGGTGAAGGGACCATGGTGTAACAGCTGTTCGGTGCCAGGCGGCAATTTCAAATTACAGGAGGGAAAAAAGTAAGATTTTTTTCGAATTTTTTGCGGTTTTTGGCCCATTTTGGGAATATTGGATCCCAGGACGATTATGTCCGGTTAGTGGGGATGTTCGGATATTGGGCGTTCGGATATTACAGGGATTACTGTATATACATGATCATTGACACTTTCCAGTTTGGTGATACTATTTTCATTCAAGGGAAAATTTGAAAACGTGACAAAAAAACGATTAAAAAAAAAAAATGGGATAAACATTTTTATGTGCTCTTTCAACATATACTTGTCACAACTGTTTTACTTTTGCATTATCACTTTCATTTTTCTTTCATCCTATTCTACAAAGCCTAATGGTATAAAAACAAATCCACAAATACAAATATTCTGGGGTGAAAAAATGATTGGAAAAGAAAAAACTCAAGTGCATGGCAGGATAGGAGGGAGGGAGAGTGGGGAGGGGGGAAAAGCAGAGGGTTCTGCTGGCTGGAGGGGGGGGTTCAGACCTTGAGTTTACTGCTTATTGTGACACATCCTTTCATTTATCAACATGCTTTCCACCACAACTAGTAGGTGTGGGAGCCATTGCTACTTTGTTGGTCTGAAAATCGAGTGGAATTATCAGAAGAGCGTCTGACTGGGCACAGGTATAAACTGAAAATGGCCATCCTCCCCACTTACTGCCACTCCCCGGCACTAGCAGGATTTTGGCGCCACCTCATAACATTTGGAGTACTGGGGTATTTGGATTACTGGTGGTCGGATTGAAGGACTTTTACTGTATCTCTCTATTTATAGCCAGATGCCCTAATCCCGTAAGGGGTGGCCACATTCAAATCACCCCCATGTCGTCCTGTCCCCTGCCCTTTTGCTGCCCTCCCCCCAACTTACACCCCCCTCATTCATATACCTCTCTGCTCCATCTCTCCATCTCATCCTCGGTCTCCCCTTCCCTCTTCCCCCCCTCAATCTCACTCACGTACTCTCCTAGTTAGTCTCTCATGCTCCATCCTCTCCACATGGCCAAACCACCACAGTGTATTTCTCCTAATGCTTTCTATCACATCTGCATCCACATCACAATGCTCCTTCACTTCCTCATATGTCAGTCTGTCTCTCCATTTAACTCCACATGCTCCTCTCAGATTTTTTCTTTCATACTCACTTCCCTATTTCTTATTACTGCTTTCAGTGAACCAGCAACCTTTCTTCCCTGCTGTACCATTTCAAGCACTTCATCCTCCAGATTTCCAACCTTACTCATCTCACTACTCAAGTACTTAAATGCACTCACATTTTCCATTTGCTCAGTATCCAGCCTCACTGTGCATTCAGTGACCTCATTTCTCTCAAAGACCACAACTTTACTCTTTCCTACATCCACTTTTAGATCCTGTTTCTTACATACACTCCCAAACTCATTCATCAAGCTGTCCAACTCCCCTTTGTCTTCACTTAACAAAACAGTATCATCTGCAAACAACAACAGGAAGTTTCCAAACACTGCCCACTTTCATTAGGGCTACTCCAATATCCACTGCCCTATCCTGTATCTCTTTTATAACCCCATCCATATATGGACTGAACAACCATGGAGACATAACACATCCCTGTTTCAATCGAACATTCAGACAGAAAAACTCAATCAGTTCGCCATACACAAGCACTGCAGACCTGGTGCCCTCATACATACTCTTCACGGCCTTCAACAGTTTTCCATTTACTCTATGTATTTTTAATGTTTTCTACAGTCCTTGTCTATTCACTTTGTTATGCCTTCTTCAGATCTATGAAGGCAGCATAAAACCTCTTTTCTTTCTCTAGAAAGTTTTCCACTTAACACCTTAGGATGAATATCTGATCTACACAACCTCCTCCCTTCCTGAAGCCTCCTTGTTCTTCTCCAACTAATCCCCCTATTATTTCCCCTAACTCTGTCAATAAGTATCCTATCATACACTTTTCATAATATATTAAGAAGACAAATGCGCCTATGATTACCACACTTGTTTTTCCTGTTTTCCTTTGTACAGGGGAATAAGGGGAATAAATATACCTGACATTTTTTATTTCCTTTGACATATTAATTAAATAACAATGGTTCTTATAGGACATTAGGTGCAATTCAATTTGCAGAGTATTTTTTCAATGATACAGTAGCTGCATAAAACAAGGTCCATTGTATAGAGGTATTGCTGCACAGTGTTTCTTTTTGAAAAAATTAGTTGAAAAATAGATGAACTGCATTTGATAAGATCCATTCATTCATCTGTTCCAGTAAAAATAAGAGCCAATAAAGGCAGAAATATAATTAACCCTCAAATCACATGCTTAGATGTACAGTACTGGCAGTGATAACACACGGGGGGCGGGGTATAAACTGTGATTATTGTATTCTGGGGCTGTTTTTTGAGCAGCATTTGGTGGGAACTGCAGTTCCTTACTGCCAGTTGTAAATAAACCACAGAAGCTTTGTTACCATGTTCACAAGCTGTTTCTCTGATCATTTAACACACATGTGCATGTTATGATCACAAAACATCAGCAGTATTGATTATATAAAATCTGCCTTTATTCTAAAAAATAACTGTAAATGCAAAGCAATGATAACCAATTGTATTGGAGTCTGTTTTATCACAAATCAAGCTAACTTCTGCCTTAGCTGATCATATCTGTCCTTGAAGACCCATGACAAGGTATTTTTAACCCATGACATGAGAAGGGTGGGTGGTGAACTGAATGAAAGGAAGGCAATGATTGATTATGTGTGTGTGGATGAAAAGATGCGAAGATGTGTAATGGATGCAAGATCTTATAGAGGTTGGGGGCGTGGACTTTCTGACCACTACTTGGTGGTGGCCAGAATTAGGATCCAAGTAAGATGGAGGAATAGAAGAAGGGAAAGACGAGAGGAAGGAGTAGTTGCAAGGAGAGTTGAAAGGTTACAAGAGGATGAGAAAAAGGCAGAGTATAAGAAAGAAGTGGAGGAACAATTGGGCAAATATGAATTGGAGCAGATGGGGGACGTGGAAGGTGTGTGCAGGTTATTTACAAAAGAAATATGTGCAGCATGTGATGTGGTGTGTGGGAGGAAGAGAAGACGGAGGGGGGTGCAAGGAACAGCGTGGTGGACTGAAGAGGTGAGACAGGCTGTGGCACAAAAGAAGAAAGCATACAATGAATGGATGAGAAATAGGGGCGTGGAAGAAGTTGAGAGGTGGAAGAGAGAGTTATATGTAGAAAGAAAGAGAGAGGTGAAAAGATTAGTAAGAGAGAGTAAGAAGAGAGTGGATGAGGAATTTGGAAGGAATTTGAGTGTAAAGTGGAGGGACTGTTAGAAAATGTTCTGGAAAGAGGTGAAGAGAGTAAGACAGGGTGGAAGTGAGGTTGGCAGGGGAGTGAAAGATAAAAATAGTAGATTACTAGTGGAGAAGGGAGAAAAAGTGAGCAGATGGAGAGAACACTTTAAGGAATTATTGAACATAGAGGATGGAAGTAATGCGAGTATAAGTGGCTGGGGAATGGCTGGGAGAGGAAGGGAGGTGAGAAGACAGGAAGAAATCAGTAGGATAGAAGTTGTGGACGCAATGAAGAAAGTTAAATTGGGGAAAGCCCCAGGAATTGATGGAGTGTGTGGTGAAATGCTGAAGCATGGGGGAGAGATAGTAGCAGAATGGATGTGGAAGATGTGCAGATTAGCTTGGGAGGAAGGTAGAGTCCCGGAGGATTGGAGGTCAGGTATAATTATTCCCTTGTACAAAGGAAAATGGAAAAAAGAAGTGTCTGGTAATCATAGGGGCATTTGTCTTCTTAGTATAATAGGAAAAGTGTATGGTAGGATACTTACTGACAGAGTTAGAGAAAGAACAGAGGAATTAGTTGGAGAAGAACAGGGAGGCTTTAGGAAGGAAAGAGGTTGTGTAGATCAGATATTCATTCTTAGATCTTTAGTGGAAAAGTTTCTAGAGAAGGGAAAGAAGTTTTATGTGGCTTTCATGGATTTGGAGAAAGCATATGACAGGGTGGATAGACAAGGATTGTGGAAAGTATTAAGAATATATGGAGTAGATGGGAAGTTGTTGAATGCTGTGAAGAGTATGTATGATGGTGCTAAGGCTGCAGTGCGTGGGGATGGTGAACTAAGTGAATTTTTCTCTTTGAGGGTTGGGTTGAAACAGGGATGTCTCATGTCTCCATGATTGTTCAATCTGTACATGGATGGGGTAATAAAAGAGGTACAAGGTAGGGTAGTGAATGTTGGAGTGGCCCTGGTGAGAGAGGATAGTGTTTGGAAACTCCCTGTACTGTTGTTTTCAGATGATACTGTGTTGTTGAGTGAAGACGAAGGGGAGCTGCAAGGCTTGGTGGATGAATTTGGGAGAGTGTGTAAGAAATGGAATCTAAAGGTGAATGTAGGGAAGAGTAAAGTGATTGTCTTTGAGAGAGGGGAAGTCAGTGAATGTACAGCGAGGTTGGATGGTGAGGAATTGGAAAATGTGAGTACGTTTAAGTACTTGGGTAGTGTGATGAGTAAAGATGGAAGTTTGGAGGGTGAAGTGCTTGAAAGGGTGCAACAGGGAAGAAAGGTTGCTGGTTCTTTAAAAGCAGTGATAAGAAACAGGGAAGTGAGCATGAAAGTGAAAAAGTTACTACATGACAGTATTGCGATACCAACTCTAACATATGGAAGTGAAGCTTGGACGTTGTTGGAAGGACACAAGTCAAGAGTGAGAGCAGTGGAAATGAGTTATTTAAGAGGAGCCTGTGGGGTCACATGGAGAGACAGGCTGACGAATGAGGATATAAAGGAGTGTTGTGGTGTGGATGTGGATGTGATAGGAAGTGTTATGAGGAACACACTGAGGTGGTTTGGCCATGTGGAGAGGATGGAGGGTGAAAGGCTGACAAAGAGAGTGTATGTGAGTGAGGTGGAGGGGGGAAGAGGGAGGGGGAGGCCGAGGATGAGATGGAGGGATGGGGTGGAGAGGTATATGAGAGAGAGGGGTGTGAGTTGGGAGCAGGGCAGTGAAATGGCGGGGGACAGGGCGACGTGGAGGCGGTTTGTTTGTGGCCACCCCAAATGGGATTGAGGCGTCTGGCAATAGATAGATAGATAAAGACATGAGATTTTCCTCGCCTGAGTGAGATTTTTTACGCAGCAGCATCACACAACTTTTATGCAATATAACGTTGTCTATTACCAGTATCTGTCATCCCCACCCTCACGGTTGAGCCCAGAAAAAAAAAAAAAAAAAAACAGTAACTAGATGAACATAATTCATGCATTTGCTCATCCATTTACTATAGTTTTAGCAACCAAGGAAATTCAAACCTATCTAGAATAACCTGTTCTAGATGCTAAAACCAAATCTAAGGCCAACAGTGGCTAACAGAAGAAAGGCAAAAATGAAATACATGATCAGAAATAACGACACACTCAAGTTATGCCTTAAAACTAATTGGAAACTGACTCAGGTTTTGACAGCAGTAAGTCCCACTCATGTAGTTGCCAGTTTCTCGCCAACAGGAAATTTCTAACCATAGTAACTCTATAACTACAGTAGGATCTCACCAATAACAATTTTGCCAATAATGTTTTCAGCAATAATGGTAAGTTAGAATAGATACCCAGTTTCTATAAGAACATTTGAATTTACTTGAATAACGGTTATTTCGTGAATGCCAAGTTGTTATACTGCAAATATGTCCATAAAAAGATGAGGAATGAAATAAACAAGAAAAGATGAAGGAAATCGCCGACAATGTGAGCAGTAGCAAGGAGGAGTTGGCGGATCCTCCCCTCGCCACCTCCCCTGACTCGCCCACCGCCGTCCCCTCCACCTCCACTGCCCTACCTGACTCACCATCTGCCTCCTCCTCCACCTCCACAGCCCTACATGACTCACCTGCTCCACCTGGCATACCTGCAACCCCTAACGTAATGACTGTTGCTGGATTCTGGAAGAAATATAACATTCAACAGGCCATAAATTTCTTCGTCAATGACTGGAATAATACAAGATTGGCAACCATTAAACATGCCTGGCTGACACTCCTGCAACAACTCAAGTCTGTTGAGACAGAGAGAGAGTGGCCATCAAAATTAATGACTAATGATTGGACTTGTAAATAATATTTCAAGAAAATACCAGAAACAGTATCACGATCGAGTGAATGCCCGCCATCAGTCCCTCATCACTCACTCTCTTTCACAAAGCTAGCCAGCAGAGGAAGAACATCAGAGAAGGGTTCAGTAGATGATGACACTGGAGACTTTCCTGAAGATTTTGACTTTATGGGGTTTGATGAAGTGTTGATGGAAGTGGGTGACCCTGGCGTGAGACGCAGGAGTGGGGACAAGGCCAGCGAGGGATCAGGGGATACAATGCAGTAGCGTCCATGCACAAGCCTCGAAACAATCATCATACCAAACACCTTATAACTCCTTTAAGATTAGTTTTATATTACTCATGATGATTTAATAACTAATCTTATTATTTCAGCTAAAAAAAGTAGTGATAGGAGGGCTCCAGGTGGGAAATGTGGCTAAAAGTCCAGGAGTGGCGGCACCAATAAACCCTTTATACATGTATTTTAATGTCACGCAAATAACGTTTTCGCTGATAATGGAGTTTTTCTGGCACCAATAAGACATTATGGGTCAGATCCTACTGTATGGTGAATCTAGTCAAAATATTTCATGGGCAGGTGTGTCATTACCATTTCCTAGATAATGCACATCTGAAGTCATTTTACAACAGTCATTAACTTGGCCATACTGCCACATTCCATGGGTTGTGGCAAAAAAAGCCCGTCCTACAGACCACAAAGCATGGTAGTGCTGGACCCAGGAGCCTGAATGTCATGGTGGAAGTTGCTTCAGTTGCATCAGGAGGTAGTTCAATGGCATGCAGATGTCAAGTCAATGTTAATTATTGAAAACTATTTTTTCAACTGAGCAATCAACATTACCTGAGTTCTCTGGATGCCTCGTAAAGAAATATGTAGCTTACAGGAAAGTCACTCTTAACAAAAACTGAGAATTTCAAGTTACTGTGTATAAAGGAATATGATAAAAACAGCAGGGAAAGAGGATTATCATAAGAGGACACTGCTGAGAAAGGAGAGAGGTAAGTGATACTGCTTTTGTAGATGTCACTTGTTACTAAAGGTAGCATCAGCCAAAATTATAAATGCAGAAGGACTGCATAATTAGGAGAGTTTATGGCAGCTGATTTAGAATTTTTCATGATCTTCTGGATCATCTGACATAAAGATATGCTATGAAAGACACATTATTTTCACGTATCACCCAACAGCACTGTACAATTGTTAGACACTCTACCATGAAGGATCTGTGAAATTTTGAAAGACAGTCTTCCATGCTTGCATAGGTCAGCCTTGTTCACTTGACAGCTGCTCTCAGAGCTGCATATTCTTTCAGAGCAATTTTGTCAAATCTATAAACCCCAAGGTCCCTTCTAAATACCCCATCCCATATCCTCTTGGTCTGCCTGAAAGAATCCTTCCTCCCATGTATTATATCATTTAAAAGTCTCCAACATGCTTGCATGTGTCAGCCTTGGTCACCCAGTGGTGGTTCTCCACGCTGCTTAATCTCAGCCAGCCTCCTTATTCAGTCCCTTATCCCTCAAGCCACACTCTAAGACCTCATCCAAGATCTTTTTCAGTTTGCCTCTCAAAACTCTACCCCGACATTCACATTAATCACCTTCTGCACCCAACTACCATCCTCCATCCTTTCAACAAGCCCAAACCATTTTAATCCACCCTTCCTCATCACAACGCCAATATACGAGGTCTGTTCAGAAAGTATCCAATCTTAGGCTATAAGAAAATATATAGCTAACCTGTTGCTCAAGAACACTAATCCCCCCTTAAAGTAGGCCCCTTCTGACTTGACACATGTAGCCCAGCATTCTCTCCACTGCTGAGACATTTTTCAATCGGTATCTCCTGCAGGTGATTCATCGCATTCGTCATGGTCTCTTCTCTCAGAAGAACATTGTTCAAGTCATGCTGGAGTACGCAATCGCGATCCATTCTGAAGACTGTTATCAGTGGAGATGAGACTCAGGTGTACGGGCACAATCCAGAAACCTCGGCATAGTCGTCCCATCGGAAGCACACAGGGTCGCCTCAGCCAAAAAAAGGCATGAAGGTCCACAACAAGGTGAAATGCACTCGCATGTTGACTTTTTTTCGACTGCCACAGTGTTGTGCATCATGAACATGCACCAGAAGGCCTGACTGTCAAAAAACATTACTACCATGACATTATCCGTCGTTTTCATGATGCAGTTCAGCAGAAGAGATTAGACCTTTGGAAAGCGGCAAGTTGGAAGCTGCACCATGACAATGCCCCTGCCCATCAACTGATTCTGGAATTTTTGACCAACCACAACTTCTTGAAGGTCCAGCATGCCCTCTACTCACCAGACATGGCTCATTGCGACTTTTGATTATACCCCAAGGTCAAAACTACACTGAAGCGTTCCTGATTTGAGATGGGAGAAGAAATCGTGACAAATGTGACAAAGCACTTGCTGGAGATACTGAAAACTGACTTTGAGAAATGTTTCAGGAGGTGGAAAGAACCCTGGGCTGCATGTGTCAAGTCAGAAGGGGCCTATTTTGAGGGTGATTAGTGTCCTAATTCAACAAGTTAGCTATTTATTTTTTTTAGAGCATAAGGTTGGATGCTTTCTGAAAAGACCTCGTATTCTGGTCCCATCTTTCTCCTCAACTTCTCAATTGCAATCCTAGCCCCTCCAGGATCTGCATTCATCTATGAACTACACATCCATTTAATCTCTGATATTTCTGTATATTTGAGTCTATGAATATCCTCTTCCTTTATTGTCCAGGTCTCACTACCATACAGCAATACACTCCTAACACGTGCCATATACAACGATCCCTTAGCACAGTGGGAGAGCCCGCTCAATATCAGGAGAGGCAACAGCTCCCTGAACTTCCTCTAACCACTCCTTACCCTAGCCACATAACACATTCAGCACATAACACATTCAAATGTTTTAAATAATTCATGTGCATTTTCTCCATGTGTCCAAACAATCTTGTTTTTTTCACTGTACTGTATACTCCTCACTAAGAGTATCCTTGATGAAGAGACTTCACGCGACTTCAAATACCAGAGGCATTATAAATGGTGAATGGATAATCATCTTGGACAGCAGGAAAGGTGCAATTCATCTTGTCCCCAGCTGTATTACCTCATGAGGCACGATGACAATCCTCTGAAATCCTGAAGTCTTGTCCTCAATAAGCAAATGCTTGAGTGACTCCACTCACACTAGACCTCGTATGCACCATACTCACATATGGATGCCTCTCGATGGCCACAATTTTTTCCTTCATTCCTTTCTCATTAGTGTATCATGTTCAATGCCCTGCTCCATTATTAGGCTGTCCAGGTTTCTGTGTAATTGTCATGTGTGATCTGTGCCTTTCTGGCTTGCTCTGTCTTCTTTTGGTTAGTTTTGGGGGGAGGGGTCATCATTTGTAGACCTAACTAATGTGATGTTGTCATCTCATTTGTTTGATTTCTGGCTCTGTTTTCCAGTTTCACTCTTTGCATGACCTCCTTTACTTACCAATCTCTGGGGCTCATTATTTCTAGTCCCAAGAAAAGGTTAGGTAGGTCAGTCTGTCTTAACGCTGCAGACAGAACATAAATATAATTTTGCAGATAATATTCACTAGAATCTTCATAATTTCTCACACATCCATGATTCCTAAGGATGTGATTTTCATTCCTTACTGTTAAGCACAAGCAAGCTTAGATACCCAGTGTGGCACTGCAAATCATCTCACCAATCTCTTATTGTATGCCCATATCTGCAGGCTTAAAAATGTGCAACTACAGGCAATACATACAAATGGCAGTGGTTACAAGAATGCAAAGGTTATGGGAAATGGACAGGCATGTCCCATATTTTCCTTATACAGTGTGGCGACTAAAGGACAAGCTAGCATTATCCAAAAGATTTAAGGTTAGCTGAACAACCTACAACTTTAGCAGGTTTACATAACTGAAAAGCATCTGGTTACTTCTTGGGAGATTCAAAATAATCAATGCATGGAAAATAACTGTCACCCTCGCAAGTGCTATAAGCCACTAGACTACCAGGCATTAAAGCTTATGGTGTTACTACAGTGAAACTACTACATAATGCTGCCATCTGATAACAGGCCTGTTTTTACACCTATAAACAACTAATAATGATAGGCACTGGCACAGTAAAAGGAGACAAGAACCATGCACAAGCAGCCGCTGAGCAACAAGCAATATCACTACACGAAGCAACAAGGAACATCATAGTGCACTGTAAGAACTGGTTAGGGCGAGAAATGCCAGGAGACAAGCAACACACCTTCAGGACACAGCCAACATTTCACTAGTCTGTCAGTGGGGAGGGAGTAGGGAGGGTTTAGCTAGAAGAGAGCTTTCCTGACTTCTGTGGTGGGGACTTGATCTAAGGTTGTACTGTTGAGACACTCAGAGCTGCTCCTCAGTTTATCCTGAAAGTCAATGCACCCATCAGACCAAACTTTTGAAAATAAATAACTAAATAATAACAATCAATCCCATTTAATCCCCTTCAAGGTGTGGACAAGGTCTTCATTATCATCACCACACCACAACTTTTATTTCCACTTGACTTGATCACAAGAGATAGGATCCAGAAACAAAGAATAAGAAAGTATAATGAACTACATTATTCTTAAACAGTACAACTGGCAAAATGGGCAACACAGAGTCATTTTTACATCATTCAAGCCCATGGAATCCTGGCTGCACCTCATAAGCATTATTATCTGCAAACTGCACTTATTTATTTTTCGTTTTCTTCAGATATGCACTTCATATACACTTGATGGGTAGTCATTTCAATGATTACCAAGTTACAGAAGGGGTGCTAAATCAATATCATGTGCCTACTTCATACAACCATGTCAATTCCACATCAAATTTCATTCATTTCAGCAACTTCCATACCTCACTTTATCATATCCATACACCATCTTTCTGATCTACCACACCTCATCCCACTAACAAATTTGCTTACATATAGCCTTTTCACCATCCTATTTACTGCATATCACTTCTCCAGATCACCATACTATCTGAGCACACTTCTAAGTACGCTTTCCCCTCTATTGTTAAGGGACTTCCTTACTCTACAGTACTCGTCAGAAGTATTCAGCGTTGTCCGCCAGGCGCGCAATACTTATGGCCCAAAAAGAATCACCCATTCTGGGGGGTAAGAATTGAGCCACAAGTTTGAGCTCCGAGCAAGACGTCACGGTAGCCTGGGGCCTTCCGACGCGCTGGTTGGTTCCCGCCTCAGTCGCCCACGGGCTGCCTGAGAGAGAGGAACTCCGCCGAGCGTCTCTCTCAAATTGCGCCATTTTTTACCGAGTGTCCTGCAGTGTTCTGGCCTTCACAACTTTGTTATGGCACCTACTCGTGAACTATCGAGTGAAATCATATCCCAGATCATTGCTCTAAAGGAGGCAGGCCACCAGACAAAGGAAATTAGTGAATTGGTTGGTGTGGCACGATCGACAGTGCGTCGTTGGTGTGCGCGGTTTCGGGAGGAAAACAGTGGTGCAGTTCCCACAAAGAAACCGCGGTCTGGTAGGCCTAGGAAAACTTCCCCAAGGTCTGTTAATGTTTTAAAACGTGCAGTGGAGTTTAATCATCGTCTGAGTGCAAGGAAAATTAAGGAGAGCAACCCGGAAGTGTTTGGTGAGGTGTCAGTGAGAACAGTGTCTCGTAGGGTGCAAGAGCTTGGTTACACAAGTCACAGGCCTGTGAAAAAGCCTCTTCTCACCAAGAGCCAGAGAATTCGTAGGCTTGCCTTTGCTAATAAATATCTAATCTGGGGTGAGGAGCAATGGTTGTCAGTGTTGTGGTCTGATGAGGCAACGTTTAGTGTTACCTGTAACAGAGGAGCACATGTGTATCGACGCAAAGGTAGTGACCCACTTGACCCACGGTATGTAGAAAGCACAGTTAAACATCCTGATTCACTCATGGTATGGGGTTGTTTCTCAGGGAAGGGTTTGGGGAAGCTTGTTGTACTTCCCAAGAACATCAGAGTGAATCAGGATGTTTACCTGGAGCTTCTGTGTGATCATTTACCAGACTCCTTCGAGCTAACAGGTGCACGAGTGTTTCAGCAGGACGGTGCACCTGCTCACAAGGCCAAATCGGTCACCAATTGGCTTCGTGACTGCGAGGTATCATTCATGACAGACTGGCCAGGAAATAGCCCAGATCTCAACCCCATTGAAAACCTCTGGTACCTCGTAAAGAAGAGTCTCCAAGGGAAAGACGTGAGCTCTCTGCCTAAGTTGGAAGCCGCCATTCGTGACTCCTGGGACAAAATACCCCTCCAGCACCTCAGGAGCCTCGCCCTTTCACTTCCAAGACGTCTCAGGTCCGTGAAGAAACGTAAAGGCTACCCTACGAAGCGCTAAAGGTAAATAAAATGCATTATTTATATGTTTTTTCAATGTTGAAAGGTTTGTTTCTCAGGAGGGACGCAGGGCGCTCTATACTTCTGACGAGCACTGTATTTCAGCCACAAAAAATATGGATTCTTTTCCTATCCACTCTATGCAGTCCACAGAGCATTCCTCAAAACAGCAGTCCCAGTTCCACTATTTTTACGCTCAACTCTTCACACTTATGCTGTTCCATAAGTTTCACAACCATATGCTAATATGGGCACTCACATTTCTTCATGCAATAATCCAGCATATGTTCTCCATACTTAGATCTCTACTTTGTATCAAAGACTTCATAGCATCAACCACTTCTTTGAGCCACTCTACTTTCACCTTCCTCTGCACATTAATTAGAGTAATCATTTCTTTTATTGCACTGAGTTACTTAACCCATTGGCTGCAGCAAAGGGTCATGTAGACATCCCCTGTGGAGCAGCAAAAATGGCAATTTTGGTCACTCTTACAGATTTCAGTGAAATGTATATCAGTGACTAGGAATTTAAATTGTGCAGCTACCCACAGATTCTTTTTTATTGAAATCAGTATTGTTTTCGAGAAATAACTGTCAGAAATTGCATTTCTGGCAGGAACATGAAAACTATTCTGAGAGAGAGAGAGAGAGAGAGAGAGAGAGTGTGTGTGTCTGTGTATTTACCTTTTTTTTTTTTTTTTTTTTATGCGAGGAAGAAGGAACCAAAGGCCATGAGCCCGCAGTAACAGTTCCCTCCAAGAGAAAAACAAAATACAATAGAGAGCCAAATTCAAGATCCGATCATTTTGAGATGCCTGGACACACTGCGTTTGAAAGACTGGAGATCATAGGCAGGAGGAAATACAGACAGAGGGAGACAGTTCCAGAGCTGACCTGTTGCATGAATGAAAGACTGGGAGTAACGGTTAACTCTTGCATTAGAGAGTTGGACAGAAAAGGGATGAGAGTTTGCTGCCAGACGGGTGCTACGCGCCCGTCGTAGAGGTGGAGGAATGCAAGCAGACAGTTCAGAGGAGCAGTGACCATTAAAGTAGCGATAGAAAAGAGATAAAGATGCAACAGTGCGGCGAAGAGACAGAGGTTGAAGGCAGTCAGTAAGAGGAGGGGAGTTAATGAGACGAAAAGCCTTTGACTCCACCCTATTGAGAAGAGCTGTATGTGGGGAGCCTCCCCACACATGAGAGTTGTACTCCACACAGGGGCGGATAAAACCCCTGTATAGAGTCAACAATTGAGCAGGGGTGAAGAAAGAGCGGAGTCGGCTTAGCACACCCAATCTCTTGGAAGCAGATTTTACAAGAGATGTAATATGATCTTTCCAAGATAAGTCCCGAGTAAATGAAACCCCAAGCATGTTCAAGGATGATGCAGGATTAATCTGAATATTATTAAACATTAGTGGGTATACCTGTGGAAGATTTTGTCGGGTTGATAGGTGTAAGAACTGAGTCTTAGAAGCATTAAAGACAACCATATTATTTTTACCCCAGTCAGAGATATGAGCCAAGTCAGACATTAGGTGTGCCATAGCCTCATCCCTTGTTTCTTGAAGTAACTGTTGAGATGGGCGTTGCGGGAACCGAATGGAAAGGTGAAGGGTGGAGTCATCAGCGTATGAGTGGATAGGGTTAGATGTACAGCTTAGAAGATCATTGATGAATAAAGTAAGAGAGTTGGTGATAGGACAGAGCCCTGAGGAACACCACTGTTGATAGATCTAGGAGAAGAACGATGGCTGCCTACGACAGCAGCTATAGAACGACCAGAATGGAAGCTAGCGATGAAGGTACAGATAGAAGGATAGAAACCGTAGGAGGGCAGTTTGGAAATTAAAGATTTATGCCAGACTCGATCGAAAGCCTTTGAGATGTCAAGTGCAATGGCAAAGCTTTCGCCAGTCCCGAAAGGAGGATGACCAGGAATCTGAAAGGTAGGTGAGAAGATCGCCAGTGGAGCGTCCCTGACGGAACCCATACTGACGATCGGAAAGAAGGTTGTGATAGGAAAGATGCCTTAAAATTTTTTTATTAAGAATTGACTCTAAAAATTTTGAAATACAGGACGTTAAAGCAATTGGACGATAGTTGGAGGGTTGGGAGTGGTCACCCTTCTTTGGGACTGGCTGAATGAGAGCAAACTTCCAGCAAGAAGGAAAGGTACAAGTTGACAGACAAAGGCGAAATAGTTTGCCTAGGCAGGGTGTAAGCACAGAAGCACAGTTTTTGAGAACAACAGGAGGGACCCCATCAGGCCCATATGCCTTGTTAGTACTGAGGCCAGTAATGGCAGAAAATACATCAACTGAAGAAATTTTAATGTCAGCCATGAGGAAGTCAGAGGGGGGAAGTGATGGAGGAACAGCACCGGAATCGTCTAAGGTGGAATTGGAGGAGAAAGTCTGTGCGAAGAGATCTGCTTTATCAGTAGAAGAAATAGCTACAGAACCATCAGAGTAGAAAAGAGGAGGGAAGGATGATGAGGTAAAGTTGTTAGAAAGATTTTTGGCAAGGTGCCAGAAGGAGCGGGAAGAATTCGAGTTGGAGAGTTGAGAGCATTTAGTATGGATGAAATTATTTTTAGTAGAGCGAAGAACAGACTTAGCACGATTCCGGGCAGAAACGTAAAGGTGATGTGATTCAGGGGTGGGTTGGCTCCGGTACCTTTTGTAGGCCCTCTCCTTGTTGCGGACAGCATTAGAACAAGCGTGATTAAACCAAGGCTTTCTTGCGTTAGTCAAAGGATATGAGAAAGGAATGTATGCTTCCATGCCCGAGAGAATAACCTCCGTAATGCGCAAGGCACACTCAGATGGCTCACGGCCATGGAAGCAATAATCATTCCAGGGAAAATCAAAGAAGTACTGCCTGAGGGCCTCCCAGTCCGCAGCTCCAAAATGCCAGAGACGACGTTTCCCTGGAGGGTCCGCAGGCCGTACTGGAGCGATAGGACAGGTTAGGGTAATAAGGTTGTGATCGGAGGAGCCCAACGGAGAGAAAAGATTAACAGAGTAAGCAGAAGGATTAGTTGTGAGGAAGAGGTCAAGTATGTTGGAGCTCTCTCCAAGGCAGTCAGGGATACGGTTAGGGTGCTGTACAAGCTGCTCTTGGTCATTAAGGATAGAAAAGTTGTAGGTTTGTTCACCAGGTGGATCAGTGAAAGGAGAGGAGAGCCAAAGGTGGTGGTGGTGAACATTGAAATCTCCCTGAATGGAGATTTCAGTGAAAGGAGAAATGGACAGAATGTGTTCCATCGTAGAAGTAAGATAGTCAAAGAATTTTTCATAAGCAGTAGAATTAGGAGATAAGTAAACAGCGCAGATATATTTAGTCAGAGAAGCCGAAGCCAGAAAGTAAGAATTCAGAAGAATCAAGTTCAGGAACACGAGAGCAAGATAAGTCGTTGCGTATGTATACACAACAGCCACCTTTGGCTTTGAAATGAGTATAGAGAAAGTAGGAGGATACAGAAAAGGGTTTGCTGTCAGTTGCCTCAGACAGCTGAGTCTCCGTTAGAAAAAGAAGGTGAGGTTTAGAGGAGGAGAGGTGGTGCTCAACAGAGCGAAAGTTAGATGAAAGGCCGCGAATGTTGCAGAAATGAAGAAGAAGAGAGTCAGACAGTGGTTCCAGGCACCTCGAGTCGTCACCGGGAGAGGGGCAGATGGCGGGGGCATTTATGGTCCCCCCCCCCGGGGACTCCGAGGCTGGGTGAATTGACGCCATTTTGGTAAATTTTGAATAGGAAGTGTAGTGTGTACTGTGCATGTAGTTTGGTGAAGATAGATAGAGAAATTTGTACTGGAGAGCATGCTGGCCTACTCTCTGTGTAACTGAGACACTGAAAAAGTTCAGCAAAGGGGGATGGTCAGGAACTAGTCCTGAGGGCTGATGAAACGGGAGCTCCAGCACTCCCTGTCATCAGCTTTCCATCCACCTCGGGAGTACTGCCCTGCTCGACTGGTGCTACAGTCTACTCCTCCTAATTGTATTTACCTAACTGTAATATACAGGAAATGAGCTACACTCATGGGGTCCCGTCTCCATTTCTCAATGTCAAATTTAGCTTTAAACTCGTTTAAGTTTTTAGACTGGACGATCTCTTTGTCCAGGCTATTCCACAGGTCTATACATCTATAAGGAAAACTATATTTCTTGATATCCTTCTAGCAGCTTGGCTTCTTCAGTTTCATCCCGTGTCCTCTTGTTACTCTCTTATCCCATAAAAACAGATCTTCTTTGTCAATTTTATCTACTCCCATCATGGTCCTGAACACTGCAATCATGTCACCTCTCTTTCTTCTTTCTTCTAAGGAAGGCAACTCAAGCTTTTCCAGCCTCTCTCTGTATGACAGATCTGACAAACTGGGGATCATTTTGGTTGTTGTTCTTTGTATTCTCTCAATCCTGTTTATATCTTTCGTTTTGTGTGGGGACCACACTACTGCTGCATATTCTAACTTGGGGTGAATCATGGCCACTAACAATTTTTTCATCATCTCCTCATCCATATAATGAAAAGCTAATCTTATATTATGGTGGTATTATTCTTAACTGGCGGTTTGGGTGGGGCACCAACCTCTGTACAGTGTTGCCACGTTTTCCATACCCGCGATGCCTCTCTCTCTCTCTCTCTCTCTCCTGAGGGGGGATGTGCGTCACCCTTGGGAATTTTGTTTCTTTTATGAGTGACATAAACTTGTGTTTTCATTTCTTTATTTTGTTTTTATTATATCTAATTATATTTAAAAATATTATTGTTTTATATACGGCACCAGATGACCTCATTATTGTGGCACCATGATTTGTTTTCATTCAATCACTCTCTCCCTCCTTCATTCCCTCCCTTCCTCCATCTCTCACTCAGCTGCACTCAACACTACCCCTGGTCTGCCTTCCTCCCCCCCCCCCTCTCTCTCTCGTCTGTGGTATTTTAGGATACATTTTGGTTATTTTCTTTTACGTTATAATGTACATATTGTAAATTTGACTTTATTTCCACACCACCCAGGAAGTAAAAGTCTTGGCACGTCTTTTTTTAAGTGTCCCCAGAGAGGCCTAGAATAGACAAAGCTCTGGCCAGGTGGGACTGCGTGCGTGTGAGTGTTGCCTCTCACGAGGGTTTAATGTTTTTTTTTTCTTTTTTTTTTTTCACTAAGAAATTGACATATTTTTACTTATATTCCTGCACATTATCTTATAATCATAATTGTGACATTATTACCAACCCCAGAAATATGGTAACAGCCAATAAAAGTGACTACTTTTTTTTAAGCAACACTGTAAAATATTTATGCCACGTTTCTGTATTGCCGTATAAATATTTTACGCATAATAAGTTTACTGTTCTTTCATATATTATAATAAACACGTTACCATTATATTCTTATGTGTTTATCTTATTGTGATGCCTATTACATATATCAGAGCTGTTCACATAGCGGGTATGGAACATGTGGCACAACTGTACAGAGGTTCGTGCCCCACCTAAATTGCCACTTGAGATTGGTACCACCATAGTCAGAATTTATACATCTCTCTAACTGTCTTGTTAATGCGTTTTTCAGGTGACAAACTGTCCTGGACCAGCACACCCAAATCTTTCTCTTCTCTCGTTTTTGTGATTGGTTCATTACCCATCAAATAATTCAATGATGGCCTCTTGGTACTTTTACCTATTTCCAATATTTTACATTTCTTTGCATTGAATTTCGTTTTGCACGTCCGGCTCCATTCGTGTATCCTATCCAGACCCTCCTGCAGCATTTTACAATCCTCCTTAACCTCTACCTTCCTCAAGATCTTTGCATCATTAGCAAACAGACTTGCATAACTGTTCGCTCCATCTACCATATCATTTACGTAAATCAGGAACATTACTGGTGCCAACACGAAGCCCCGTGGGACTCCACTTGTTACATCCCTCCATCCAAACATCTTATCCTTTATTACTGTGAATGGTGAACTAAGTGAATTTTTCTCTTTGAAAGTTGGGTTGAAACAGGGATGTGTCATGTCTCCATGGTTGTTCAATCTGTACATGGATGGGGTAATAAAAGAGGTACAAGGTAGAGTAGTGGATGTTGGAGTGGCCCTGGTGAGAGAGGATAGTGTTTGGAAACTCCCTATACTATTGTCTGCAGATGATACTGTGTTGTTGAGTGAAGACGAAGGGGAGTTGCAAGGCTTGGTGGATGAGTTTGGGAGAGTGTGTAAGAAACAGAATCTAAAGGTGAATGTAGGGAAGAGTAAAGTGATGGTCTTTGAGAGAGGTGAAGTCAGTGAATGTACAGCGAGGTTGGATGGTGAGGAATTGGAAAATGTGAGTACGTTTAAGTACTTGGGTAGTGTGATGAGTAAGGATGGAGGTTTGGAGGGTGAAGTGCTTGAAAGGGTACAACAGGGAAGAAAGGTTGCTGGTTCTTTGAAAGCAGTGATAAGAAGCAGGGAAGTGAGCATGAAGGTGAAAAAGTTACTACATGACAGTATTGAGATACCAACTCTAACGTATGGAAGTGAAGCTTGGACATTGTTGGAAGGACACAAGTCAAGAGTGAGAGCAGTGGAAATGAGTTATTTAAAAGGAGCCTGTGGGGTCACATGGAAGGACAGGCTGACGAATGAGGATATAAAGGAGCGTTGTGGTGTGGATGTGGATGTGATAGGAAGCGTTATGAGGAACACACTGAGGTGGTTTGGCCATGTGGAGAGGATGGAGGGTGAAAGACTGACGAAGAGAGTGTATGTGAGTGAGGTGGAGGGGGGAAGAGGGAGGGGGAGGCCGAGGATGAGATGGTGGGATGGGGTGGAGAGGTATATGAGAGAGGGGGGGTGTGAGTTGGGAGCAGGGCAGTGAAATGGCGGTGGACAGGGCGACTTGGAGGCGATTTGTTTGTGGCCACCCCAAACGGGATTGAGGCGTCTGGCAATATATAGATAGATAGATTTATCTGTCTCACAAAAAGTCTCTCATCCATTCCACGAGGTTCCCCTTCAGTCCTCCTATATGCTCTAGTTTCCACATTAGTCTCTTATGGGGTACCTTGTCAAAGGCCTTCTCCAAATCTAAATACACACAATCTACCCAACCATCTTTCCTGTAGCACATCAATCGCTCTTGAGTAAAAACTCAACAAGTTAGGAACACATGACCTTCCACTTCTAAATCCAAACTGACTATCAGCCAAAATATTCATCTCTTCCAGATATTTTATCCATCTATCTTTCAGAATTCTTTCGCACAATTTTGCAACCATGCTGTATAGGGACACTGGTCTATAATTCAGGGCTTCTTCCTTGTTTCCTCCCTTATAAATTGGTACCATATTTGCCCTCTTCCACTCTTGAGGCACTTTCCCCTCTTCCAGAGAACACACAATTAAACTGTGAATCTTATCCACCAGTTGTTCTCTGCATTCCTTCAGTACCCAATTAGAGATTCCATCTGGTCCTGGGGCTTTCCTTATATCTTAAGTTTCCAGTAATTTATACACTTCCTGTTCTTCCACTTTTATATCTTTTATCACTACATTTCGTCACTCCCTCCCCTTCCACAAACTCCTTTTCATTAGTGAAAACTGATTGGAAACATTTGTTCATTATTTCTGCTTGCATTGCTGCATCTTTATAGATCTCTCCTTCTACTTTCAGTTTGGTGATTCCTTCCTTTTTTTTCAGTTTGCCATTGATAAATCTATAAAACAGTTTGGGTTCATCCTTACATTTATCCATTATACCTTGTTCAAAATTCCTTTCTTCCTCTCTACGTATTCTTGTGTATTCTTTTCTAGTTCTTTTCTATTCTTCCTTTGCTCTGTTGTTACCTCTCTTTCCCCAACTGTACCATGCCATGTCTCTCTCTTTTTTTGCTATCATACACCTTCTATTAAACCACTCCTTTTTCCTGTTTTCTCTCCCCCTTACTCTTGGCACAAATTTTTCCACTCCCAAATTAAAGAGGCCTAGAAAAATATCCCACTTCCTCTGTATCTCTCTTGTTTCTCTTAATTTTCACCAATCTACATTTTCGAAAAACTTTCTCAATCCTGCAAAGTTTGCTTTCCCAAAGTTGTACCTTCCTTGCCTATAAAGCTCGTCTCTTGGCTCCACGTTCCCTGTTATCATCTGGAACTCAATTACCACATGATCACTTTTTCCAACAGGACACTGATATTTCAAGGATTCTATTACATCGGGTTCTTTGGTAAACAATAAGTCTAGTCTTGCTGGTGTGTCCTCACCTCGGAACCGTGTCTCTTCTTTGACAAATTGCGTCATCACATTGTTCATTGTTATATTTAATAATATAGTGCCCCACAAATCCTCGCTGCCTCCTGAGTCCCATTCCTCCCAGTTCACCTCTTTACAATTGAATTCACCCATCAAAATTATATAGTTGCTTTTCTCAATCATTTTCTGTAAATAACTTGCCATGTCTGACAGCATTTCCTGGTTTTCATCACCACTCCATGCTCTTGTCTTAGGGGGAACATACACTACTGCCATATCTCTCTTGTTGTTCTCTCCAGTTTCTAATTTCATATTTATCACTTCGACCCTGCCTTCTCCCATTTCCACGGTATCTACATTTATGTTGTTCTTCACTGCTATCATCACTCCTCCTCCCGTTTTTTCTTTTCTGTCTCTTCTCCACAGTTTGTACTTACCATCTCCCATATGAACATCAGTATCTTCTCTTAACTTGGTCTCTACAAAGCACATAACATCAGGTTCATGTATCCTCAAAAAATCGTTGATTTCTAGCCTTGCCGACAATAAAACAATCAACGTTAGTATATGCCACCTTCCAGTTATTTTTGATGTTTTCTATACCCTCTTTTCTCCTTCTCTCCACCAGTACCACTTCCTTAATTTCTGATCTATGACTCTCCAATAAAACACTGTCTTCTCTTCCTCCGTTCTCTGTTCGTTTTTTACCTTTACTCCCTTTACTAACTCCTTTATTTTAGCTCTTTCTTCCTCATTTGCATCTCTCCATATCCAAACATTTTTTAACCCTTCCTTGTCCGATAATTTCCATGTTCTACTGATAATTTTGTTAACTGTTGCCTGGGACTTGAACTTTACCTTCAGTGGCCTTGCCCCTCCTTCCTCATACTTTCCTAACCTAAACACCTCTTCAATCTCTTCTTGAGCTTCGTTGTTTTCCCCCATGACTATTCATATTATTTCTTTAACTTTACTCAGTTCTTCTCTTTCTCTTTCTGATCTTATTGTCATGTTTTTCTTTAACTCCTGAGATTATTATACATTTTTTCTTATCTGCTACATCCTTAACTAAAGATTCTCTACTTCTTAGCACCCTAACCATTTCCCTCTCCACCTTTTCTTTGCTTTGTTGTTTTATAATCTCTCTGAAATTTACATCTCCCTCTTCCTGAATTTTCTTCCACCCCTTATGTTGCTCCTTGATTCCTTTAATGTGCTCATCCTGTATTTTTTATTTGGATTCATACCCATCTAGTTTGCGTTTCATCCTGTCCCTTTCTTCTTCCAACCTCTTATTCTCCCTCTTAAGCTGTTTTGTTTCATTTTAGGATGATTCATTGCTAACTTTTAATTCAGTAACTTCTCTTTGTTGTTCGTCACTATGTGTACAAATTTTTTCCAGTTTATTTCGCAGACTTTTGATCTCGTTTTCCTGCTCTATAGGCCGTTCCTGTAACTCTTAAATTACTGCCCATACCATAAGAGAGAAGTGGAGGAACAATTGGGCAAATATGAATTGGAGCAGATGGGAGACGTGGAAGGTATGTGTAAGATATTTACAGAAGAAATATGTGCAGCATGTGATGTGGTGTGTGGGAGGAAGAGAAGACGGAGGGGGGTGCAAAGAACAGCGTGGTGGACTGAAGAGGTGAAACAGGCTGTGGCACAAAAGAAGAAAGCATACAATGAATGGATGAGAAATAGGGGCGTGGAAGAAGTTGAGAGGCGGAAGAGAGAGTTATATGTGGAAAGGAAGAGAGAGGTGAGAAGATTAGTAAGAGAGAGTAAGAAGAGAGTGGATGAGGAATTTGGAAGGAATTTGAGTGTAAAGTGGAGGGACTGTAAGAAAATGTTCTGGAGAGAAGTGAAAAGAGTAAGACAGGGTGGAAGTGAAGTTAGCAGGGGAGTGAAAGATAAAAATGGTAGATTACTAGTGGAGAAGGGAGAAAAGTGAGCAGATGGAGAGAACACTTTAAGGAATTGTTGAACGTAGAGGATGGAAGTAATGCGAGTATAAGTGGCTGGGGAATGGCTGGGAGAAGGAGGGAGGTGAGAAGACAGGAAGAAATCAGTAGGATAGAAGTTGTGGAAGCAATGAAGAAAGTTAAATCGGGGAAAGCCCCAGGAATTGATGGAGTGTGTGGTGAAATGCTGAAGCATGGGGGAGAGATAGTAGTAGAATGGATGTGGAAGATGTGCAGATTGGCCTGGGAGGAAGGTAGAGTCCCAGAGGATTGGAAGTCAGGTATAATTATTCCCTTGTACAAAGGAAAAGGGGAAAAAGAAGTGTGTGGTAATCATAGGGGCATTTGTCTTCTTAGTATAATAGGAAAAGTGTATGGTAGGATACTTATAGACAGAGTTAGAGAAAGAACAGAGAAATTAGTTGGAGAAGAACAGGGAGGCTTTAGGAAGGGAAGAGGTTGTGTAGATCAGATATTCATTCTTAGATCTTTAGTGGAAAAGTTTCTAGAGAAGGGAAAGAAGTTGTATGAGGCTTTCATGGATTTGGAGAAAGCATATGACAGGGTGGATAGACAAGGATTGTGGAAAGTGTTAAGAATATATGGAGTAGATGGGAAGTTGTTGAATGCTGTGAAGAGTATGTACGATGGTGCGAAGGCTGCAGTGCGTGTGGATGGTGAACTAAGTGAATTTTTCTCTTTGAAAGTTGGGTTGAAACAGGGATGTGTCATGTCTCCATGGTTGTTCAATCTGTACATGGATGGGGTAATAAAAGAGGTACAAGGTAGGGTAGTGGATGTTGGAGTGGCCCTGGTGAGAGAGGATAGTGTTTGGAAACTCCCTGTACTGTTGTTTGCAGATGATACTGTGTTGTTGAGTGAAGACGAAGGGGAGCTGCAAGGCTTGGTGGATGAGTTTGAGAGAGTGTGTAAGAAACGGAACCTAAAGGTGAATGTAGGGAAGAGTAAAGTGATGGTCTTTGAGAGAGGTGAAGTTAGTGAATGTACAGCGAGGTTGGATGGTGAGGAATTGGAAAATGTGAGTACGTTTAAGTATTTGGGTAGTGTGATGAGTAAGGATGGAGGTTTGGAGGGTGAAGTGCTTGAAAGGGTACAGCAGGGAAGAAAGGTTGCTGGTTCCTTGAAAGCAGTGATAAGAAACAGGGAAGTGAGCATGGAAGTGAAAAAGTTACTACATGACAGTATTGTGATACCAACTCTAATGTACGGAAGTGAAGCTTGGACATTGTTGGAAGGACACAAGTCAAGAGTGAGAGCAGTGGAAATGAGTTATTTAAGAGGAGCCTGTGGAGTCACGTGGAGAGATAGGCTGACGAATGAGGATATAAAGGAGCGTTGTGGTGTGGATGTGGATGTGATAGGAAGCGTTATGAGGAACACACTGAGGTGGTTTGGCCATGTGAAGAGGATGGAGGGTGAAAGACTGACGAAGAGAGTGTATGTGAGTGAGGTGGAGGGGGGAAGAGGGAGGGGGAGGCCGAGGATGAGATGGAGGGATGGGGTGGAGAGGTATATGAGAGAGGGGGGTGTGAGTTGGGAGCAGGGCAGTGAAATGGCGGGGGACAGGGCGACTTGGAGGCGATTTGTTTGTGGCCACCCCAAACGGGATTGAGGCATCTGGCAATAGATAGATAGATAGACCCTTTTCATCTCCTGGGCATTCCTCTCCGCTGTTTTCCTTACACCTGCTATTCTTGTGTGTGTGTGTGTGTGTATTTACCTATTTGTAGTATACAGGAATTAAGCTAAGCTTGTGTAGCCCTGTTTCCATATCTACATTTATCCAGTCTAGTTTTAAACACATGAATGTTTTTTGCCTGCACCACCTCGTCATCTATGTCATTCCAAATACCTATGCTTCTGTTTGGGAAACTGAACCTCTTAAGATCATTAAGACATCTATGTTTCCTCAGCTTGAAGTGATGACCTCTTGTTCTTCCATCATCCAACACAAAAAGATCCTCTCTCTCCACCCTTTCCAGTTGTCTTACTGTACATTTCTAAACATTGTGATCGAGTCACCGCTTTCCCTTCTCACACACAGTGTTGGTAACTTCAGTTTTTCCAATCACTCCTCGTAAGTCAGTTCCTTTAAGCATAGAATCATCCTTGCTGCCTTCCACTGAACCCTCTCCAGTTTATCAATATGCATTTTCAAATGAGGTGGCTATACCACAGCCGCATACTCTAGTCTTGGTCTTATCATGGTCACTATCAACTCCCTCAGCATTTCCTCATCCATATACAGTAATTAAAAGCCACTCTCATTTTGGTCAATAATCCATAAGTGCCTCCAATGATTATGTTAATATGCCTTTCTGGTGACAAGTCATCCTGAATACTCACTCCGAAGTCCTTCTCATCTTTTCTTTTACTAATTATCTCATTGCCCATTTTATATGTCCAATGCAGTCTTTCTTCACTCATTCCCATTTCTAATACATGACATATCTTAGCACTGAGATCCATTTCCAAGTCTGGCTCCAGCTGTGGAGTTTATCCAAGTCCTCTTGCAGCTTTTTACATTACTTCATTCATTCATTCATCATCCAATCCTACATTGCCCCACGAGGAGCACAGAAGCCCAGGGCTAAGCAAGTTAGTCCTGACATTTAAGATGAGAGTGACCAGCCTCACTCATCCCTGAGTGGCATTACACAAGCAATAAACCCCAACCACCCCTTGGCTCAATCTGATTGGAGCGCTGTAATTACTCACTAAACCACCAGGTGCCAAAATCTAGTTATATGGTTACCTCCCAGCATAGTAAATGGTTTCCTGGTGTACAGGAAACCATTTGGCTTGTCACTCAGTGTAGAGTCACCCACAGGCAGAAGGAAGAGGAAAGTTATGATGTAAAGAAAGACAGAAAGGATGAGGAACGAATGAAGGAAAGAAAGACAGAGGAGCATGGAAGGAAAGAAGAATGGAGGAGAGGAAAGGGCAGACACCCGAGAGCAGCACTACATCGAGTGATTGTTTTTTACAACTGTCAATAAGTTAATATGTTTCATGATTTTAGCATCATCTGCAAACATACTCATGTAACTATTCAAACCTTCTGGCAAATCATTTTTACATATCAGAAACATTACTGTGGCTAAGACAGCAACCTCGGGTACTCCACTAGTCACATTTCTCCCTTGTGAAACCTTGTCTCGTATATCTGTTCTCACCTGCCTTTCTATCAGATAATCTTCCATCCACTTTAATAGTTTTCCATGCACCCCTCCAAAGGTCTTCAACTTCCACAGCAGTCTCTTATGGGGCACCCTGTCAAATGCTTTCTTGAGATCAAGATAGACACAATCTGCCCATCCCCCCCTCTCTTGTAAGGCATGTATTACCCTACTAGAGAAACTTAACAGGTTGGTAACACAAGATCTTCCTTCCCTAAAACCACACTGTCTTGGTGTATTACCTCATTTTCTTCTAAATACTTTATCCATTTTTTCCAATAATTTTCTCACAAATTATGCGTACAACACTAGTAAGTGATACAGGTCTATACCTGAGTGAACCTTCCTTATCTCCTCCCTTGTAGATTGGAACAATATTTGCTCTTTTCCAGTCTTTAGGTACCTGACCATTTTCCAGACAGCTCTTAGGCCCCCCGCACACAGGCCACATTTCAGTGGACAGTGGCTGCCACTTTTTCGTGGTGAGAAATAAAACGCACGTGTTTCAATGGAAGCCCGTACATGAGCCAATTTTTAGTGGCAGCCGCAAAAAAATGGTACACGGGTCCATTTTACCCGCCACGCCATGGTGGCTTGCCACCGGTGACCGATGATGGATGCCATTAATTCAAATGGCAGCCTGCACACGGGCCACTTTGCAGTGGCACTGGCGGACGGACTGGCATTGTTGACAGTCCATTCCCTACCCAAGGTCATGTGTTAACCTCAGGTCCTCTCTCTAACCAAGGCCATTTTCCTTCCCAGGGTTACATGCATACACAAAATCATCCCCAAAATAAAAGTTACACCACACTACAAAGTCGTTCAGAGCTTGAAGTTCGCGAAAGTCTACAGTTTGTACCATGTAACGTTATCAATGTGTCCTCCCCAGTGCCAGACACAACGTCAGGTATTCCAAGCGAAGCCGAACAGTCGGACTGATTCATTTATGTATTTTGTTGTTGATAGCATATAGGTGAATTTTTCCTAGCAGTGACACAGGTCTTTGATAAATCAGTGTTGCATGTTTTCTTAATATCGATATGTTTGCCACCAGGTTTACCATTTTCAGATAAGCAAAACATTATGCCATTTTCTGAAATATCTGGGGAAAGTATTTCTGTGTTATACAGTTTATTTCACTGTAACATCTTTACACTTGCAAAAATACAATGTCTCATTTATTTTATGAAATGTGATTTATTTATTCACGTTTCCTTAATAAAATTCTTGCGCAACGTGTATGTCTATCTATCTATCTATCTATTGCCAGATGCCTTAATCCCATATGGGGTGGCCATAAACAGATCACCTCCACGTCACCCTGTCCCCTGCCATTTCACTGCCCTGCTCCCAATTCACATCCCCCTCTCTCATATACCTCTCCACTCCATCCCTCCATCTCATCCTTGGCCTTCCCCTCCCTCTCTCCCCCTCCACCTCACTCACATACATTCTCCTTGTCAGTCTCTCACTCTCCATCCTCTCCACATGGCCAAACCACCTCAATGTGTTTCTCCTAACACTTCCTATCACATCCACATCCACACCACAATGCTCCTTGACTTCCTCATTTGTCAGTCTTTCTCTCCATGTGACTCCACAGGCTCCTCTCAAATAACTCATTTCCACAGCTCTCACACTTGTGTCCCTCCAACAAAGTCCAAGCTTCACCTCCATACGTTAGAGTTGGTATCACAAAACTGTCATGTAATAACTTTTTCACTTCCATGCTCACTTCCCTGTTTCTTATCACCGCCTTCAAGGAATCAGCAACCTTTCTTCCTTGTTGTACCCTTTCAAGCACTTCAGCCTCCAAACTTCCTTCCTTACTCATCACCCTACCCAAGAACTTAAACGTACTCAATTTTCCATTTCCTCATCATCCAACCTCATTGTACATTCACTGACACCTCTCTCGAAGACCATCACTTTACTCTTCCCTACATTCACCTTTAGACTCCATTTCTTACACACCATCCCAAACTCATCCACCAAGCATTGCAGCTCTCCTTCGTCTTCACGCAACAACACAGTATCATCTGCAAACAGCAGAACAGAAAGTTCCCAAACACTGCCCTCTCTCATTAGGGTCACTCCAATATCCACTGCCCTACCTTGTATCTCTTTTATAACCCCATCCATATATACTGTAGACTGAACAACCATGGAAACATGACACATCCCTGTTTCAACCCAGCCTTCAAATAGAAAAACTCACTCAGTTCACTGTCCACACGCACTGCAGCCTTAGCACTCTCATACATACTCTTCACAGCATTCAACAACTTCCCATCTACTCCATATATTCTTAATACTTTCCACAATTATTGTCTATCTGCCCTGTCATATGCTTTCTCCAAATCCATGAACGCCACATACAACTTCTTTCCCTTCTCTAGAAGCCTTTCCACTAAAAATCTAAGAATGAATATCTGATCTACACAACCTCTTCCCTTCCTAAAGTCTCCCTGTTCTTCTCCAACTAATTCCTCTGTTATTTCCCTAACTCTGTCAATAAGTATCCTACCGTATACTTTTCCTATTACACTAAGAAGACAAATGCCCCTGTGGTTACCACACACTTCTTTTTCCCCTTTTCCTTTGTACAATGGAATAATTATACCGGACTTCCAATCCTCTGGGACTCTACCTTCCTCCCAGGCCAATCTACACATCTTCCACATCCATTCTACTAATATCTCTCCCCCATGCTTCAGCATTTCACCACATACTCCATCAATTCCTGTGCCTTTCCCATTTTGACTTTCTTCATTGCTTCCACAACTTCCATCCTACTGATTTCTTCCTGTCTTCTCACCTCCCTCCTTCTCCCAGCCATTCCCCAGCCTCTTATAATTGCATTACTTTCACTCTCTATGTTCAACCATTCAGTAAAGTGCTCTCCATCTGCTCACTTTTTCTCCCTTCTCAACTAGTAATCTACCATTTTTATCTTTCACTCCATTGCCACCGTGTCTGACTCTCTTTACCTCTTTCCAAACCATTTTCTTATATTCCCTCCACTTTCCACTCAATTTCCTTCCAAATTCCTCATCCACTCTCTTCTTACTCTCTCTTACTAATCGTTTCACCTCTCTTCCTTTCTACATATAACTCTCTTCTGTCTCTCAACTTCTTCCACACCCCTGTTTCTCATCCATTCATTGTATGCTTTTCTCTTTTGTGCCACAGCCTGTCTCACCTCTTCATTCCACTATGCTGTTCCTTGCACTCCCTTTCATCTTCTCTTCACCCCACACATCACCTCACATGCTGCACATATTTCGTCTGTGAATATCTTGCACACACTTAACACATCCCCCATCTGCTCCAATTCATATTTATCCAGTCGTTCCTCCACTTCTCTCTTATATTCTGCTTTTTTCTCATCCTCTTGTAACCTTTCCACTCTCCTTATATCTATTCCTTCCTTCCGTCCTTCCTTTCTTCTATTTCTCCATTTTACTTGGACCTTGATTCTGACATGTATGTGCTTTTCTATATTTACCTTAAGATAACTGCAAGTCTTTCTTCTGGTGGTACACACTTCCTCATGTTTGTGTTCAGACGTGAAACTGAAAGCCCAGTTGCAGTCAGCAGATCATCAAAAGAAGCACAGGTCTTTCTAAAATAGTTTGTAACTTCTCTGGGTAAGCTGTTAAGTCTTCAAATAGGGTATAAAATTGACCCCTGATAAGCCTATGGCTGATTATCGGGTGCACCCAGTACTTTCTTGTACGTCTTCCTTTTCTTATTTTGAGAAGCACAGCGATGACACATGCCACCTGCTCGACATCCATAATGGAACTGCATGTGGTTACCACGAAAAAGTGGCTCGTGTGCGGGATGTTATAGCATCCCTCCCCACTTTTTAGTGGCACTGCGAAAACGTGGCAGCCACCGTCCACTGAAAAGTGGCCCGTGTGGGGGGGGCCTTAATGACATAAACAGGCCACATTAACCGGTGAGCACACTCCTTCAGGATCCATCCAGCCACACCATCCGGTCCCATTGCTTTCCTCACATCCAAGTCCCTCATCTGCTGTAGCACCTCATTCAACTGCAATTTCTGCCATTCTTATCATCCTGGGTTCCCTCTCAGTTTTGCTAAACTCCTCCTCCAACACACAGACTGACTGCAGCTTGTTGTTCATTTTTTCGCACAATTCTTCTTCTCTGTCGTAGGTTTCATCTCCATCCCTCAATTGTATTATACTTTCCTTAACTTTCATTTTACCATTTACAAACCTATGAAATAATTCAGACTCTTTTTTACATTTAGTTACAATATCTTTTTCGTACTTCCTTTCTTCCTATCTCTGCATCCTTACATATTCATTTCTTCCCTTTCACTATACCTTCTTCTCACTTTATTCCATGCTCTTTTTCTTGCCTCAAATGGCAGTCTACATCTATTGTTAAACCATTCTTTCTTCCTTTCCATTGCAGTGGAAAATTTTGGGACATATTTACTAACTCTGTTTTATATACTTCTATCAAAAACTCATAGTTCTTGTCAACATTTGTGATAGCATTCATTTTTCTCCAGTCCACATTTTGGAAAAAGTTCCTCAGGGAAGCAAGGTCTGCCTTCCCATAACTGTATCGATTTCCTCTGTGTTTTCCTTCTCTTTCTCCTTCCCTTGCTCCCACCACTTCCATCTCAATAACCAGATGATCACTTTTACCAAAGAGGCTTTGTCAGGTTATGTTCTTCACATTGTTTGGGTTCTTTGTGAATACCAAGTCCAGCCTCGATGGTTTGTCATCTCCTCTACTTCTTGTATTTTCTTTAATTAATTGAGTTAACATGTTTTCCATCACCAATTCCATTAATTTATTTCCCCATGATACCTCATTCTTCCCTGCATCCATACTTTCCCAATCAACTTCTCTACAATTAAAATCCCCCATGATTATTATTTTATTTCTTCTATTTCTTGGGTAGTGTGATGAGTAAGGATGGAACTTTGGGGGATGAAGTGCGTGAAAGGGTACAGCAGGGAAGGAAGGTTGTTGGTACACTGAAAGCAGTGATGAGAAATAGGGAGGTGAGTATGGAAGTTAGGAAGTCACTGCACAATAGTGTTGTGATCCCTACCCTGACATATGGAGGCAAGGCGTGGACCTTGCAAGAGGGAAACAAGTCAAGAGTGAGAGCAGTGGAAATGAGCTACTTGAGCATGTGGAGTGATGTGGAGGGACAGGTTAACGAATGAAGAAGTGAAGGAATGTTGTGGGGTGGATGTGGATGTGGTTGAGAAGATTAGGAGAAATACACTGAGGTGGTTTGGACATGTGAAGAGAATGGAGAATGAAAGACTGACTAAGAGGGTGTATGTAGGTGAGGTGGAGGGAGGGAGAGGGAGGGGTAGACTGAGGATGAGGTGGAGGGATGGAGTTGAGAGGTATATGAGGGAGGGGGGGTTGAGCTGGGGGGAGGGTAGTCAAATGGTGGGTGACAGTGACTTGGAGGCGTTTTGTCTGTGGCCACCCTTTGCGGGATTAGGTCGTCGGGCTATAGATAGATAGATAGATAGATTCTTTCAATTAACATCTTCAGCTTAATAATGGATTCTCTTATTAACTGTTCCTAATCTTCCTTTGTCTATGCCCAAGTTTGAGGGGGCATATAAAATACTATTACTGTACATTTATTTTTTTCTCTCCACAACAGTCCTCTATTTCCATTCCCAAAAGTTCAGCCATGGTATTTTCAATCTCTCTCTCTCTCTCTCTTTTTTTTTTTTTTTTTTTTTTTAATAATCAGTATAGGTTAAAATCATTAATCCTCCTCCAAACTTTCTTTCTTTATCCTTCCTCCAAATATTATAATTGTTCCATCCAAATAATTTTGCATCAACATCTCAGGGCAATTTAGTCTCCACCAAGGCAACAATTTCAGGTTTCTTTTTATTTACATAGTCTCCAGTTTCCCTATCAGTCTATTTATGCCATAATCCTGTAAGGGGTGGCCATTTGACTTTGAGTTATTTGTTTCACGGGGAGGGGCACTAACCCTCCAACAACCCACTTGTTGACACATAGGGAGCATGTATGGCTTGGTTATATGGTTACCACCCAGCACTGTAAATACTTTCTTGGCTTACAGGAAACCATTTAGCTTGTCACTCAATGTAAAGCCACCTGTATGGGAAAGAAAAGCAATAAGAAGTGACGGGAAAGCTGGGAGAAATAGGAAGCGAGGAGGGTAGGCACAGAAAAAGAATGATAAAGGCTAAGGAAGAAGTAGGCAGCACTACATCAAGTGAGTGGATGATGGTCACCACCACCTACTAATTTCCCCAATCTTAGATATTAACCCATCTACATTACCATAAATGATTCTTAGATTTACTCCCCCAGTTTTATCTTTACTTGTTCTTCTCTTTTTTGTATTCATATCCATCCCCTTTGTTTCCTTCACTTTTAGTTCCTCACATACCACTTCCTTACTTTCATGTCCATCATTCTCCACAAAAATTTTTACATTCTTCCTCTGTCCTTCTTTCATTTTTTCCCTTTACTTGTTCCTTCAAAGATTTTAAAACTTCTCTTTCTTCTTCATTCAAATCTTTTCTTACAATAATATTTTCCACCCCTGCCTCTTTACTTAGTTAACAGGTCACTTTAAGTACTGTATGTCGTTTACTAAACTTTCTGATGACAATTTAACTCAAACAGGTCTTGCTTCTCCTTTCTTATAAGTCCCTATCCTCCTTACTTTCTCAATTTCTTTTTCCCATTTGCTACCTTCAGGATCGATCTTGCCCAACATTTTTCTTACTTGATTCGATTCTTGAGTCTCACAGATCTAACCTTTTCTTCCTCCTCCCTGTTTCCAAGTATTACCATACATCTGTTCCTTTCTATTGTTTCTCTCACTATTTTCTCTACTTCTTCAATGTTTTTACTGCAGCCACCCTCTACAATGATTCGTTTCAGCTCGTTAGGGAATGCTGCAGCCGCTACCGCGTCCGCACTCGCTGCCTTGCCAGACATACTCACATGGCGCGGGTTTCCCCGCTTCCTGAAGCAGTCAATCCAGCCATGGCTGGCTTTAAAGGTTTCACTTGCATCCAAATTTCTCCTCACCTCTAAGTCATCCCAAAGGGAGAGTGTCTTGGTACAGGTGGGCACGTGACTCATGGGTGCCTTCCACCTGTTCTGGTCCTCCAACCATGTGCGGAGCATCCACTCCATCTCCTCCATCACTGGCTCCCTGTGGCAGGTGATACGGGGGGCGATGAATGTTGCAACCTCCCCAGCGGCAGTCCTGATGGCGGCAGGCTTCTTTGTAATAGTCCAGACAGTCAACTGCGGCAGGTGGACAGCCGAGGTCATGGAACTCGTGCCCTCGCCTTTGTCATGCCGCTTCAGAATATCTAACTTCACTTCCAATGAAACACTCTTACGCTGGCTCTTCACGGGAACATCACCTGCACCAACACTAGCAGGTCGCTTACCTCAATTAAGGTCACCACTACCACCACTAGCCCCACCACATGCAACACCCTGACCTGACATTATCACACTTATTAAGCACAAAAATGACACACCACACACAGCTAGTATCACTGCCCTACTCACTGGCACTGCTGGGACACAGTTACAATGGACTACGATAGCGGCTTGCGTAATATTGGTGATGTAACACAATGTGGGATGGGCGAGCATATGAGGGAAACTCACTTGGTGACGGATGGTGCGCGAAGAATGATATGCGTGCATGTGGGGTAAGCGATGGATGTGGGGGCTGTGCGGGCGTTTCTGGGAACTGTGGCGGGCGGGCAGGCTCAGCTAGCAGCAGAGCGCGTGTGATTCAAACTTTTAGCCGATCACTCCTGGATGATACCTTGCAGGACCCATCGCAAAACACAGGGGTAGGCCTATGATAGGCAGGATAGGGTGGTATTTCCACCCCCCATCGCTATTCCGGGGCATCGCGTAGCGGGGTATCATATTGTGTGATATCCTTGTATACCAATGGCTCTATTACGTCTGATAATCGAGGGATTACTGTAAAAGTGTCTCACGGGGGAGTGAAAACGAGTCTCATGGGGCTTGGATCTCCTTATACACAGGTATACAGTACAGTCTCATTAGTCTAGCATTTGATATTTCAGTATTTTGTCTAGTTCATTTTCTTCATCATCATTATCATCATCATCCACACCTCTTTTCCTACCCACAGATGGGATGAGGTAGCCTCCAAAGAACAAGAAAAAGCTAGACCAATTTTTACTTTTTACTTAAAAAAATACAATGAGAACATGTCTGATATCAGATACTGGAGCAGAATAATGAAAAATGTAAGACATCAGCTTCAATTTGGCAAATTATTGATCTCATGCCAAAATTGGACGAGCCAAAAATTAAAAACCACCAAAAACTTACATTCAGCATCTGCAAAAGTGTTAAACCAAAGCCAAAAACAGTGGTAGGTTACAGTGTAATTACTTGTACAAACCTTATTTGCCATTAAATCATCATATATTACTTAGATATAAAGCTAGAAACATCATCACCCTCATCATCTCGACCTCCTTTCCCACCGTATGGCGGGGTGAGGAGTAGCAACGTCCAGACAGCCTAAGTTTGCCCAATTCAACGGGCCACGCTTCCATTCACTCATCAAAGCCCATGGAATCCTGGCTCCATCGAATTAAAAAAAAAAAAAAAAAAATCTGTAGCTTCACATATATCTATCTAACAGAGCCAATCTGAACGCTGTCACGTTGGAAAAGGGTGTCAAATCCCTGGTTATGCGTTTCTTTGCACAAAATTCATCCAGCCAGCTCAGTCTCTTGTCAGCCCCTTAGCCTCACCAACTTCCATACCTCTCTTCCTCACACACTCATCCATCATACCCCTGCACCTTCTCCTTGCCCTACACTAGAAACACTTATACAAAATTGCTGGGTGAGGTATGTTTGCTTGTAATACTGACATATTCTGAATATCTGGTAATTATGCAAATAAGTAGAGAACTCTGCATACTAAATATTCAGCAAACCCATAATTTCAACATACTCAGAGCCCCAATCGTGTCAAATTAACAAGGTTCTGCATATGCAAAATTCCATTTTTCATACAACTAGAACAGGAAATAAGTACAGCTGGCAATCCTTCAAAGCCATCTGATGTAATGATGACAAAGATGTCAAATCAATGGTGACCAACCTGTACTATAACCAACAAGAAACTTCCATAGGAATAGCACAAGCTAATTTGTAATCAGTGACAGGGAGACCTTTCATCAGCACAAAATCAGCTAGGGCCTTAACCTGGTACAATGTTTTGAGTGTGATAAAGCCTGCTGTGGCACAAGAAATGAAAACAGAGTAATACCTGCAACAGGACTTAAGAATTCCCTAATAATGTTCTCAGTGTTCATTATGCTTTAGTCAATCTCTTACATTAACATCCTTTATGCCCTCTCCAGCTGTGAAGAATCAGCGGTCAAGGTAAATTACCAAAACCAATACAAAGACAAATGAAAAGGAAAATAACAGGCATTATCTCAATTTGTTGGTGAAAACAGAAAAATAGCATTCATCTGGTTGTCAAGATTAGATCCACCAACATTAGTCAGGATACATTTCAAGCCTCTAAGAGCTAGGATTTCCCTAAGCAGATTAAGCTCATTTGGAGTTGACCTGAAACATATGTGTTAATACATCAACAGTAGCTAAAGGGTTAAACATACAGTATGTACAAATCTCTCAATGAACTTTTACCACAGTACAAAAACTGAGTGCAATTAACAAAATGCAATTAAGCATCAGTGTGAAAGCGCCCCACAACCAGACCACACAAAACAATACACCAATACAGTACAATCCCAGCTATCCGGTATCCAGACAAACAGAATACTCAGAATAACGGGAAAATTCAAGGGCTGGTAAAAACGTCAGTAAGTTATAACTGTGCGCCATTTTGAATGGACCGCCAAACCGCCGTTTTATCGTGTCACGCGAGGCTGGGTGAAGTCGGACTAAGCGAGGTGAAGACATTTCTGGATAATGTAAATCCCTAGTAAATCCTCTTATCCAGCCCTCCTCCTCCCTCTTTCCCCTACTTGAATTCAGTCATCCTCCACACCCTCCACAATTTCCACAAATCACCAGTCTGCTTTTTACCACCAGACAGTAAACAAGCTCTCTTGCTGTTGTGTTGCTCTAATGGACGGTAATTTCAACATTCCAAAATGCCTAAAGAGCAAACTAAACGTAAGCATGTCGTGCCTACCTTGAAACAGAAGCTGGACATATGCAACAGACTTGAAAAAGGCAAACATTATAAAACACTGATGACTGAATATAATGTAGGAAATCCAACGATTTTATATAAAGACCCAGCATCCAAGCTCAATGAATTTTTCATGAAAAGCAAGACAAGTAAGTCCATTGAAAAAAGGCATACTCTTCATCGTTCAAGTGGTTTTGCTTAGAAAGATCTAGGGGAGCACCTATTTCTGGTCCTCCTATCGAAGAAAAAGCAAAAGAGTTTCACAATAAAATGAATACAGAAGTCGAATGTGATTTCAGTGTTGGATGGTTAAATCGTTTCAAAGACAGGCATGGAATTTGTAAGCCAGACATCTCGGGAGAGAGCAAATCAGCACACGCCGGTGTTTCTCTTCCTAACGGACCGACTCTAACTTGCACCACATAAATTCATCTTAGAACGCATGTGTGCTGGCAGAGATGAAAAAAAAAAAAAATTTAATAGGAATGAAGGTTTACTTTGTTGGAAGAAAAAAAAATATATATGCTTGCACTTCATAAGTACATCATGTATTTTATTTAGTGCAAAACAGCTGATTGGCGGCAGGTGAAGGGTGGAATGATGGAGGTCAGTCGGGGCCGGGACCGTAAGCAAAGCTTTGTGTGGGGGCACAGGTGTGATAATTCTACAGTGCAGTGATGAGAAATAGAGAGGTGAGTATGGAAGTTAAGAAGTCACTGCATGATGGTATTGTGATCCCTACCCAGACGTATGGAAGCGAGGCGTGGACCTTGCAAGAGGGGAACAAGTCAAGAGTGAGAGCAGTGGAAATGAGTTACTTGAGAGGAGCATGTGGAGTGACAGGTTGACGAATGAATGAAGAAGTGAAGGAATGTTGTGGGGTAGATGTGGATGTGGTTGAAAAGATTAGGAGAAATACACTGAGGTGGTTTGGACATGTGGAGAGAATGGAGAATGAAAGACTGACTAAGAGGGTGTATGTAGGTGAGGTGGAGGGAGGGAGAGGGAGGGGTAGACCGAGGATGAGGTGGAGGGATGGAGTTGAGAGGTATATGAGGGAGGGGGGGGTGAGTTGGGGGGAGGGGAGTCAAATGGTGGGTGACAGAGTGACTTGGAGGCATTTTGTCTGTGGCCACCCTTTGCGGGATTAGGGCGTCGGGCTATAGATAGATAGATAGATAGTCTTAACATCAGTTCACCAATAAATGTTCAAGATTTTATTTCTTTATTTTTCCACTTTTATGAGTACAGTACATACAACGAATACTTCGGTAGTTAACAATGGTGCAAAACAGTGGAGGAATGGTGGCGGTCAGTTGGGGCCGGGATCGTAAACAAAGCATGTGGGGGTACAGGTGTCGTGATAATTTACCAATAAATATTCAGGATTTTATTTCTTTAGTTTTCCACATGAGTACAGTACATACAAGAAATTATTCGGTAGTTAACAGAATGGACTTGTGCATTTTGTAGTACCGGTACTGCAAGGCATTGCATGCACGTCCATTATGACCATGGTGTGTGTTTGCGAGGCAATTTTTCAGGTGGAATCTCTTGGTGTGCCCCCTGATGTGAGTGGTGAGTACCTGAATTGTATTTACTGCTGTGATAATGATCGCCTTTGTATAGATTTGAATATCAGAACTACGGGAAAAATCTGTAACCGGGAAGGTGAATTCCCCAAGCCTACCGGTTAGCTAGGATTGTACTGTAATAAGAACTGGGTGCTGGAGAAATCAAGCTTTAAAAATTCAAGATGCCTGTGTAATGATGCCTGTGTGAAGATCATTCAAGAAACTGACTAATGAGAGACAGAACACACATACAGTATCAATCACTTCAAATCTTTACATACACTTGTCCACTCAACATTAGTCTTAATTTTGTTTTATTAGCTTTATATGTTTCCCCAAAACACCAAAGTGCAGATAATGTTAAAAACTAAATAATCTTAAATTTTAAATGCTCTTCACACAAAACCTGTCAACAACTCACCTCAAACTTATCATATGAGATCGTAGAATGAAGGGAAGCCTCGATGGAAGTGGAAGTGACAGGGGGAGATGGAGGAGGCTGGGGAAGGAGGGCATTACATTCCGAGAGAGGTTTGCCCCTGGGAGTCTGGCAAAGGGGAGAATTGGCACTGGTGTATGCTCAGAGTTTGAGTTATATATATGTGGCAGCCTCTCATCAACCTTGAGGGTACTATCATGAAAGTGAGAGTGAAGTGTGACTAAAAGATTGGTATCAAGCCACACAACCAATCACTTCTATGTACAGTGCTCTGACCCAAGTATAAAAGTCTTCTTACATATTCTAATATGCATGTTCACATCACTACTTACACAGATCTACTTTCCTTTGAGAACATTCACTGCCTCTCTCTCTCTCACTTCTCATACCTGCATCCCACATTCCACATGGCCATATGAGCCTGTCCTGGTTTAAAGAGAACTAGTCAGGCAAAAGGGTTTACCACTCCCACAGTGTCCTCCTTTATAATTACCTTTTACAACACAGATTCCACAGATAATGGATATTCAGTCTCCCCTACCTCCAGGGATAGCTGTACCAGGTGTTAAACAGGAAAATGAAATCTGATACATGGACTAAACATGTAACTTGAACACTGTAGGTCTGACAAACTCTGATTCTGCATATTTGTGACTTAGTTCTTGGCCTACATGTGATGGCTGTGTGGCTGGCTAGTTACTATTATTGTCACCACAAATCCTTCATAAGATAGTACCTCCCTGATTTACTGCCACCCAGTCACCCAGATGAAAAAAAAATTGTACAAGCCATGGCCAGGTTACCGTAGTTCACTACATTCGATATAACCTAACATCTGAAGGAACTGTATACCATATACTGTATACTGTATTTTTTTAATGTCATCTAACTGTATTTTCTCCTCACTGCCATGCATAAAATGACAGCATATAAATGTCATCAAATAACATTACTATCAGCAAATTACTTCTAAATAAACATACTGTAATGTGATAATTAAGTACAGCTTGGAATATGCAGTTATAATATCCAGAACTAGAGTCTATCCATGCATCCATCCTGTCACACTACTTGCTGACTATAGATCATAGCTCTATTCACGTTATCATCTCATCTTGTCCAAAACGTCCTGGGTCATATTTCCAGTTCTTGTTACTGCCTGATACCTGGAACTGTGATCCTGTTATGACCTGATCCTCCTCCCTTCTACCACTCAAGAAATCCTGGGCACCACATTCCCTCTTTGTGTTATGCACTGAATTTTGTGTGGTATTATCCTGATCTTGTGATGATTCTGATGTGTCATGATTCTTCTAATATACTCACTTCTGTTCTGTACAGCTTACTCTGTACTACTATATACAGGTACTATACTGGCATTTGTCCTGAGCAAGAGACTACCTCTAGAATATATTCCTCCTCTTCCTGGTCTTCATTACATTTATTGGTGTAATCTAGGAGTAGAAATTCCCCATATTAGTTTTTTTTTTTTTTTTTTTAAGCTTCCCTTGCAACCAGTACCTTCTTTATACATAAAGCATATCTAAATTATTATTCTTTAAGATATATATATATCTAATGTTAACTTCAGAGTCGACTGTGTTGCATATAAGTAAGGGCGTAAGTGAAAAATTACTATTATACTGTACATTATATTCTATGCTGTCTAATATACTACTACTGTACTGTACAGTATAAATTTTCTTCGTTAAAGTTTTCAAGATAATGTAGATTCCCATGCTCCAACTACCTTAATATAATTTTAAGTACTGTACTGCACCTTCAATGGGGACTTTTGCAGTGCTCCTTTAGACGGAGATTTACGCAACGCTGCCCCTCCCTGTCGAGCCTTCTTTGTGCTAGTCGGCTCGTCCACCTCCCTGCCCCGCTTCCTGGCTGAGGATGGGACTGGTCCAGGTGTTCTGATGGTGGGCGGTATGACTGATCCACCAGGCCCTCCAGTGACTCCACCTCGCTTGCCCTCCTTGGCTTGGTGCTGTGTAAGAAACCTTGTGTGGTCACGGTAGCAAAAGATGAAGAAAAAAGTAAAGGATTGATTAATGCCTATCAACTGCATAAGGGTCAATAAGGCAGACACTCAATTTCTGCTAAATCCCAGTTGGTGATAGGTTGTGGTGACCATCATCCATTCACTTGATATACTGCTGCCTACTACTTCCTTCTCCTTTATCATTCTTTTTCCATATCCATCCTCCACTCTTTCTAATTCTCCCATTATTCCTGTCCCTTGCCATGACTCTTCCTCCTTTTCTCGTGGCTTTACACTGAGTGACAGCTTAATGTTTCCTGTAGGCCATGAAACGATTTACTATACTAGGTGGTAACCATATAACCAATCCATACATGTTCCCTACATGTCCACAAGTGGGTTGGTCGAGGGTTAGTAACTCTCCTCATAAAACAACTACCATAACTCAAAGACAAACGGCCACCCCTTATGGGATTGTGGCATCTGGCTATAGACAGAAAGATATATTCCAAACTTCCCCTAGAATACAATCTGTTTTAATCAAGTAGTGTGAACAGGAACAAGGGGGAAACAAACCTTGCCTGTGAATCTGGCCAGTCCAAGAAATGACCTCGGGTTCTTCCACTTTCAAGCTCAACATGTTAACCCTTATGCCTGTGGACCTCCCCACAGTAGCAGGTATGTTATTAAACTCTTATATTATTTAGGCCTTCCTCTGTCTTTGAAATCCCTCACAAAAAGTAGATCCATCCATCCATCCATCCATCATCCAATCCTGTCACTCCATGAGCAACGTTGGAGCCCGGGGCTAGACAAGTTGGTCCTGACATTTAAGATGAGAGTGATCGGCCTCACTCATCCCTGAGTGGCATTGCGTGAGCAATAAACCCCAACCACCCCTTGGATATAAACCTGCACAGGCTTAATCCGACTGGAGCTCCTTAATTACCCACTAAACCACCAGGCATCACAATTTGGTTATATGGTTACCACCCAGCATAGTAAATGGTTTCTGGTGTATTGGAAACCATTTGACTTGTCACTCAGTGTAGAGTCACCCATAGGCAGAAGGAAGAGGAAAGAATGAAGGAAAGAGAGACAGAATAGGAAGGAAGGAAGAAAGGAAAGGGCAGACACCCAATGCAGCACTTTATTGAGTGAGTGGATGGAAACACTATAAAATGGCATAAGTTTCCACACTGCTTTGTGTTACATATCTACAGCTCTTTCATTCTTTCAACAATTGTTCTTCCCTTTCTTTCTCTCACATCTAAAACATTACTCGGTCTTTTTTCCAAAGATGCTGAAGGTCCTGTCAATGAACATGATTTCACACACACTGTATCAGTTTATTTCCCTGAATTCTGCCCATTCATCCATACTGAATTAATGATCAACTCACTGATTTATATCAATGCTCTCATTAACCCAACAACTGCTCTTAAAGCATTAATTTCAAGTAAGGAAATGTGTGAGAGTACATTCTTGCCATTATACTACCAAATACATGAAGCCAAATTTATGCAACATATTTATATAACAATATATGTTGCTATTAGGCTACAATTGCTGAGAGAGAGAGAGAGTCAGTCCTCATACAAGAATGAGGTGTTTCATAATACTGTAGCATCATGCAATTATTGCATACAGACCTGGGTGGAAATACATAAACTGAGTGCCATACAAGTATTCTTATGGCACTGATCTCTGCAAATCACTGTGTAATTTTACGTCAACATAATTATAAATCCTTCACCCTAAGGAAGTAATCTTTGCTTTATTCTTCCAAATAACAAATTATCTTTTTAAAGCTGGGAAGGACCATGATCATACTCTTTTTACTTTGCACAGATTTTCATCCTTCTGCAGCTTATTTCATGTAGTTCAATGGCAGAAAAATTAAATGCTACAGATTTACATCCTTTTTATAACATATCTTCATGACAAGCATTACAATTTAGTACTAACGTATTCTTGCAACTCAGCATTCATGATGAAGAAATAGCAATTTTAGACCAAACTGGTATATTAAAAAAAAAAAAAAAAAAAAATCTAGTGAAGGGGCTACTGAAGGCTACTTAATATCTAACCCCTCCAGTTTTAAAATGTCTATCCAAAATTCAATAAAATTGTCTGGAAGTAGCAAGAATAAAATATATACAGTAATCTCTAGATTATCCAGAAGACCACTATCTGGACAATCCATTACCTGGATGCTGTGATCTGGCTGTTCCAAACCATTATTAGTACATTTTTTCCAACTATCCAAACAAAATGCTTGCGTATGTTTGGAAATTATGGTTGCATGAAAAATTTCTGCCCGAATAGCCTGGTGGTGCCGCCCTGCCTGGCTGGTTAGTTTACCCAGCATCCTCCAGGGACTCCCCTCACTCACTCTCAGTTCCCACATGGCGATGTAAACAGTTGTTATTGCGACAAGTGATGGTTTTTGTGGCTGTTCCCTACCTGCTTCTGGCCTTGCTATTCCTTGCATGCCTCTTCCTAGGGTGTGTGATGATGGCCCCTTCACCAGGAAAATGGAAGAGGGCAATGCTGACTCTTTTGAGGAGGGAGCTCCTGGGTAAGACTGATGCGGGATGGTTGAATCATGAATGTTGAGGTTAATTTTATTTTAGCTTACTGTGCTGTACCATGATTTTACTCCACTGTATTCCATTTTACCATCATGCCTGGTGTGCCCACTGCATTTTTAGGTCAATCATGAGTGTTGAGGTTGATTTTATTTTAGCTTACTGTGCTGTACCAAGATTTTATTCCATTTTATTCCATTTCACCATCATGCTTTGTGTGCCCACTGCATTTTTAGATCTGCTTGACGAGATAAAGTAATGTACTGTAGTGTTAAACAACCGGAACAAGTGTTGTATATGTACTGTAATGGCCTTTTACACTGACTTTCAAAGGCAGCTTATGTGCAAATGGGGCTAGGGGAGAAGTCCACCATCTGGACGGAGCCATTACCCGGACATGCCTTTGGCTCTATTATGTCAGATAATCAAGGAATTACTGTATTGTAATCCAACACTGTGTTACCCAACAAACATCATCACCCAAAAAAAGAAAAATAGCCTGACTGAATTAAAGCAATGTCCCTTTTTTACAGCACTAACCAACAGCACACAGGTAAACCAAATTTTTCAAACTGCCCACCACTCCCCACCACTGACAATGCCCACCAAGACAATGCCCAGCCTGCCCCCTCCGCCTCAGTCACGTACAGGAAACCATCAGGTGTCGGTCCACGCTAACATCGTCGTGGAGTTTGGGCCTTTGTTGCCAAATCTAAACTTTTGCAAGGGTACAGTAACAACCTGGTATATGATTATCCAGTATGCGATCATTTGCTATGATGACTGATGAAATTTATCCCCGGTTTCAGGTTAATGATCACAAAAGCTGCTCATACAGTAGACCCTTACCTTAACAGACCTTGACAGACTGACTGTTGGCTTTAACCCCTTAACCATGGGGTTGTTGGGATTGTGCCGTGCGTGTCCCGCAGGGATATTTGGGCTCCAACTGACTATTTAAAAATATTTGCCAAAAATCAGTTATTATTCCTAGAATATCATAATTATATAAGCATATGGCACATACCTTCAGCTTTCTCCTGCGATGTTTGTTGATCCTTCGTTATCTACCGTAGGACTTGTGGAGGCTTCTGAAGTTGGGTATCGAAGTCTCCACTTTACACTTCCCGATACCCCGTAACATGGATACCATTGCCTGATATTATAACTACAAACACCATTCTATGAATTTCAAGTACTTTGGAATCCATATTCAAAAAAAAAGTGAAAGCAATGTAAATTACAAGCGCATACGAGCTTGCCTACCGTGCTGGTTCCCCGATGGTATTCTGAGGCGAAGCTGTCATTTATTATTTATAAACACACCCACACTTTATATTCCTAGTACTTTATTACACTTATTTTTATATAAAATATTTGTCTATAAGTTTCTTTCAGTACTAGTAGTTTATTTTCACTCCAGGCATTCACTTTCTCGTTCTGTAAACTAACGTAGAGAGAGAAGCTGTCACTTTCACTTTCATTACTCCCAGTAGTTATACATGCTAGAGCGAAACTTTCACTTTCACTTTCATTACTCCTAGTATTTATACTCGTATTCTTATATTACTACTTATTTACATTTCTATTTACATTCTCTATTTTATTTACATTATTTACATTTCTGTTTTATTTACACTATGTTATGCATTGTCACTTGCAGTAACTTATAAGACTATTTTCCACTGTTCAGTTATATTTACATTCATTGCTTTCACTTGCTGTTTACACATTACAGTATTTACATTTCCACTTGCACTGTTTTAGAGTCACCAGAAAGATCGTAGTCACTGTCCATCATTATCATTGATAAATTAGCCAGTTCACGTTCCACAGCAGAGTCACTGAGCCCTTTACCCCTTCCCACATGAGGTTTAGTAGGGGTAGAGGTCACAGGGCCCTTTGCATGGGGCTAATAAGCAGCGGAATTGGACAGGCGCGAATCCGACGTGGTTTCACCTTGAAAGACGACAGTAAATTGAATGCTGTGGCCTAGTGGCAGTGAAGGGTTGCCAATGTCAGCATGGCGACAGCTGTTAATATATGCGCCATGAAATGATTGGCAGGAAATCTAGACAATACATAATAATTTAGGTAGTTCCAGATGAATGTAAATATTACTTAGGCTTCTCCCTTCCTTTCTTATATATGTTTTTATTATGAGAACAGGTCATACGGTATATTTCAAGGGGAAATAAACAGGAAAAATTAGCGAACAAGTGCACGTGAGGTGTTGCCAGGTAATAACTGGTCCATTACAGGTGTATGGCAGTATCAATTACTTTTTCTCTTTCTTTTATATATTATTTGGTATAAGAATAGGGCAAAGGGCACAATTCAATCAATAAAATGAGTGGAAAAATCTGTCCAGGATTTGTGAAGCGCAGCGCAGCTGGTCAGGCAGGAGGAGAGGGTAATGGAGGGGAGGTAAGGAGGGGAGTCAAAGACAGGAGAAAAATGGCTAAATTGTCAACAGTGGATGGGAGTACAGGTGACATTAGCAGAACTGAATATAGCTGGACACTGGTAGTACTGATGGACGATACAAGCCACTACTTGAAAGCCTGGGCAAATTCAAAATAACACAGAATCACAAAAGTGACACCCCGCAGTATGATCTCTTGCTCCCGAGAGTCACGAAAGTGATGCCCCGCGGTTAAGGGGTTAACGGACACCATGAAGACCACCAAATTTCCATCGGCCATAACAAAGTTCATTATACAGGGCGCAATGCATTGCAATACACCTGTTTCCTACCGTTTTTACTCCAACCTGACTTAAAATTGCCTCGTGACTGCTAATGACAGACTAGAGTACCAGTAATACTGTACTAGACATGAAGAAGTGTTATGACAAGAATGTGAAGTAAGCTTAAAAAAGGCAAAATTATGAGCCAAGTTAATGCAAAATAGGTATAGTTTTCATTTTCAACACTAGAATATGCTACTGTTCCATTTCTTTTCAAACAAGTGCTTCAAATCCCACCTCAAGGGGTGATCATCGGATATAACAGAATTTAAGCTTTATCGGATCAGGCTCCCCCCAAATCACTGTACAGTCTGGTCTCACTATACAACAGGGTCATGTCAAGTGAAAAACCTCATGACAATTTATTGCATAGCGAGGTCAATATAAATTGGGTTCAATGGAGTTAGGGAGGATGACCTAAACTGTGAAACCTAAAATCCCCCACCCCCAACCCACCAAAAAAGCTCTGCCTGAAGTTTATTCTAGGTCAATCCAAGTCATCACCAAGGATCCCCCATCAAGCCTGGGGGACAGCTTGAGGGCCTGGACGATCTCTCCAGGTCCACTGGAGGAGGTGAAGAGAAATGGGGAGAGCAATGTGGTAATGCCAAAGGAAAGTGATGTGCTGAGGCTGAGGGAGAGTGATGTGGTGAGGTTGAGGGAGAGTGAGGCAGTGAGGCCAAGGGGAAGTGATGTGATGAGGCCAAGGGAGAGTGATCCGGTGAGGCCAAGGGAGAGTGATGCAGTGAGGCCAAGAGAGAGTGATGCAGTGAGGCCATGGGACAGTGATGTGGTGAGGCCGAGGGAGAGCGATGCAGTAAGGCTGAGGGAGAGTGATGCTGTAAGGCTGAGGGAGAGTGATGTGGTGAGGCCGAGGGAGAGTGATGCAGTGAGGTCAAGGGAGAGTGATGTGATAAAGCCGAGGGAGAGTAATGCGGTGAGGCCGAGGAAGAGTGATGAGATGAGGCCAAGGGAGAGTGATGCACTGAGGCTGAAGGAGAGTGATGCAGTGAGGCCAAGGGAAAGTGATGCAGTAAGGCCAAGGGAGAGTGATGTAGTGAGGCCACAGGAGAGTGGAGCAGTAAGAGTGAGGGGGAGCATGATGGTGTGGCAGTATGGTGTATGGATGTGGCAGGCAGCAATAATGATGAAACAGACATGAAGGAGGCAGTTGCTGCAGGACATTGCATCTGCACATTACTCGTTGATGGCATTGGTTCTTCCTCAGTGCTCCTGACAGGGGAGAAGAAGGTGGTGGTTGTCTGGTATGCTGCCTTTTTCTTAGTTGCCAGGAGCTTAGTTCTATCTATCTATCTATTGCCAGACGCCATAATCCCGTAAGGGGTGGTCATTTGACTCTGAGTTATTTATTTTACGGGGAGGGGCACTAATCCTCCACCAAACCACTTGCTGACACGTAGGGAGCACGTATGGTCTGGTTTTATGGTTACCACCCAGCATTGTCTTTGCCTGCATGAAATTAAGATTGAGAAGGGGGTGCATCAGGGAGATAAAGTATCACCAAAATTATTTACAGCATGCCTAGAAAGTATTTTCAGAAAGCTAGACTGGGAAAACAAAGGAGTGAACATAGATGGAGAAAAGCTAAACCATTAAGATTTGCAGAAGACACTGACCTATCTCAGAAACAATACAGACATTGCAAGAAATTGTTATGCTAGGTGTTTTAGGGTCGGCTTCCCGTCCCTTGAACGCCTATTATGCAGCTGGGTTCCCTTTCTAGACCGGAGCTCAGGAGACTAAGAGAGACACAAGGCCCAAAAACTCAGGGCAATGACCTTACACGTACATTGGTAAATTCTAAATGTGGAACAGGTAGACATCACAAAACAGGAATCTAGACAATTATTTGACATGTACTGAGATCAGTGGGTAGTAGTATCTCACAGGATACTGTTTGAACAATAGTTCTGGATAAAAGTGAATTGCACAATGAACAGCACATATGGTACTGGGCAGGGGAATCAGTCACTGTCATTTTGAGGGAAATCTACACTGTGATCAGCATGGGCAGCTCACCTACAGGTCTTATGTCGCAGAAGACTTATATTACTAGAGCCGAGATACACATTCACTGAGGTCACTGTAATCACTGCTCGGCTTCTCTCACTCTGTCACTGTTACACTGTTGGTCTACACTTCCGTCACTTTAGCACTGATAGAGCTTGGACTTAGTTTCCCTCTTATATCTTAACACACTGCCCCATGTCCAGGTCACTGTTTCACTGTCACTGCACTTCCACTGTCACTCACTGTTGGAACTGGGTAGGGTGGTGGCGTTGGTAGAGGGCGGCGGGAGAGCTCACAGCCCGGCTACTGATGGGGGCTGAGCTCCACCAGGGGCCTCTGTGTCCTGCAGCCACGGGATCACTCGTAAGGGCGTCCTTTCTCTTCCGGGGCTGCATGTGGCAAAGGGCCCTGCACTGTCGGGGCTGGGAACTGGGGTACGGCCCTCGGGACTTGGGCCGAAGAGTATCCGGAAGCACTCACTCAGGAACCTGACGGAGGACGAGTGTCATCCGCGTCGGGGTGGGGAAAGGCCTCTCCTGGGGGTCCTGGGGACGGCCTCAGGGGCCTGTCGGCTGCGGTCTCCTGCCGTGGGGGACGCCATCAGGAGTGGGCTGCAGCGTCGGCCTCCGTCAGAGTCCATCATGTAGGGTCCCTTGGGAGCCGGCTGGGAGGAGAGTAACCCTGGGGATGGCACAGGCCCTCTCCACGGATTCTCGGGGCTGAGGCCTTCCTCCTGAAGGTTGCCTCACTTATGGTGGACAGTAGGGTCGTCTGTGCCCCCACCGGTCGGCAGGTCTGATGGCAGAATGCCCTCTCGTAGCGGAGTCACAGGGGGGGCGAGGGGCTTTGGTGCTCCTCCCCAGCGCAGCTGCCGGCCGTCACTGGGTTCCCGTGGGCAACGAAACGAGGGTGGCTGCTGGCCGTTCCTTCGTCGTAGGCGCAGCTACCAGCCATCGCCTAGGCCCAACCCCGACAGGGATGCAGGCTAAGTGCAGCTACCGGCCGTCACCGAAGTCCTGTGTGGAGGACGACGTGCCGACGAGAAGCAGCTACCGGCCGTCGCTGGTTCCTGTAGGGGGTATAGCAGCACCTGACTGGGGAGCAGCTACCAGCCGTCTCCTGCCATGTGGCCCGGCTACAGGCCGCGGCCTTTTAAGAGCGCGGCTACCGGCCATCACCTGAGCCCAGCTACAGGCCATGGCTCTTAGGGGGGAGCGGCTACCAGCCGTCTCCTGAAGGGCAGAGCGGCTGCGGGCCGTCTGTGGGAAGCCTTCCAAGTGGCTACCAGCCGTCTCCTGAAGGTCTGAGAAGCTACTGGCCGTCTCACAATGGGCGCGGCTGCTGGTCGTCACTGGGGTGCTGCTTGGAGCTAAGGAAGTAGCTCCACCCCGATCCTGTTGAGGGTAAGCTCGCCCGCAAGGTAGTCTCCGTTTCCTGCTATGGTGGCAGCAGGCAAGTTCTGGGTTATAAGGGTGCATGGCCAGGGCGTACTTACCTCCCTGTTGCCCGAGGTCGGGTCGCACTGTCTGCCCATTCGTAGGCTCCTCCTGGGGGTGTTGTGGTGCCCTTGGTGACTATTCCCGGCATTTTACCACCGTCGTCAGGGAAAAAGTCACGTCCAAGTGACTGGAAGTGACAGACTTTGGTGTTGTTGGTGTGGTGCACTGACTGGAGGTGTTGGAGGTGGGCGTTCCATGCTGTGGTGGCCGGGTTTTCATCCATTTGGGTGTCACAGGTGATGAAGACGGTGGTTGGGTTGGTGGTGGTGTGGGAGTTGCAGGAGGTGGAGGGGGCCAGAGACGCGGTGTTTGTGTCCGAAGGGTGGTGCCCATGTAGCTCGTCGGATTCTCATGTTGGTAGGTCTTGTCTCCTGTATTGATAGGTCTTGTCTCCTGTAGAGAGTTGTGCTGAATGCTGAAGATTGCCGGGGAGCGTGGGATTTTATGACGGGGCAGTGCGGCCCGGTGTCTCTGGGGAGTAGTGGTGGCTGGGATTTGTGCTTGATGTAGCATGAGTGTGATGGGACTCGTGTTAGGAGAAGGAGTGTGGTTTTGTGGTGAGGTGGGTGGTGTAGGGGTGGGGGCGTAACGTGCGGGTGGGCGTGGGGGTGGAGATTCGGCGACGGGGCTGGGAGTGGTGATGGGCGTTGGGTGGGGTGAAGTTTGGGCAGCAGGAGGAGAGGTTGGTACGTGGGCAGGACACGTCGTGCTGGGCGTGGGGAATGGTGAGGGCGGTGAGGAAGGGGTGGGGGAAAGGTTCGGACTTTGTGGCGTTGGCGAGTCTTCAGGCGAGGTGTGATGCAGCGTGACAGGGGGGTGGGATGGGAGAGGATGGGGAGGGGGAGGCGGAGAGGGAAGGCGAGGGGGATATGTAGCAATTGAAGGAGGTGAAGGGGGGCGGGGCGGAGGTGGCGGGTGGTGTTGGGTGTGGGGTGGGGTTTGGGGAAGCGGGGGCGTGGAATGGGCGCACGTGGCAATTCCTGAGTGTGTGGGGTGTGTTGTGGTAATCAACCATCACTTGGTAGGGGTTGGGGACGTTGGTGATGGTGTAGGGTCCCGTGAAGCGAGGTGCAAGCTTGTGGGGTGTTGGGAGCTGCGCCATCATGACGGTGTCACCCAGCTTGTACAGGTTGAAGGTGGTGTCAGGTCGGAGGTCTAGGTTATTATGTAGGTGTGAACGCTGCCTTCTGAGATGGTGAAGGGGGTCAGACGTGAGGGAGGTGGTGGGGAGTTGTAGGTGTTGCCGCAAAGGTAGGAGGAGAGGCGCGTCCCCAAACACACGTTCATGAGACGAGATGCCGTCCTCTCGTGGACAAGAGTTTATGCCCCATGGCATGATCTTGATGTGTGCGGGCAAGTCGTCGTTCTTTGTTTCTTCTATCCGGGTGCAGAGCTGGTTCATTAAGGAACGATGGCTTCGTTCACAGATGGTGTTTCCTTGTGGCCAGTAGGGGGACGAGTGGGAGATGTGATACCTGAAGATTTGAGCTAACTCCTGCCAGATTTTGCCAGTGAACTCTGGGGCATTGCCAGAGTGGATAGCCTGTGGGATACCAAAATACAGAAAGGCATGACGGACCAATGTGTTGGCGACTGCAACAGCGAGATGTTCCATCGCTGGGCAGGCGACAATGAATTTAGAGTACGTATTGACAAAAGTGATGACGTATCGATAGCCTGCTTTGGAGGTAGGGGCCCCACTATGTCGATTGATAGCAACTGCCAGAGTTTGTGGGCAGTGATGTGTCCTGATGGGCCAGCAGTGTGGGTGATGTCTTTTCCTTAAGCGCAAGCCTGGCAGGATTGGATAATGCCCTTGGCGAGGGTGGATGTGTTAGGAGTCCAATATGTGTCATTGAAAACCTGCAGGAGTTTCTTTGTGACCAGCTGGATCCCACTGTGGGTGCATAGGTGTCGGAGGGCGTCGAGGGCGGTGTCGGGGGTGAGGACGATGTGCCCTGACGGGGTGAACAGGTGGTCGCCCTGGCAATGTAAGTTTTGGAAAAGATGTTGGGGAATCCAGGGGGGTCGTTCCTTGTGTTGCCACTGTCGAAGGAGATCCGACTCGGGCTGTACGGTGTTGATGGGGAGCTGAGAGAGAGCGTCCGCACTTGTGTGGAGTTTGCCGAGGACGTAGGAGATCTCATAGTTAAACTCTTCCAGTGTTTCGCGCCATCTGATGAGCTGGGCGTTCTGCGTGTCGGACTGCCACAGCCATTGATGGGACTGGTGGTCAGTAATGATTGTAACTTGGGTCCCCGACAGGTACGCCCGGAAGTGTTCTAATGGCCAGACAATGCCTAGGCATTCCCTCTTTGTGGCGGCGTAGTTTTTTCCCACCTGATTGAGGATGCGACTGGCGCAGGCGATGATGTGTTCACGGCCCTCTTGGACTTGGGCTGGCACAGCACCTATTGCTATCAGGGAGACATCAGTGTAGAGACGGAATGGGAGGGAGTAGTCGAGGAAGGCCACGTCTGGGACGGAGATGAGCTTGTCCTTAAGTTGTTGGAAGGCGGCTTGTCTTTTGTCCATCCAAATAAAAGGTTCTCCCTTCCAGGTAAGGTCATGGAGTGGCTTGGCAATGTGGGCGAACCCCTTCACGAAGCGTCGGTAATAGGACGTCAGGCCGAGGAAGGCCCGGACTCCGTGGACGTCTTGTGGCAGGGGGATGTCTGCGATGGCACGGAGCTTGTCTCAGTCAGGGGATATGCTGTCCTGGGAGATGACGTGCCCCAGGAAAGAGACAGTTCTGGCGGCTAGGATGCACGTGGAGGGCTGGAGTTTGAGGCCAGCCTGTCGGATGCAGGCAAAGACTTTCAGAGGCGCTGGAGGTGGTCGGCCCAGGTTTTGCTGAACACAATAACGTCGTCTAAGTGGGCTAAGCACATCTCCCAGGTGAGGCCGCTGAGGACAGACTCCATTAACCGTGAGAAGGTGGCCGAGGCGTTACAGAGGTCAAAGGGTAAAACGTTAAATTCGTAATGCTTCCCGTTGCTGGTAGAGAAAGCGATCTTACTTCTGCCTGGTACCTGCCAGTACCACGAATGGAGATTGAGGGTGGAGAACCAGGAGGCACCGTATAGGGAATTGAGGGAGTCGTTTATCCTGGGAAGTGGGGTTGCATCCTTGATGGTCACGTCGTTGAGCCGGCAGTAATCAACACAGAACCTCATGATGCCATCCTTCTTCTTCACGAGAACGACGGGACAGGACCAGGGGCTGGTGGAAGGGAAAACGACTCCGGCCTCGATCATTTCCTGGACCTGGAGGTCTTCCTCCTCTCGTTGCTTGGGATTTTTCCGCCGGGATGGCTGGTGGATCGGTGGACCCGTCGTGTGGATCTCGTGAGCTAGGTAGGTGGTACGTCCAATGTCAGCAGGCCCCGCCATGAAGAGGTCCTGGAAATCCAGGAGAAGGCGGTGGAGGGTGTTTGGTTGGTGGGGGAAGAGATGGTCAGGGATGGGGGGCGGGGCGGGGGACAAGGCTCGGCTTCTTCCATCTCTCCTATTATGAGCCCTTTAGGTAGTGTTAAGGGGGATGGGACGAGGTTGGCAATTCGGACTGCGGCGACATGAGGGGGAAGAAAAGTTGGGGGCAGAAGGCAGGCCGAGAGAGTTCCGGGTGGCAGGTGTGGGAAGAACAGGACAGACATACCCATGGGCCTGTTCAGGAGCAACCAGGCTTTGTGGTGGGGGGGAATTGTTACTGTGGAGGAGGTGGTAACGGGGAACATCAGAGGGGAGGGAGAGAAAGGAGGGGGGGGGGAGCAGGACCGGGGAAGGTGGGGGGGTGCAAGTGCACATATCTCTGGAGTGTGTGTGTGGGGGGGGGGGGACTTCTGGAACTGGAGCTGTCTGTTATGGCAATCGATGGTGGCTTTCAATTTCTGTAGCAGGTCCAGTCCCAGGTACCCGTCATAGTTACGGCAGGTGGAGTTGAATATGATGAATTTGTGTTGTGTCAATGCCGGTTGATGGGTGTCAACACGTAGGGCCTGTGCTTCCCCACGGATAGGCAGGAGGCCATCCCCCACGTCCACAAGATGAGTTGACGTCGGGAACAGCAGGCCAAAGGTCAACTTGTGACGGGAGTAGAAATGACTGTACAAGCAGGATCTGGCCACTCCCATGTCGACCAGAAGTCTGGCTTTCACCCTGTTCAGCCTCATCTTGTTGTAGATTGCGGGGCGATATTTGGGAGAAGTGGCCCACGCCACCGTGGGGAGGTGCAGGGGCGGTCCTAAAAACCCAACTGTCGTGGACCGCTTTCTTTTTTCTCTCGCTCCATCTCCCCGGGTTTGATTTCCTCCACGGGTGCGAGTTCGTCTTCTGGCTCCTCATTTTCTAGGGAGGAGACTTTATGTCGGCCTGGGAAGGTTGGCTTGCACCTAGCAGCCTTCAGTTGGTCCCTGATGTCGTGGAGTGGGCACCTGGAGCTGCATGTGGAGAACTCCCAGGGATTAATCAGGATGACGTTAGGGTTCTCAATGTGGCTATGGCTTCGGAGAGTGGGGTGCGCCCTGGGCAAGCTAGGTGCCAGGGTGGGGCTGGTGTGTGGCATAGGCAGGCATGGCTTGACTGGTGGGGCAGGTTTGTTCGTGGGGATATTATTCACCACGTTAAATTGTTGAGGGGTGGGGTGGGATGTCAGAAGGCATCGTATGAGTTGGGTGTCCCAGTCTAGGTCTCCCGTCGGGTCGTGGATCGTGAAGTGCAGACCATGCTGGGGAGGACTCTGAGGAGGGTGTTGAAGGTGTGTCGCTCCCGGGTTTTGTCATTTGCCTCCAGGTAGGCGGCAGTGACCAGGCGCCTGGCCTGGATCAAAGTATCATCCAGGTTGCCATCATATGTCTGGCTATCCAACTGGGATAGTGCCACCACTTTTCCTAGTGAGGACATGATGGCTCGGATTACAAGTTTCGTGAAGTTTTGCCATGTGAGCCCCAGGACGATTTTAGGCACAATACTTGCTGCCGCTTTACCCAGTAGTGGAAGCGTAACCACTATTTTGTTTGTCGTCCTCAAACCCGATATCTAGTAATGGCTTAATAATTGCTAGCTATGTGTGGACGTCATATTGTTCAGGGTCGAATTTAGGCAATTATACGTGACGTTTGGTTGCCATTTTGCCAGTATTCCCTGACTGCCTCTCTCATATGCCCACCAGTGTTATGCGAGGTGTTTAAGGGTCAGCTTTCTGTCCCTTGAATGCCTATTATGCAGCTGGGTTCCCTTTCTAGACCGGAGCTTACGAGACTAAGAGAGAGACAGGGTACAAAAATTCAGGGCAACAACCTTACACGTATATTAGTAAATTCTACATGTGGAACACGTAGACGTCACAAAACAGGAATCTAGACAATTATATGACATGTACTGAGATCAGGGGTAGTAGTATCTAGCAGGATACTGTTTGGACAATAGTTCTGGATAAAAGTGAATAGCACAATGAAAAGCACTTAAGGTACTGGGCAGGGGAATCAGTCACTGTCACTTTGAGGGAAATCTACACTGTGATTAGAATGGGCAACTCGCCTATGGGTCTTATGTCGCGGAAGAATTACATTACTAGAGCCGAGATACACATTCACTGAGGTCACTGTAATCACTGCTCAGCTTCTCTCACTCTGTCACAGTTTCACTGTTGGTCTACACTTCCGTCACTTTAGCACTGATAGATCTTGGACTTAGTTTCCCTCTAATATCTTAACATACTGTCCGATGTCTAAGTCACTGTTTCACGGTCACTGCACTTCCATTGTCACTCACTGTCGGGACTGGGTAGGGTAGCGGTGTTGGCAGAGGGCAGCAGGAGAGCTCACAGCCTGGCTCCTGATGGGAGCTGAACTCCGCCAGGGGCCTCAGTGTCCTGCGGCCAGGGGTTCATTCATAGGGGCATCCTCTCTCGTCCGGGGCTGCGTGTGGCGAAGGGCCCCGCACTGTCAGGGCTAGGACCTGAGGTATGGCCCTCAGGACTGGGGCTGAAGAGTTTCCAGAAGCACTCACTCAGGTGCCTGACGGAGGACAAGTGTTGTCTGAGTCGAGGTGGGGAGAGGCCTCGCCCGGGGGTCCTGGGGGTGGCCTCGGGGACCCGTCGGCTGCGGTCTTCTGCTGTGGGGGACACCATCAGGAGTGGGTTGCGGGCGTCGGCCTCCGTCGGAGTCCGTCAGGTAGTGTCCCTCAGGAGCTGGCTGGGTGGAGAATAATCCTGGGGATAGCACAGGGCATCTCCACGGATCCAAGAGGCTGAGGCTTTCTTCTTGAAGGTTGTCTCGCTGGTCAGCAGGTCTGATGGCAGAATGCCCTCTCGTAGCAGAGTCACAGGGGGCGAGAGGCTTTGGTGCTCCTCCCCGGCGCAGCTGCCAGCCATCGCTGGGTTCCCGTGGGCAATGAAACAAGGGCGGCTGGGCCGTCCCCTCGTCGTAGGCGTGGCTACCAGTCGTAGCCTGGGCCCGACTCCCTGACAGGGATGCGGCTACCAGCCATCGCCAAAGTCCCGTGTGGAGGATAATGTGCCGATGAGGAGTGGGTACTGGCCATCTCCTGCCGACGGGCGGAGCTACAAGCCGTCGTCTGTGTCTTGTCCTCTGAGGCAACTACAGGAGGAAAGGGGACGTACCCTTCTCTCCCTAGCGCAGCTATCGGCCGTCGCTGGTTCCTGTAGGGGGGTATAGCAGCACCTGACGGGGGAGCGGCTACCGGCTGTCTCCTGCAGTGTGGCCTGGCTACAGACCGCGGCTACCGGTTGTCGCCTGAGCCTGGCTACAGGTCGTGGCTCTTAGGGGGGAGCGGCTACCGGCTGTCTCCTGAAAGGAAGAGCGGCTGCAAGCCATCTCTGGAGAGCCTTCCGAGCAGCTACCGGCCGTCTCCTGAAGGTCTGAGCGGCTACTGGCCATCTCACAAAGGGAGCAGCTGCTGGCCGTCGCTGGGGTGCTACTTGGAGCTAAGGAAGTAGCTCCACCCCAATCCTGTCGAGGGTCAGCTCGCTCGCAAGGTAGTCTCCGTTTCCTGCTATGGTGGCGGCGGGCGAGTTCTGGGTCATAGCACCGAGCAGCCCAGGCGGACTTACGTCCCTGTCGCCAGGGGTTGGGTCGTGCTCTGTCTGCCCCTCCGTAGCCTTCTCCTGGGGGTGTTGTGATGCCCTCGGTGACTATTCCCGGCATTTTAGAAATATTAAATGACCTGAACAGAGAAAGTCTCAAAGTAGGGGTAAAGATGAACCAGCGTAAAACTAAAGTAATGTACAACTTCAGGTGTCGTTTTGATGTAATGCACTAATGTGTCACTCCTTGCTGGGTACAGGTCCTGGTCCTTGTTCATTATTGCAAGGAACTCCTTTTTGGTGTTGATGTCCACAATGGTGCACATACTCACTACTGTCTTGTCACCTTCTATGCCTCTGCCACTTGTTCCTTGAGCTCTGTGAGCTCCTCTGTGGGCAACTGCTCGGTGTCGCTGTCCAGGACGTCTTGCACATACTCCTCATCAACCTCCTCAAATCCAGCCTTGTGCAAGGGCAGTGATATCTCAATGGATGTTTTCAACCACTGGGAACCCCGTGAAGGAGTACACACACACTCCAGCCACACCTTGCACCAGACAGCATTGTGTGCTTGGCTGTAGCCCCTTCCACACGGCCGTGATAGTGTCAGTGGCATGCTTAATATTAAACGTCTTCTAAAAGCGCCATACTGCATTGCTCTTCCCAGATTCACTTCCTCTCACCATATGCTCCATGGTGCAGCGAAGGTAATAAGCCCTGAAAGTTGCAATGATGTCCTGGTCCATAGGCTGCAACAATGATGTCATGTTGGGGGACAGATGAGCCACTTTGGTGTTACCAGCCCAGTCCTCCATGCACTCAGGGTGGCTTGGAGCACTGTCCACTAACAGGAGAAAATGTTTAGCAAAGTTGCTCCTGCTGGCATAGTTGTGGAGGCAGGGAGACAGGTACCTTGCCATGTACAACCTGCAGACTGCGGAGGTCTGCCAGGGCCCTGGGGCTACTTCTCCATATAACCTCAAGGTTCTCCTTTACAAATCCTACCAGCGTTCTGCCCAGCTGATATAGGTCTTTCTTGAAATCTGCTTCAAAAATAGGCCAGTTTCATCAAAATTCAAGACCTTCTTAGGAGAGTATTCCCCCTCCTCTATAATAGCCCTACGCTGCGAAAGGAGGTCTCAGTCACCACGTAGTCCGCACTTGCAGCCACACCATGCACGGTCACATGTTTAAGGCCTGCACCAACCTTGAAACGCTTAAACCACCCTGTGTTAGCCTTGGCTTCCATGCCTTCCTAATCCTTAAGGTCCTTCCACAGATCAAAAGCCTCGATGCAGATTAAGGAGTGGTGAAGAGGCTGCTTTGCTTGGTTCAGGTCATTAATCCACAGAGCCAGGAGATGCTTCATTTTCTCCATGATAGGATCCTTGCTCTAGTTAGATATATTGCTGTCAGGGAAGGCATATTCTATGATGCCATAATTATAGTCTCTGATTTCTTTATGACTGAGACTGTGAACTGGGGCAGCTTTAGGGTGTCAACGATCTTGCTTGGTCCCTGCCCCTCCTTACAGTGCTTAATACTGTCTACTTTCACCAGAAAAAGAAAGGAAATGAAAGTAAAAACAAAGAAAGATGAAAGAGAACGAGCAGAATTAAATAAGCTTATCAACAAGAGACAAAGAGAAGAAAAAAGAAACAGAAACATGGATCAGATCAAAGAAACCATCAAAAAAAGAAAAAAGTCTGAAACAGGTCTAAAGTAAAATGACACTATGAAAGCAACAAATTACATCACTGACAGACAAGAACGGTGAAGTCATTAAATACTGAGATAAGATGATGAAGCGAGTTGAAGAATATTACAAAGAACTGTATGCATCAAAGACAGTAATACCAACAGCTAACTTTTCAGTTGACACAAGTGAAATACCTGAGGTAACACCAGATGAAGTAAATATTTCTCTTAGAAATATGAAAAGTGGGAGGCTCCAGTAGAAGACGGAATAGTAGCTGATTTACTGTTGGATGCAGGAGTAGGAGTACAACACAGATTTGCTCATTTATTTACTCAATGTATAAAAAAAAAAAGAGGAAAATTCCCAAAAAATGGTGTAATGCAATAGTTATTTTACTTTACAAAAAAGGTGATTCAAAAGATCTTAGTAACTATCAACCCATTAGCTTACTACTTCACTAGAGTCCTTACAAACAGAAGAACAACAAATTTCGAGGAAAACCAACCTCGTGAACAGGCATGATTCCAAAGCGGGTATTCGATTACTGATTATCTACACACAATGAATGAGCTAACTGAGAAAACAACAGAATATAATAAATCACTGTGCTTAGGTCTTGTTGATTACAAAATGGCTTTCGACTCAGTGGGGCACACAGCATTACAAATTCATTGCGAGAACAGGGAGTGAATGAGAACGTCGTAAAACTGCTCGAAAGCATAAATAAAGAGGGAACTGCTACAGTTAAATTACATAAGAACTCTAAAAAAATTATGATTGAGACGGGGGTGGATCAGGGGGATACAATTTCACCAAAATTATTTACAGCATGCCTAGAACATATTTTCAGAAAGCCAGACTGGGAAAACAACGGAGTGAATGTAGATGGAGAAAAGCTAAACCATTTAAGATTTGCAGAACACATTGTCCTAATCTCAGAAACAGCAGAGACTTTGCAAGAAATGTTAAATGACCTGAACAGAGAAAGTCTCAAAGCAGGGCTAAAGATGAACCATAGTAAAACTAATGTTTAATCCAAAAACACCAAAGAGCGTCACCAGAATACTTGAAGAAGTCGAGTACAATTACTTGGGACATATTTTTTTTTTTTTTTTTTTTTTTTTTTATGCGAGGAAGAAGGAACCAAAGGCCATGAGCCCGCAGTAACAGTTCCCTCCAAGAGAAAAACAAAATACAATAGAGAGCCAAATTCAAGATCCGATCATTTTGAGATGCCTGGACACACTGCGTTTGAAAGACTGGAGATCATAGGCAGGAGGAAATACAGACAGAGGGAGACAGTTCCAGAGCTGACCTGTTGCATGAATGAAAGACTGGGAGTAACGGTTAACTCTTGCATTAGAGAGTTGGACAGAAAAGGGATGAGAGTTTGCTGCCAGACAGGTGCTACGCGCCCGTCGTAAAGGTGGAGGAATGCAAGCAGACAGTTCAGAGGAGCAGTGACCATTAAAGTAGCGATAGAAAAGAGATAAAGATGCAACAGTGCGGCGAAGAGACAGAGGTTGAAGGGAGTCAGTAAGAGGAGGAGAGTTAATGAGACGAAAAGCCTTTAATTAACAAAAAATCACGATAGCGAAATAAAAAGACACATTAAAATTAGATGGAGTGTTTTCAGTAAACACAGAGACATTATGAAAAGTAGCTTGCCAGTTTGTAGGATGTATATATATATATATATATATATATATATATATATATATGTGTGTATATGTATGTGTGTATATATAGGGGCATTTGTCTTCTTAGTATAATAGGAAAAGTGTATGGTAGGATACTTATAGACGGAGTTAGAGAAAGAACAGAGAAATTAGTTGGAGAAGAACAGAGAGGCTTTAGGAAGGGAAGAGGTTGTGTAGATCAGATATTCATTCTTAGATCTTTAGTGGAAAAGTTTCTAGAGAAGGGAAAGAAGTTGTATGCGGCTTTCATGGATTTGGAGAAAGCATATGACAGGGTGGATAGACAAGGATTGTGGAAAGTGTTAAGAATATATGGAGTAGATGGGAAGTTGTTGAATGCTGTGAAGAGCATGTACGATGGTGCGAAGGCTGCAGTGCGTGTGGATGGTGAACTAAGTGAATTTTTCTCTTTGAAAGTTGGTTTGAAACAAGGATGTGTCATGTCTCCATGGTTGTTCAATCTGTACATGGATGGGGTAATAAAAGAGGTACAAGGTAGGGTAGTGAATGTTGGAGTGGCCCTGGTGAGAGAGGATAGTGCTTGGAAACTCCCTGTACTGTTGTTTGCAGATGATACTGTGTTGTTGAGTGAAGACGAAGGGGAGCTGCAAGGCTTGGTGGATGAGTTTGAGAGAGTGTGTAAGAAACGGAACCTAAAGGTGAATGTAGGGAAGAGTAAAGTGATGGTCTTTGAGAGAGGTGAAGTTAGTGAATGTACAGCGAGGTTAGATGGTGAGGAATTGGAAAATGTGAGTACGTTTAAGTATTTGGGTAGTGTGATGAGTAAGGATGGAGGTTTGGAGGGTGAAGTGCTTGAAAGGGTACAGCAGGGAAGAAAGGTTGCTGGTTCCTTGAAAGCAGTGATAAGAAACAGGGAAGTGAGCATGGAAGTGAAAAAGTTACTACATGACAGTATTGTGATACCAACTCTAACGTACAGAAGTGAAGCTTGGACATTGTTGGAAGGACACAAGTCAAGAGTGAGAGCAGTGGAAATGAGTTATTTAAGAGGAGCCTGTGGAGTCACGTGGAGAGACAGGCTGACGAATGAGGATATAAAGGAGCGTTGTGGTGTGGATGTGGATGTGATAGGAAGCATTATGAGGAACACACTGAGGTGGTTTGGCCATGTGGAGAGGATGGAGGGCGAAAGACTGACGAAGAGAGTGTATGTGAGTGAGGTGGAGGGGGGAAGAGGGAGGGGGAGGCCGAGGATGAGATGGAGGGATGGGGTGGAGAGGTATATGAGAGAGGGGGGCGTGAGTTGGGAGGGGGGTGTGAGTTGGGAGCAGGGCAGTGAAATGGCGGGGGACAAGGCAACTTGGAGGCGATTTGTTTGTGGCCACCCCAAACGGGATTGAGGCGTCTGGTAATAGATAGATAGATAGATAGTATATATATATATATATATATATATATATATATATATATATACCTTAATCCTAAAGGGGATGGCCACAAACAACTTGCCTCCATGTCATCCTGTCGTCTTCCATCACGATACCCACCCTCATTTGTAAGGCTTTCCACTCCATTTCTTTACGACATTCCAGGCACGGGATTCACTAACACTGATACTACGCCAAGCGACTACGCTTGCCACTAGTGTCTCCTTACACCCTCCAGTGCTGACCGCGCTAGATGATATTCACAAAGCAGAGTGTAAGCTCAGCTGATCAGCCGTAAGGGCGAAAGTTTGAATGCGCATGCGCCATAATCTGGCCAATCACGCTTTTTCTACTTGACGTCATGAGTTAGAATTGGCCATTCACCGCAAATCCAGTGATGACGTCACGAGCAAAACACGCGCTTTGAAAACATTGTACATACATCGCCACTCGGTAATTGTTTGTCAGGCGCTACATAAAACACCAACATGGAAAGGAAAGTGAATTATCACTGAAGGAAAGACAACTTCACCCCTCAAGAGTGTGATATACTCGTTAGTGAGGTAGCTCGTAGAAAAACAATTATTATGGAGACATTATCTTCCAGGGTTAGTGCTCGGCAAAAGAGAGCCGCATGGGAAGCAATAACCACTGCGGTGAACAGCGTGGCCCCCTGCATTAGAAATGTAGAGGAGGTCAAAAAAAAGATTCAGCGATTTGAAAATGAAGTTGAAGAGGAAGGAAGCAGAGAGAAGGCGCTCAGCAGCTCAGACTGGTAAGTTAAAAATACAGCAGACAAAACCGTCATTATCCCCGAGCATGCACATGACTGTTCTATGTTACAAAATTTACAAGTACATCCACAATGGCACCAAAAAATCTAATAAATATAGTCACTGTAGATCTTGATGTGTTCATGTTTTACAGTGTTCATTATTTGAATGTAGGAAAAAATGGCACATTCTTCAGGTTAGGAAAAAATGGCACATTTTGAGAATTTATTCATACACTTTAACCTCAAAGTTTACATATTTCTTATTACCTTACCTAACATAACCCAACCCAGCCCTACCTAACCTAACCTACTTATCCTAACAACCTAACTTAAACCTAACCTAACTCAACCCAAATCTAAGTCAACCTGACCTAACCTAACATAACCCAGCCCAGCCGAACCTAACCTACAGTACACATTATTCTTGTGCCATTTTTTTTCCCTACACAAAAACAAGTTAGGTTAAAGGCCCAGGGTGCTTTGTGGGTGTGCTTGTAAATATATACCATAAAACATGCATGGATATTATACTGTGCATTGCATTATAATTTTGAAAATTGATAAAGGGTCTAAGTACATTAGATGCAGTGCACATATTTTTATACATACACTATTGAATTATAGGAAAGTTAGGTTTAGGTTAGGCAACATCTTTAGTGAATGACTTTATTTTTTAAGAGAGACAAAGAATGGAGAAAGGAAAAATAAAAGGTCCATTTTGAACTGTTGCAGATTGAATGTTTCTGGAAAGCAACTCCAAGGAAGTGAATTCCAGAGTGTAACTTAGTAGTTCTGGGGATAAAATAATTTTGATAATTGGAAGTTCTACATAGTGGTGGTGAGAGTGTAAAATTATGGGCATTCTCAGCAGCCCTAGTACGGTACTGCAGGGAAACATGCAAAAAGGTGGTACAATGAAGTAAGTTCCTCGGAACATTTGCCGTAATATTATCTGTAGAGTAAAGCAAGGGATGCAACATTTCTTCGCATGAACAATGGAGGAAGGTCCTGTGAGACTGCAGGGTTGTTGATTAATCTAGTAGCTTTGTTTTGAATTTTGTCCAAATGCCTCCATGCCACCACTCCACAAGGGTGAGCAGTATTCCATCTGAGAATGCACATGCCTTTTATATACTATAGTGACCAACTGCTCATGTGTGAAGAATTCTCAAACTCGTTACAGTAGTCCCAGTTTTTTAGAAGCAGCTTTAGCAATAGATCTGACATGAGATGTCCAACTTAGGTTGGCTGTCAGTGTTACTCCAAGGATATCAATACTAGAGGAGACAGGGATATTTACATTATTAAAAATTATAAGGGTGTCACTACATGTGTAAAACATGCAGCATTGTTAGCAAAAACAGTTTTTTTTCCTTAAGTTTAGGGAAGGGACCGCAATTACAGTACCATACAGTATACTTTAGTGTCAGTGTATCCTGCTTGTGGTTTTGAAATTTTATGGTGTCCTTTCAACGATGAAAAAATGAAAAAAAAATGGGAGAAATGGAGTTCCCCCAAGCTAAGCCCTGTACTGGACTATATAGCCCCGCTAGGGTTACAGGAGCGAGCTACCACTCCCGGCACGGCAGCCTGGGCGAGGCACGAACTCGCAATCCCCCGATTACGAGTCCGGCACGCTACCACTGTGCTACCGCGCCCCCCAGAAAAAAAAAAGAAAGAATTTCCTGTACATCTAATGCTGGTGCTTATTATTTTAGGTGGAGGGCCACCGGACTGTAAGGAGCGCACACCACTGGAGGAGATCTTGCTCTCTCTCATTGGCAACAAAGCCATTGAGGGCCAGCCGTTGCCAGAGACTGACCCATCTCATCCAGCTACCCTGCCTGTTGCTGCAGCTACCTTTCCCTCCCCTGCTCAGCCTGCTGCTTTGACTCCATTTAATCTGCCTCACACATCTGCCTCTCAGCCAGCACCAGTGACTCCAGCAGCCCTTCCTGTTCCTGGAACTGCTGCTGAGCAAGCATCAGCACACCGTCATGTCAAACGATGTCTCTTGGCTGAATATCCAGCACACGCAGCTACAGCATCAAACAATTCAAGCCTGCCTGATGATATCCTTGTTGGAAGTAAGACTAGTTAAGTGTTGTGGTGATGATTACTGAGCAATCAATACATATAATTCCTTCTTCCTAATGCACTGCGGCATTTATAGCCGGTGAATCACATGCCTTGCTTTAAGGCTGATGTTCAGTACAGAGCCGTACTAATTATTACTTATTAGGTTTGAAATGTTGGAATGGCTCTAATGAATGAGGGTGGGGTGTGGGAGCTTCTGGTGTTGTCAGCTGATGATATTGTATTGCTGAGATTAATGGCATAATAGGCTTACTGCAAAACCTTTACTGGACTGGGAGAAGAAGAGGCAGGATAGTAAAAGGTATACTGTGTATGTATGTGTGTGTGTGTGTGTATATATATATATATATATATATATATATATATATATATATATATATATATATATATATATATATTTATATATATATATTTATATATATATATTTATATATATATATTTATATATATATATATATATTTATATATATATATTTATATATATATATTTATATATATATATTTATATATATATATTTATATATATATATATTTATATATATATATTTATATATATATATTTATATATATATATTTATATATATATATATATATATATATATATATATATATATATATATATATATATATATTGTAGGAGGAGGCCGTAGCACGGGCCGAACAGGGTAGTACTCCCAAGGGGAATGGGAATGCTGGTGATAGGGAGAGCTGGAGCTCCTGTTTCACTAGCTATCTAACCATCCCCCTTTCAGTGTGACAGTAACATGGAGAGTAGACCAGCATACTCTCCCAAACATTTCCTCTAACTATCTATGCACTACACCACATGCACTTTACATTTCACACAACGTATCACACTACGTTACAGGAGTTGGCGCCAGCAAGGCCATGCGGCCAGAAAACTTTGCCCCTGCTACCTAGTGGCGGACTTCTGGGGGGAGGGATGGCGGGGGTTCCACCGGCATAGATCATGGGTCCAGGGCGAGATGGGGCTCGGGCCTGTGCTAGAGGGTACAGGGCATTGCGGTTCCCAGGCTGCCGCTTCCGCCCAATAGAGAGGGGCCCGAACCTGGGAGTAGCATCCCAGGAGGCTGCCCTATCAGTGGGTGTATAATGGCGGGATAGTTGCAGTGCCAAGACGCGCTTGGAGGGTGTCCCTGCAGCTGTCCTGGCAGGGTGCCCCGAGGCCACTACCACAGCCACTGGTAAGCTGGTGGGCTAGGGGTCCCAGATCCATTGCCTGGACCTGGGATTGTGCGGTGAGTGGGACCTGTGCTGTATCTGTCCCCATTTATTAATACTGAAGATGACAAAACAAAAAAGGTTTCAAAGCAAGCCTGAGGACAGTAAATCACCCATGGGGATGAGGGTGGGTTCATGGAATGTGGGAAGTTTGAGGGGAAGAGCAGGGGAAGTCGTTGAGGCATTCAGTAGGAGGTGGGTGGACGTGGCGTGTTTGCAGGAAGTCCGGTACAGGGGTGGATCAGCCAGAAAGATTGTTGGGAAGGACTGTTCCTATAAGTTGTTTTGGCAGGGGAGGACAGACGGATATGGAGGTGTTGGTGTGATGGTTGCGGAGAAATGGGTGGAATATGTTATGAATGTTTTGAGAGTAAGCGATAGGATATTGGTTGTGAAAATTCTGTTGGGAAGAAAGATAGCTATGATTATATCGGCATATGCTCCACAGGCAAGATTGGATGAATCAGAGAAAGATAGATTTTGGGATGATTTAATACGTGTAGTGGGTGGTATGCGGGATGATGAGATAGTGATTTTGGGAGGGGACTTAAATGGTCATGTAGGTGAAGCAGCCCAAGGTTATGAAGGAGTGCATGGGGGATGTGCATATGGTCTAAGGAATGCAGAAGGGGAAAGGATACTCGAGTTTGGGGAGGCAACGGACATGATTGTGTGCAACACATATTTTAGGAAAAGGGACAGTAGGTTAATTACGTATGAGTCTGGGGGAAATAGCAGTCAGATAGATTATTTTCTGGTTAGGAGGGCCGATAGGAGGTTAGTGAGGGATGTTAAAGTTATAGGAAGTGAGGAGTGTGTGCAGCAGCACAAACTATTGATTTGTGATATGGTGCTTAAAGAACAAATGATGAAAAAGAGGACTTATGTACCTAGGAGGAAAATATGGAAGCTGAAAAACCAAGTAGTAAGGGATGCCTTCTATAGCGAGTTGAGGAGAGTGGTGGCTGAACAGGGAGCTGTAGACAGAGGCGTTAATGAACAGTACAGAGCCCTCAAGAACAATTTCTTGAGAGTTACTGATGTAACATGCGGCTGGACAAGAGGACCACCAAGACATAAAGTAACTTGGTGGTGGGATGAGGATGTAGAAGCTGCAATTAAGGAGAAAAGAAGGCTTTTCCGGGAATGGAAGAAGGGTGGTAGCAAAGAGGAATATTTGGCTGCCAAGCGTAGGGCTAGGAGAGAGGTATACAGGGCAAAGTCTGAGTCACAGAGACAATTACTTGATAACCTAAATCATGGGGAAAGGAAAAATATATTTAGGGTGGCAGGTCAGGTGAAGAGGGATAATCGGGATATCATAGGTGAGCAGTGTGTGAAGAATGATGAAGGAAGGGTAGTGGTGAACAGTGAGGATATTAAAGATGCATGGAGAGAGCATTATAACCGGTTGTTGAATGAGGAGTTTGACTGGGACAGGGAAGGTTTGGAGCCAGCAGATCCAGTGTCTGGCCCTTGGCCTTTGATTGATACTGCTACTGTAAGTGAGGCAATAGGCAGGATGAGGGTGGGGAAGGCAGCAGGTGTGTCTGGGTTGACTGCCGAAATGTTGAAGGCCTCAGGCGATATAGGGGTGAGTTTAGTCACTGACCTGATAAATAGGATTATTTATGAGTGTGTTGTCCCAGATGATTGGCTGAAGAGTGTAATTGTAAATGTGTATAAAGGGAAGGGTGATGCCCTGGAAAGAGGGAATTATAGAGGTATAAAGCTTTTAGATCAGATAATGAAGGTAATGGAGAGAGTTTTAGAAGGTATGATTAGAGAAAGAGTGAATATTGATGAGATGCAGTTTGGGTTTATGCCAGGTAGGGGGACCACTGATGCCATATTCATTGTTCGACAGCTTCAGGAAAAATATATTGGTAGGAGAAGGGATCTTTATTTTGTTTTTGTTGATTTGGAAAAGGCCTTTGACAGAGTCCCTAGAGAGGTGGTGAAGTGGGCAATGAGAAAGCTTGGCTTGGAGGAGTGGCTGGTTAGGGTGGTTATGGCCATGTATGTGGGTGCTCACACCCAGGTGAGAGTGAATGGAGATTTGAGTGATGAGTTTTCCGTGAATGTTGGTGTGCATCAGGGGTCAGTCTTGAGTCCCATGTTGTTTATCATGGTACTTGAAGCCCTTTCACGTGACTTTAGAAACGGACTCCCGTGGGAGTTGTTGTATGCTGATGATTTGGTGTTGATTGCAGAGAATGAAAGGGAGGCGGAGGAAAGGTTTAGGAAGTGGAGAGATGGTATGGGGCAAAAGGGTTTAAGGGTAAATGCAGATAAAACAAAAGTGATGATATCTAGGGTTGGTGGCGGTACTGTCAAAGACGAGGGAGAGTGGCCATGTGCAGTTTGCCACAAGGGCGTGGGAAGTAATTCCATCTTGTGCGGTGTGTGTGATAAATGGGTGCATAAGAGATGTAGTGGTATCAGAGGTAGACTGCGAGATAATGCTGATTTTATGTGTACGGCGTGCCGGGGTGAGCAGGTGGAGATCGTCAGGCGTGAAAGAATTGAACTTGCTGGTGAATCTCTTGAGTGTGTGGAAGAGTTTTGTTATTTAGGAGACATATTGTGTGCTGGAGGTGGGGCTGGAGCTAGCTCTGTGGCTAGGGTGAGAAGTGGTTGGAAGAAGTTCAGGGAGCTCTTGCCTCTCCTGACATTGAGGGGGCTCTCCCTACGTGCTAAGGGGTCTTTGTATGCAGCGTGTGTTAGGAGTGTAATGCTGTATGGCAGTGAGACCTGGGAAGTGAAGGAGGAAGACATTCGCCGGCTCAGACGTACAGAAATGACAATGATTAGGTGGATGTGCAGTGCGTCCCTGTGTCCAAGGCCTGGAGGGGCTGGGTTTACAATGGAAGAGTTGAGAGGTAGGATGGGACTGGAGTGTATTGGTGTTGTGATGAGGAGAGGTAGATTGAGGTGGTTTGGACATGTGGAGAGGATGGGGGATGATAGTTGGGTGAGGAAGGTGAGAAGTGTTAATATTGGGGGTGGGGTTATGAGGGGTAGACCGAGAAAGACATGGGACGAGGTCATTAAGTGTGACCTTAGGGTTAAGGGACTGAACAGGGAGGCTGCAATGGATCGTGCAGCATGGAGAGCCGCCATTAGGTGACCAAGGCCGACACATGCAAGCATGTTGGAGCCTTTAAAAACGAAAACGATATATATATATATATATGTAAGTTATTGGCTGGGTTGGTGTTTAGGTTTAGTGAATGGAAATGTCAGCACTGAAGTGTTTTAAGGGAGGTCAGTCAAATGGCGAGCGGCTGGCATGAAGACTTGTGTGTGGCATCCCGTTTTAGGAAATTTACACCTTTTGTTTCATACATTAAGCATGTCTTTTTATTTCAGGTGTAACAGAGAACACACCTTTTGAGGATATGAGTGCGCGGCCTACACCTAGGAAGAGGAGGCGTCGTTCACTTAGTTGTAGTGTGGCTGTGAACAGTGACTCCTCCAAGCAGATTATCTGCCAGCAAGAAGAAATGCTGACTGCAGTACGAGGGATGGAGGCAGGCATAAATACTTTAAATACAACGATGTCCTCCATTGATAATTCTTTTAAGTCTTTAGTAAAGATTTTAACCAGAATGGCACCAGAATAGCCTTTGACAATGGTGACATGCCTAAAGCAGTCTGGCCATACAGCCTAGAGTCCCTAAGGAAGGCCAAGAGTGGGTCTCCACAAAGCAGCTTTGCAGGAAAGCCTGGGTAACTTATACCACTCCGAGGTTCTTTGGCCTTTATTATTTAGTACTATCTGTACTATGGGTAGCCAGTATAAAACTGTGACAGTGTATTGAATGCAATGCAGATAACTGTGATAGGTGTGAAACTGTGATAATGCAATGAAGTCAGCACAATAAATAACTGTGATAATGCAGTGAAGTCAGTGCAATAAATAACTGTGATGGGATTTAAACCTAGGTACAAATTTTTTCTTACTACACTTTTACTTCATTTATAAAGTATAGATAGTAGATAAACTATAGTGTACTAACTTCTCTTATCCTTGTGAAATAATTTAAACAAGGGGCTGGGTTCATCCAAATAGTCTGGTTTGTCTCTGACTACAATGAAAAGGGGTTGCAAGAAATTCGGGGAAGATGGGACTGGTTTGGTCATGTGTAGAGGATGGGAGAGAATAATACGGTGCAGAGAGAAGGAATATAGCCAGTTTAAAACCGTGATAATGCAGTTTTTTTTTTTTTTTTTTATTCCTCTGTAAAACTTAATCCTTCAAGCTAGTATTATGAAGACTGATAATGCAGTGAAAGTGTAATAAATAACTGTGATAGGTATTTTTCTTATTACAATACATGTATTTTGTATACAAAATAAAAGAAACTATACTATACTAATTTTATCATATCCATGTAAAATTAGTTAAGAGGCTGGGTGCTTTACTTGTATTAAGGCCATATGGAAGTGACAAATAACATACTGTAAATCTTACTGTATGTTAAAGTTCTAATGACGAGAGGGAGGGTTCATACAAATAGTCTGGCTTATCTCTGACAAGAGAGGGAGGGTTCATCCAAATAGTCTGTTTTATCTCTGACAAAGAAGTGGTTGCAAGAAATTTAGGGAGGATGGGACTGGTTTGATATCAAAGACAAGTTTGTCTTTTTACCAGGACATTTCATGAAATACTATTACACTCCTCAAAGTTCTCATTATTCACTTCTTGTTGACAAGGAACTCCTTGACATCATTGTAATTTCTAGTGCTTTGGATGACTTCTAACCATTCAAGCCAGTCTTGCAAAGGCTTTGCAAGAAGCTTATTAGACAGGTTAAAATGCATTTTTAAATTATAAAAAAGTTATATAGCAGCTGGCCTACACTTAACACCAAGGAGGATTTTACATAATCCCATACTCCACCTGAAAGTTGAGTTCCCTCCCATCTCCAGAGAGTTGTTTGGGTTATGGGCCTATTTGCACCACAAATGTGGTGGGTGCTGGGGTTTCAATATCTCTACACCCCATCTCTTTTTAGATGTTTGTTTAACCAGCCTAATGGGCTTACTGTAAAGCTTTAACAAGACTGGAAGAAGAGAATGGGGTAAGAGAAAAGGGAGAAAAATACATAGCAGGGAAGAAAAAGAACCCTTCCCATTTATCTGGCCTTGGGACTGGCACCAAAGGAGAGGGGACCCATCTCAGGTGTGACATTGTATCATCTCATGGTAGCCTAGCCAAAATTTATCAGCTCGTGACATCAGTGGAAATACATAACTTTACTGGGTATCATCAAATGGATTTAAACCAAGTACAGCATTTTTCTTGTTGTTTATTACTTTACATATACAATATAAAACATATTTAATACAAAACACTGTCTCCTGTGCCACTGCTACGAATAATAATTCCATCTTGCTGAGTTGCTGGGTAAATGGAGGTGCCTCTGACTTCAAAACCCGTGACAGGTGTGGGATAAATACGTTTCGGTGATACGGTAGTTTCGGATGTAAGCGTGGTTCTTCATGGATGAATAAGTATTTTAGTGGATATTGTATCAGTGAGTAGTATTGTGACAAGTTAAGTATCTGATAAGCATTTCTAATAAATAGGATACTTTTCCTCAAGATTACGTGTGCTTTAGCCGAGGTACTAATGCTACCGGTATGGAGATCCTTTTGTTTTGGGGCCGTCGACATGCCATATCTATTCTTGCATTTTTTACTTTTTCGAGAATAATGTGTTACTACCCATAGAAATGTACATAGAATACCAAGTTTATCGAAAATGTTACCCATGTTGCATGATAATTTGCCATTATATATAAATATGAGTTAGTATCTCCACTAGAGCCCCAAGTTGATGGTGTATTTGTAGAAATGTGACAACGTCGCATTAGCGTAGTATGCTTTGTGAATACCACCTACACTCAACGTACGGTAGGGTGTACGCTCGGTGTAAGCCTTTCGTGAATCCGGCGCCAGGTCTCCTCCTTCTATCTTACTCTCACACACTGAGAGATCAATCTCTCATTTTCCAGTCTCTCCACATAGCTAAACCATCTCAGGTAATTCTAACATTTTCCAGCACATGCGATTCAACATCACAGCATGCCCAATCTTCATTTGTGTGTTTGTCTGTCTGTCCACATAACCCATGTGCTACTCTCATCTCAATTCCAATCTTTTCATTTTTATGTCCTTTCAATTATGTCCTAGCTTCATTTCCACATGTCAGAGTGATCATCATTGTCATTATCATCACCGTCAATTGAATGGGGCACACTCCCCACTCATATCATTCACACCTCCAGGATGCTGGCTCCACCTAACGGGTACAACATAATTCACACATAACTTCACATCTGTAGTGCCACAAATTTAGTATTCATGTACATGTTTAGAGGTATATACTGAAATTTCAAAGTTAGATAGGGTGTAATCTGAATACTAGTCTATAAATTCCTGTCCTAAGTAGTAGTTCATATGTTAATTATCAATGTAGGGTTAACTTTATTTTTAAATGTGTACATCTCTGTATCTATGCATAGGTGATGTAATTGTGAGTGTTGAGCTATGGGAATTCCTCCATCTGGTAGAGTAATGAATAACAGATGCGTGCAACCTTTCCCCTTGTTTGTGCGTCATTGTTGGGCGCCAAGTTTAAACCTTAAACAGAATAATAATGGGTATGCATTTCTTTCTGTATCATTGTTGTGAAATGCTTACTAATGAAGCTGCTAGCACCCAAATATGTATGATTAATAGTCAAAAAAGGCCAAAATAATGTAATTTGTGAGGATCAAATAGTCCCGCTTGCCTTAGCCGTCACTAGATGGCATAAGTTACCCCAAACTCAAGGCAGGATGGCAGTAAATTCAGTATTTAAATTTAGTAAGGATTGAATCCCAAATTTTCCCCAATTCAATCAAAAGTCCTAACGTCATGTGTACACTACTATATAATTAGTCAAGAGAATTAAAACCCACCATATCGCAAAAACAGTCTCATTTGATCTAGGAGTAGCGTCCGTCTCTGCCCGACAATGCCACATTCACTACTCAGACATCATGTATAACAGACGTTGGTTCGGGTGAGCTGTACACTTCCTCCTTTCTTCCCCCCCTTTCTTGTTTAATCCTTACTTGTCGTGAACCATATGAAGTAATGTTGTTAAAAGCTTAACGCAGACATTCGCTACTCAGACATCGTGTATAACAGACGTTAATTCAGTTCACAGACACCGTGACGTCGGGGTGTGCACGAGGCCATCATGTTATATTGCCCATAGACTTGTCTTACATACACACTTACACTACCCATGAATAATTTATATACTGAATGTAGTAGAAATGGTATTATGAATCTATCAGGTGGACTTTATTTTTTTTTTGTAGATAAGGTATAGAATTTTGAAAATTGATGTGATCATGTAACGGAAAGGCGAATTCAAACTCATCAACCGTTTTCTCTCTCTTATATTAATATCTTAGAAAAATTGGGAGCGTTGAAAGGAACTTAGTGGTTGTGAGCAAAAAATGTGATTTTTGAGTTGTTCCTCGAGGCTAAACAAGCCTGAGTGATTATGTATTTTTGGTGATTATGCATTAAAGATGATTATGAATTATTAATAATTATGAACTGATAGTGATTGTGAATTATTAGTGAATTGCATGATGAGATTATACTACACGGACAAAATAGAACACGAGTGATTATTTTTTTTTGGTTCGAGGCTATGCCAGCCTGAAAAGACAACTCATGTCAATAAATGTCCCAGTCTTGAGGCTATTGACGAGCCCAAGAATAACGGATAATAAAGAGTGAGGTATGATGACCTCAGAAACCACTTGAATATTCCAATTGTTTAGCCTGGTGACAATATTGTATGATGATCGCCCAAACCATGGTTTTAATTTACAACCCTTTTCTATATGACTAAAGGTCATGTAATTAAAAATGTCTGTTGATAACCAGTATAGAATTATTAAAGTAGGGTAAAGTATATGTCATTTTTATACCCAATCAAGGGAATTATGTCCTCTCACGCATAACTCACTCCCCTTCCAGTTCAAGATTCCTCCACTTTGGGAACGATGAACACACGTGATACTGACTTATTCTCGACCCGGCCAAAACTACAAACGCTACCAAACTATCTTAAACAATTAACCTTTATCATACCAAGTCAAAACACCACCCCCCCTTTTGTTTTTACTGAGGTGAATATTCTATCAGTCACTGAGGGGAGACTAAGTCGAGTACCATTTGTATTATCAACGAGTAAGTTGAACAGAAACAACAACAGTGGGAAATCCATAAATTCCCGACCATTACACTGGTGTCAACCGGTGGGATAAAATACCTGGCGTTACACTGACGAAACAATAACGGTGGGACTATCAAAAAAATCCTATCGTTACACTGGTGGCAATAGCGGTGGGATATTCATCGTTCCCCAATTAGTGGCGTTGGTGAGAAGGTGAAGGGAAGTGAATAGCAAAGAGAGTGAGAATGTTAAGGGTAGCATTGGTTGGTCATTCCCAAATACCTCCGCAACTCTATGTTCAGGACGTAGAGATTAGAATCTTTCGGGCAAGTGACGGCAAGGTTAGGAATTTCTTTCAGGACTCCCGGTTAAATTCTGTATTGGAGTGGGAATGTGACCTTGTATTTTTGTGGATTGGAAGTAACGATATTGACCAAAATGCTACCCCTCAAGAAATTTTTCATAGAATAAAGATTGTTACCAGGGAGCTAGAGAAACAATGCCACGCCAAGGTGATTGTTTGTCAAGTAGAACCAAGAGTGTACCAGGGAGCAAGTGCTCCTATTTCATCTGAGGACTATAAAACAGTAAGGAACTCGATCAATAAGAAAATTCGCCGAAGCTTACCTGATCAAAACCTGCAATTTAACAAGGCTTACTATAGTTATAATCTAGAGGACGGAGTACACTGGGGAGGCGAAGTTAGAGAGCAAGTGGACGCCAAATTTATCAAAATTATTGAGGCCCACAGAGACGATGGAAGTGATTAGACCTACTCAAAGGTAAAGAGAGAAAACATTTCAAAATTTAATTTTTTTGAGTAAGAGTAGAAGAAAAATTAGGGTCACCATGTCTCTGTATGGACAACTATTTGGTTCATCGCAGCCGGAAGCTGATCGTCCGTCACAAGCGGTGAGAGATCATGTAACTATTCAATTAGATGAGGCGGATGAGCAATTCGGTACTGCGAATAGAACGTTGCCTTCACACTCGACCCCTTGTTCACACATCATGACTTCACGGGTCTCTCTCACAAAACCGCGCGATATTCCAATTTTGGAATTAAATCAGCTTCAAGGGATAGAAGCCACATCTCGCCTTGAAATGTGAGGCGGTTGAACAAGTTGACACCAGTAATGTGATCAGAATCCAGGTTGCCAAAAGTCGAATGGGTTCCGAATTGGCCACTTTCATCCATAATTACCAAAAGAAATATTTTGCACTGTCATGGCCCGAGCTAAAAAAAAATTCTTGAGCGCGGAGTTTACCATTGAATTGATTGTAGATCTAGCCTAGCAAGAGCTAGAGAGCATGACTTATGACTGGGAAGAATCACCCCAGGCATTTGTACATAGGTTCATGTATAAGCATGCGGCTCTCGAAACAATGTTTCCAAAAGAAAAGTTTCCCTTGCGAGATAAACAAATTAAGAAGAAATTGTGGTATAGTCTTCTGCTCGAGTCTCGGGAAAAATTGGAAGGTTACCTTGATGATGGATATCCACTCCGTAAATTCATTGACAGGATCGAAAATGAGAGGCAGCTTCTCAAAGAGAGGTACACCACCTGAGTTAATGCAATGCCGGATAGGGACAATAAAAGTGAAGATCCCTCAAATCCAAATGTAGTTGATACTCCACCAAGACCATCCCATGATAACCATCAACCCGAGTCAGACAAGGAAGTGACTGAATTGAGAGCTCAATTAAGGGATTTGAAAACAAATTTAGAACAACTCAACCAAAAACAATCTACTCCTCCTGTAACACCGAGGTGAAAATACTGTAGTTATTGTCTGAAGAGTTCACACACGTTGCAAGAATGTTGGGCAAAACCACCACCAGGCCACTGTTTTGATTGCCATAGGTTGGGATGTCGTAGAGCCAGTCATGACTGCCCAGGTCACATAAACCACAGCGCAGCGACGCGAAGCAATAACAGATTTCACCCACCCAGTCCAAATGCGAGGCAGACCGCCAACCAAACAAAGTTCCCCCATCAGTCTATTTGACTAACCGCAGGCATAACATCGCCCACGATAAGCATCAGCGTGAATAATAAAGTAGTGGAAGCTGTAGTTGATACAGGGAGTGGATATACCTTACTTAAAGAGGCCACCGTGAAGCAGTTAGGAACAGAAATAAACGTGGAGAAATCCACCGAGATTACAGGGAGTCACAGGAGCGCCGCTCCGTATCCTGGGTATGGTCAAAGTAGAGATCAGAGTGGGAGATGAGAAAGTTCATCAACAGTGGTGTCCAGTCGTCCCGAACGCCTACTTGACTACTGAAATGTTGTTGGGATGTGATGTCCTCGGACAATCTCCGTTGATCTGGAATGGTGTGCAACGAGCGCTGATGTGGGGAGGAGCCCCGTACGTCGTAAACTATGTTCCGCGGCGGAAAGGAAAAGTTGAGCGAGTCCAGGCCACACCTATCAGGGCCGTCAGGAACCCTCAACAGTTGAAACATATTAATCTCGTAACAGTAGAGAGACTCACCCCATATCAAACCAAATTCATAGCCGTGCCAGTCAGTGAGGAGCCTAAAGCCACTTTACTGTTCTACCCACAAGCGCGTTTCAGTCATAATAGTCACCCTTACATATTAGTGAATTCAGAGGGCTTAGTCTCTTTACCCCTCAATAATAGAGCCAAACAAAATAAACTGTTTCGGATAGGTACCATTTTAGGTTCATATGAAATTATTGATGACCCTCCTGTAAGTACAGTCAGCTCAGCTACCATAATTCATAATGACCTGATCCCTACCAGTGATCGAACTGACGAAAGCGGAACTCGTGTTCAATGACTCCGAAAGCTAACTGACGAACAGACATGGCCTCACTTAGCTTTAGCTCAACAAGAAGAATTAGCTAACGTAATTCTGCAACACGATCCCCTCTTCATTTTGGAAAAAGGAGAACTAGGAACCATCAGCGGTCCCCCCGTTCACATTAAAGTAGCAGATCCACAGCCCAGCCGTGGACCGATCTATCGATATCCTGAACAAGCTAAACAGGTGATCGCTGAAATGTTGCAAGACATGGAAGAGAGAGAAATTACTGAAAGATCAACAGCTGCCTGGTTATCTCCTATTGCATTAGTTAACAAACCGGACGGCAGCAAACGCACGTGTTTAGATTATCGCCACATGAATCAACATCTAGCCACGGATATCTATCCACTGCCCAGACTAGAAGAATTAGTCGAGCAGGCCGCAGGTCATAATTATTATGTCTCTTGATATGCGTGAGGCATATTTTCAAATCATGTTGGACGAGGAGAGCCGTGATTTAACCACATTCAGTGATGGAGTCACACTATACAGATTTAGGCGCTTACCATTCGGACTAAAATGTTCGCCAGCCATATTTTCCCGACAAATGCAAGACATTCTTACTCCATTGTTGAAGCAAGGCAGGGCAAAGAATTATTTGGACGATTTGATAATTTGGGCTGATGACTTCCCCATGTTGTTGAGTCGCTTACAGCAACTATTCACATTACTCACACAGAATGGGGCCAAGCTATTTTTAAGCAAATGTACTTTTGGGTTAAAAGAAGTAACCTTTCTTGGCCATAAAATCTCAGCAGCCGGGAGTACACCGGACCCAAAAAACATAGAGGCTATCAACAAAATGAAAAGACCCACAAAAGTCAAAGAAGTCCGGAGATTCCATGGGATGTGCGGGTTCTACCGAAAACACGTACCTTCGTTCACAAAAATAGCAGCTCCCCTTACTTACTTAACAAGATCCGGAATAGCGTTCGAATGGTCAGATGAGTGCCAATCCGCGTTTGATCAATTGAAGTCGAGCTTAGTGAATGCGCCAGTATTGGTAGGAGCCAACGTGACTCGACCATTCATTGTAACCACTGATGCGAGCAACACCCATATTGGTGGCGTATTGAGCCAGATACAACCAGACAACTCCAACTTACCTATTGGTTACTTTTCCAAAAAGCTCAATCCCTGCGAGAGAAATATTCCGCAACTGACAAAGAAGCATTGGTAGTCGTTCTCACATGCCGCAACTTCCACCATTACTTGTGGGGTTCCCACTTTACTATCTTGACAGGCCATCAACCGCTTACCAGCATTTTTAAGCGAAAAACCAAATCCCCACATATGAACCAATGGATTCTCGAGATGCGTGAGTACGACTAAAACGTGCAATATGTCAAGGGTAAATATAATGTAGTCGCCGATCAGCTTTCTAGACCTGTCAGAGTGATATTCCACCAGTCAGAAACCAACTGGCTTGGATTTAGCCGAGACGAATTGAGAGATAAGCAGCGAGAAGAACCCATGTGGGATGAGTTAGCTAAGTACTTGCGTAGTGAGAAGTTCCCTACTAAAAGACTACCGAAAGCCATGTTGAGCCAGTTTGCATTGATTGACGAACTATTATATTTTGCTCAGGAAACAAATGATGGTAGCATCCAATATTGTTTGGTGATTCCTAAGTCATTAACAAAAGAAGCTATAAAACACGCTCACGAAATCTCAGGGCATCTAGGTCAGAAAAAATCTATCAAAAAGGCAGAAGAACTATTCTATTGGCCAAATCTAAAAGTAGATGTATGTGAGTATGTGAAACAGTGTCCCACTTGTCAAAGATTCAAAGGTGAAACTGGGTTGCAGCAACCTTGGAAAGGTTTCCCGCCTGTAAGTAAACCATTGGAACGTATCGGGATTGACTTGACCGATATGGTTGCTGGAGCTCAGGGCTACCGATATGTCCTTACTGAGATAGATCACTACAGTAGGTTTGTGAAATACTACCCACTCAGAGACAAACATACACAACACATCATACACTGTCTTGGGCAATACTTCACCGACTTTGGGACGCCACGAGGTATCGTCCTGGACAACGGCGGAGAGTTCACGAGTGGAGAGTTCAAGAAATTCTGCCAGAGGAACCAGGTGGACTTGTTCTACGTCACCCCTTATCATCCCCAGGGAAATTCCACCACTGAAAGGATGCATAGGACTATGAAAAGTATCCTAGCATCCCTCTGCAACGGACACCCCTTGCGTTGGCCTCAGCTGCTCCAGTCGTGCCAAACTGTCATAAATCAAGTGGTGCACTCAAGCACGGGACAACAGCCCTATTATGCCTTCTTCTCACTCCATCCCCCTCGCCTCATTGGAACCTTATTGCCTTCCGTGGACGCAGAGGAGGACGACCTAGCGATAGCACACACGCTTATTAAAAGTACCCACCAGAAGATGACCAGGTGATACCGGGAGGTGGCCAACAGGCGGAGGAGAGCGCAGAAGGTTGGAGTCAATAGCTTGGTGTGGGCAAAAAAAGAAACCATACAGCCGGGTACCTGTAGGAAACTGAATGCCAAATGGGACGGCCCGTATAAAGTGATCGAAGTGCTGCTAGATGGAAGTGTTTATATCATTGAAAATGTATTTAGTGGCAAAAGAATACAAAGGGCTGCTGAAAAGGTAAAACCATATTACGGTACCGAGGAATGGCTCTTAGAACCGTTGCAACAGGAGCTCGCCCCTGAGCCTGAAGATCAGTGATTACCACCGCGAGTGAGGAATGCCCCTCGGAGGCTCATAGAGGAGTGTTAGATAGAAAAGTAGAGATAAGTGCATGAGACGAATGTTGTGAAACACAACTGCCTGAGGTTATGTTCTGGGTGGACTCATCCCCGAGGAGAGGGTGTAAAAAGAGAAAAAAAGAGAGAGAAGAGTTCCTGTTGGAACCGGGAAGTGCCTTACTTCGAGGGGAGTAATTAATCCCCTCACCTTACAGTTAGCACGGTTTGTGAAGTGGTGGAGTCTTCAGGACAGAATGAGCGCTCACCTTCTTGTGGGCGGAATGCTGGAAACAAAAGAACAGAGTGAATGCGAATGCGAATGGAAGAGTGGAAGGAAGCGCCCCCCGTGGTGATCTCACTTTCGAGAGACCCTGTCAAGCTCAGGTGAGCGACACTCTATCCTCCAAAACCTGAGGCTGAGTGGGGCATAAATTCCCTCATAACATCAAGTGTAAGGAGTGATCACACCTCCTAATGAAGTGAGTAAGCGACCTTCCGAGGTACGCATCAGGTGTTTAATGTGGACCGACATGTGCCACCGATTGTGGGGAGAAAGAGATGTTCCAATTCAAAGTGTTCATAGCAGTTATAGGAGTAACAACATTCCATCCATGCACATGTCATAGATGACTGACTTGGGTAAAATTTGTCTTCCGAACGTGGGAGCCGTGTAGTGCCACAAATTTAGTATTCATGTAATGTTTAGAGGTACTGAAATTTCTAAGTTAGATAGGGTGTAATCTGAATACTAGTCTATAAATTCCTGTCCTAAGTAGTAGTTCATATGTTAATGATCGATGTAGGGTTAACTTTATTTTTATATGTATACATCTCTGTATCTATGCATAGGTGATGTAATTGTGAGTGTTGAGCTATGGGAATTCCTCCATCTGGTAGAGTAATGAATAACAGATGCGTGCAACCTTTCCCCTTGTTTGTGCGTCGTTGTTGGGCGCCAAGTTTAAACCTTAAACAGAATAATAATGGGTATGCAATTCTTTCCGTATCATTGTTGTGAAATGCTTACTAATGAAGCTGCTAGAACCCAAATATGTAAGATTAATAGTCAAAAAAGGCCAAAATAATGTAATTTGTGAGGATCAAATAGTCCCGCTTGCCTTAGCCGTCACTAGATGGCATAAGCTACCCCAAACTCAAGGCGGGATGGCAGTAAATTCAGTATTTAAATTTAGTAAGGATTGAATCCCAAATTTTCCCCAATTCAATCAAAAGTCCTAACGTCATGTGTACACTACTATATAAATAGTGAAGAGAATTAAAACCCACCATATCGCAAAAACACAGTCTCATTTGATCTAGGAGTAGCGTCCGTCTCTGCCCGACAATGCCACATTCGCTACTCAGACATCGTGTATAACAGACGTTGGTTCAGGTGAGCTGTACACATTCCTCCTTTCTTCCCCCCTTTCTTGTTTAATCCTTACTTGTCGTGAACCATATGAAGTAATGTTGTTAAAAGCTTAACGTAGACATTCGCTACTCAGACATCGTGTATAACAGACGTTGATTCAGTTCACTGACACCGTGACGTCAGGGTGTGCACGAGGCCATCATGTGATACTGCCCATAGACTCGTCTTACATACACACTTACAGTACCCATGAATAATTTATATACTGAATGTAGTAGAAATGGTATTATGAATCTATCAGGTGGACTTTATTTTTTTTTGTAGATAAGGTACAGAATTTTGAAAATTGATGTGATCATGTAACGGAAAGGCAAATTCAAACTCATCAACCGTTTTCTTTCTCTTATATTAATATGCTAGAAAAATTGGGAGCGTTGAAGGGAACTTAGTGGTTGTGAGCAAAAAATGTGATTTTTGAGTTGTACCTCAAGGCTAAACAAGCCCGAGTGATTATGTATTTTTGGTGATAATGCATTAAAGATGATTATGAATTATTAATAATTATGAATTGATAGTGATTGTGAATTATTAGTGAATTGCATGATGAGATTATACTACACGGACGAAATAGAACACGAGTGATTATTTTTTTTTGGTTTGAGGCTATGCCAGCCCGAAAAGACAACTCATGTCAATAAATGTCCCAGTCTTGAGGCTATTGACGAGCCCAAGAATAACCGATAATAAAGAGTGAGGTACGATGACCTCAGAAACCACTTAAATATTCCAATTGTTTCGCCTGGTGACAATATTGTATGATGATCACCCAAACCATGGTTTTAATTTACAACCCTTTTCTATATGACTAAAGGTCATGTAATTAAAAATGTCTGTTGATAACCAGTGTAGAATTATTAAAGTAGGGTAAAGTATATGTCATTTTTATACCCAATCACGGGAATTATGTCCTCTCACACATAACTCACTCCCCTTCCAGATCAAGATTCCTCCACTTTGGGAACGACGAACACACGTGGTACTGACTTATTCTCAACCCGGCCAAAACTACAAACGCTACCAAAACTATCTTAAACAATTAACCTTTATCATACCAAGTCAAAACACCACCCCCCCTTTTGTTTTTACTGAGGTGAATATTCTATCAGTCACTGAGGGGAGACTAAGTTGAGTACCATTTGTATTATCAACGAGTAAGTTGAACAGGAACAACAACGGTGGGAAATCCATAAATTCACGACCATTACACTGGTGTCAACCGGTGGGATAAAATACCTGGCGTTACACTAACGAAACAATAACGGTGGGACTATCAAAAAAATCCTATCATTACACATCCACCTCTCCAACAACATGACTGCTGGCAAGTTAGGGGTGTGAAACCCTAGTCAAACACTCCTCTGCACAAAATTCAACTAGCCAGCTCAATCTCTTATCAGTTCCCTAGCCTCATCAGCTTCCATACCACTTTCTCACACTCTCATTTACCATATCTATCCATCTTCTAGGTCTACCACATCTCCTCCCACCTTCAAACTTACTCAGATACAGTACCCTTTTCATCAATCTATTCATAACCATTCTCTCTGCATGCCTAAGCATGTTTTGTACCACTACAGACTTCATTACTCTGCATCTTTCCCAAATTACATTATTCCTTATCTCTTCCACTCTCCACACTCCACATGCATTCCTCTACAATCCTATCTCCACTGCTCTTGATATGTTTGTTAAATACTGCCCGTGTACTTCTGAAACCTATTCACAGTTTGTCTTCACATTATGGGACTGAGACATTTCCATAAATCGAAAGGTAAGTTGTGGTTGCATGAAATTTGATGAGCTTAAGTCATAAGGTAAGAATCAGTTTACTTGGCTACTATTTAAATCAACCCTCCAATCTGAAAACACTTGGCCAACCAACCGAGCTGAAAGATGTTAGCAAACTTTGTCAGTTAAAAAAAAAAAAAAAAAAAGTACTAACAATCCTTGACAGCACTCACCCTCTTGGTCTTTTCCACTTCCTTGCGCTGATCATGAGAATTCCAGAGATCATCAATGTACTCCAAAACTGGCTGACCATACACCTCAAACTCTCGCCCTTTCCGATTTGCCCACTCCCCCGCCACCTCACGTAGCCTTTCCTCCATTCTCGGCAGCTCCTGAAAAATAAATTATTATCTTCATCAGTCATCATCATCATCCTGACTTCTTTATCCCACCTAAGACTAGGGTGGGGCAGGGTCCAGAAAGCAAGGCAAGAGAAAGCTTGACACATGGAGAACTATCAATAGCATGCCCAGTGAATATATACAGGGTTTAGAGGAACATGGCGAATATTTAGTAACAGGAAGCAACGTTGGGTCTGGTTAGTACTTAGATGGGTGACCGCCTGGGAACACCAGATGCTGTTGGCATCTCTACGTGTCAAGTGGGGTTGGTGGAGGATTAGTGCTCCTCCCTGTAAAACAATTAACTCTAAGCCCTTGGCCACTCCGTTTGGGATACATGGCGTCTGGCAATGGATGGATGGATGGAAAATATATAGTAGACACTTTTGTTTAATCACCCCAAAACTACTACTACTACAAATAACTACACCCTTTTTACATTCCAAAAATTCTCTTCTTTTTTTCACAATTTTTCACTTTCTCTCCATGATCTCACTTTCTAAATTTTCATTCCCTATCCCAATAAATTCTGCATCTTCCTTCTCATTTATCATTTACTTGTCTGCTCATGTGGACTAGTGCTTCCCCTAGATCTCCAATATTACGGCACCAAGTTTTTTTTTTTTTTATAATGAGCTCGACTCTGGGCATAGGCTTCACAGCTTGTTCCCAAGGCCAAGTAGTCCTCCTACATTTTATGCACCTCACCTCTACATGCCGCCACTTTGCCGCTAACATCCACCATCCTTGTTGAATACATGCTAGGGCTGTCTCATACAGGACTGGTGTAATGGTATTAGAGGGTTATTTTTACGACATGTCAGCTGGTCTTCTGGTAGATCAGTAACGTCTGTTTTTATGAAATTCAAATCCTTAAACTGTTCCCTGTCCAGCCAGGATTTGAACCTGGGTCCGGTAAGACTGCAGGCCACCTCTCTAGCAATTGAGCCACTGCCTTCCCCTGGTCCTAAGGGTCATTTGTACTACTCTACTATAGTGATTATTCCTTTCTCATCAATATCATAATGTTGCATATATTTTGTAATGCTCTAATAAATGAGCAGAATAGGATCCATGAAGAGAAATGCATGAAAACAGAGAAACTATCAACAAAGTGGTCAATGAAATGGGCCTTAACATTCAGGCCTAAATTCTCAAAATTCTCATATCCAACATACAGGAACACATACAGCACACTGGTAAGCTAGAGCTCATCTTTCTCCAGGTGTGTTACTCCTTTTCCCCAATGACAGTTGTGATTTTTCAAAGGCATTCTACTGAAATTTGCTTTACAAACTTTCCACAAAGTAAAATTTTATTTACTGAGATCCTTGTGTACACAAGAAGCACATTACCATGGCCACAATTTATTTCTGTTCAGTGTGATAACCCATATTCCTATGAAGAGTTTGTGCTTTGTTAGAATTTTCTCCTAAATCTGCCTACTAGTCTAGAATTTTCTATGAATGTGTGGCTTGCTGAAGTAATGGCATCTTCCATGGTGCACCACATGGTTTTTCTTTGCTCTCACACTCTTTTCTTTCATAAGCCCCCAGACCCCATCTTGCCACCGTCTCACTGGTATGCCTCTGGTCTGTGTACAAGTGAATAATATTACATTTGAGGCTCAACTCACTGATGAACAGGAGGAAGAGCTAATGACAGTACACAACCCTGATGATTACCACTATAGCTACTGATAATTTCAAAAGAAAAGGTATGCAACATTTGCTAGGAGTGTAACATGCACAGTAGTGAGATGAGTGCAGTAAAGGATGAGGAGATCTGTAGGCTCAAATGTACACAAATGACACTGATTAGATGCATGTGTAATGTGTCCCTAAATGTGAGGCCTGGGAGGGCTAGGATTGAAATTGAAGAGTTGAGAGGAAGGATGGGACTTGAATATACTGGTGCTCTGATGAGGAGAGGTAGATTGAGATAGTTTGGGCATGATGAGAGGATGGACGATGACAACTGGGTGCAAAGTGAGAGGTGTGAACATCAGGGGTACGACCGCGAGCCACATTCTGAAAAAGACCTGGGACGACATCACAACTTGTGACCTCAGGGCTAGGGGGCTGAACAGGGAGGCTGCCAGAGATCAAGCAGCATGGAGAGCTGCCATTAGATGACCAAGGCAGATACATGCAGGCATGTTGGAGCCTTTATAAATTATATGGGGTCCTGTTTATAGTAGGTATATAACAACATGAATGGACTCTTTGAGGTGAAGGCACAGCTAAAAGGACACAAGCTCTAGAAAGCCAAACTGAAAATTCAAAATCTGAGCCATAGTCAGTCAAAGATCTTTGAGATATCAAGTAAAATGGCATGGGTTCACCATGATCCAAAATGGAAGATGATCAAGAACCAGAACAAAATGTAAAATCACAGTGGAGTGTCCCCAAAAGAGCCCATACTGATGGTCGGATAGAAGGTTAAAAGAAGAGAGATGGCTCATAATCTTACAACTGAGGATAAAATATAAGACATTCGAAACAAAAGAATTTAAAGCAATGTTGACAAGAGGGTCAGGTACAGTTATCTTTCTTCAGGACAGGGTGAAGTAATGTTAATATGAGGGTTTGATACAGTTATCTTTCTTCAAAACAGGATGAACGAAGAATATGTCTAGCAAGAAGGAAAGGTGCAAGTTGACAGACCAAGGCACAAAAAAGTTTGTCTAAGCAGAGGTCAGCATGGAGCACAGAGATGCCACACCAGAGGTAGTAATCACCAAGGTCCAAGAGGGTCCTTCCTGCATAGTCTGTCCCTTGTTAACCCGCCCCGTCCCGACGACGTATGGATACGTCACCACGATTTGCATTTGCCAGTCCCGGCGACGTACCAGTACGTTGTGCAATTGCAAGGTACCTAATTTGCACAATTTTCAATTTTCGCACGTGATTTTTCGTATGTATACACCGGACACCTTCCTCTATTCCTGTACAAGATACCAAGCAGGGACAATGCCTTACACTGCATAACCTCCCCCCTCCCCCCCCTCACGCCATTGTCTTGGCAAAGGACCTGTTACCAGTGACCTGGCTAGTAAAGTTATTCAGGGCCAGAGTGATTCCCCAATCGATGACAATGTGGAGGACAATGTTTACATAGCATTAGAAGAAGAAACAGCCAGAAATAATGATCAGGTAGTGTGGCAAAAATAGGTCAGGTATGGTGATTAGTTAGTGAGTGAAACAATGCTTATAATGCCTTTATTACTGCTTGAAAACCAATATACTGTCATACTACATATACATTCGTACCAAGTAAATAAAGAAATACCGTTTATGAGGGGATGAAATAGTTACCCTCCCATAGAACTCGTTTTCTTTGGTGCCAGCATGTTAGAAAACCCACTCAGGTAAGGAGGAACTCCTACCTGGATTGGGCACTTTAAACCTCAGGTGAGCGATTTCTCTATGAATTTTCGATGTTTCTCACCAAAAGCGAAGGTTTTAGCCAAAAAAAAAAAAATCGAAAATACCTCGGGACTGGGGGATGTCGGAGGTGCGGAAAACCTCGGGACGTGACGGGTTAAGGTACTTTTGTCACCAATACAGAGGGGAAGAAACTGTTGGCGAGTCCCTGATTTCACCAATTTGCCTTTACAAATATTGTAATACCACTAATGACCTTGGATACATGCTGTATAATATCCAGATATTTTTACATCGATAGGGACAGTAAGTGCCTGCTCCTGCTGAGGGCACTCAGAGGGCCCCCAAGACACACACTGACACCAAACAAGACAAGGGCTTGCTCTGACATAACAGGCATGCCCATGCAAAATTTCAGCTCTTTCCACCAAGCAGTATGACCTGTGTAGGCATTAATATGTTATGACAATATGTAACAGATACAGATATTAAAATATAGGTAACACTTGCACAACAAGTCATGTGTACAAGGAAAAGTCGTGTCATAATTTGAAGACAATGAAAGTCGAACACATATTCTAGCTCAAGAATGTCGATGGATCACAAACTCTTCAAGCTAGACAGTACAGGTATGTCATGAGCATGCAGTACAACCAACTTGAGCCAGTTATCTGACATCATGGAAAACTACCTGTGGAAAGTACCAGACATAGAAACATCCATGCACTAGTCGGTATATACAGGCTGGGAAACTGGAGAGGAGAGCAGAGAAATAGAGAAGGGGTTGGAGTAGGATGACTAGGTGGCTCGCCATCACGTTATGTTATGTTACACTGTCAAGCACATCTTCATATAACTTTGTACAATAAAACCTCATAACCCTAAGAAGTGACTGTAACTCACTTCACTTACGATAAAAGAATAAACAGAGTGGGAAGGTGAGACAGAAAGAGAGCTTCCTTCACTCTACTGTACTTGATGAGGCACCATTTTACTCGCAGTGGCCCCCATACTCCACTGCTGATACAAGTGCAGTCATTCATCATGGTACACCTAACATCTCTCTCCATTTAACCTAACCTCCTCGGCTACGTTCATCAATATTGGTGACAGCGACAAGCTCAAGCTATACAACACCTCACAACTTTATACTGGCGGTACTCTGACATTCTACAATAACAGCCAACCTCCCTATCTTTCTACATTCATCTACGGCAACATTTATCGATATTGGCAACAGCAGTAAACAAAACATTTTAAAAAAATAAAATAAAATAAATAAAATAAAAAAGGTGTGAATGAAGAAATAAGATAGAAGCTGTATAAGACGACACTTACGGCACAACAATAAACAACAATAATCCACATCTAATGGCGAAAACAAACCGACTGCACTCATTCTGGTGACTTCACGCAATCATAAGTACCAAGAAACAAAAATCACGCAAAGCAAAGAACAAGAGCTGGCGGAACAACAATGCAACTTAACTTTGCCCCTAACCACTCCTAAGCACCCCAACCACACCTTCACGATATACAAGAAACAATAACCCCGATAAACTTGGTCTATCAACAACTCTACATGTCTACAAGTTAATCATGACAAGTAGGGAAAATCAAGCACTACAAGTTAAGAAGAAGAAGAGGAAAGGAAGTGGAGTATAGAAGCAAGAATAAAGTATGGTGGAAGGAATAAGGAAAGAAAGGACTAGGAATCGACATCTGTTGACCTGCAGTTGTGACGTGATGAGTTAGCACAAATGTCAGGCCGACCTCCAACCCTCCAACACCTACTCCACTACCCCACCACCACTCATACCCACCTCTCTCCACCATTATCCCTAACCACTCTTCTCCAACACCACAATCTCCACCACCATGAAGAAAGGCAGTGATGACCAAGCACTGCTGACGTTTTGAGCGGGGTCAACATTCTTGAACATCAACAACTCCCTCGCTAAACCTCACACCACCACTGAATCTCTACTACTGATTTACTGAGCTGAATATTTATTCTAACCAAATTTGTATTAATTAGCACTCATCATTTACACATATATAACCATCCATAATATACTAAAATTGAAACACTTATCGCATTATTATAGAAATATCAAGTACAGTAATTACACTAATGAACCAAACAATTAAATCACCATCATCATCCGAACATCTCTTCCCACCCTTGGGCAGGGTGAGGTGTAGCAACGTCCGGACAGCCCAGGTTTGCCCAATCCAATAGGCCACACTTCCAATCACTCATCATTCATGCCCCCGGAATCCTGGTTCTATCTGATATACCAAAAACTTTAACCACATTCTGTAGCATCACATAAACGTATCCGACAGAGTCAATCCGGACACTGTCACCTTAATAAGGGGTGCCGTATCCCTGGTCATGCACTTCTTCTCACAACATTCATTCTCATAACATTCACCCAGCCTGCTCACTCTCTCATCAGTCCTGATTTACTGAGCTGAATATTTATTCTAACCAAATTTGTATTAATTAGCACTCATCATTTACACATATATAACCATCCATAATATACTAAAATTGAAACACTTATCGCATTATTATAGAAATATCAAGTACAGTAATTACACTAATGAACCAAACAATTAAATCACCATCATCATCCGAACATCTCTTCCCACCCTTGGGCAGGGTGAGGTGTAGCAACGTCCGGACAGCCCAGGTTTGCCCAATCCAATAGGCCACACTTCCAATCACTCATCATTCATGCCCCCGGAATCCTGGTTCTATCTGATATGCCAAAAACTTTAACCACATTCTGTAGCATCACATAAACGTATCCGACAGAGTCAATCCGGACACTGTCACCTCAATAAGGGGTGCCGTATCCCTGGTCATGCACTTCTTCTCACAACATTCATTCTCATAACATTCACCCAGCCTGCTCACTCTCTCATCAGTCCTCTAGCCTCACTGACTTTCATACCTCTCTTCCTCACACACTCCTCCACCATATCCCTCTACCTTCTCCTTGGTCTATCTCGCTCAGACATACCTTTTCCACCACTCTATTGTTATCCATTCTCTCCACATGACCATATCACCTCAGTACAGTCTCTTTAATTCTGGTATCTGCCCGGCGAATGGACTGACTCTATTGATACTCTACTAGATACTGTATTGGATACAGAAAAGTGATCTCCTCGATCACTTTTCACACGTCAGCCATTAAACCCCCATTGCGACGACCGACATGTCATCCAATGCAAGAGACAGTTCCCCACAGACCTAGACTTTGCACCTTTCACTTACAACCAGATGAAAAATATCATTAGCAACCTTAAGCACTCATCTGCCTGTGGACCAGACAACATAAGCAATATACACCTTAAACTCCTTGGACCACAAGGCATACAAGCACTCACCAACATATCCAACTACAGCTACTCACACAACATAATACCCAACATCTAGAAGCATGGCACTATCATCACTAACCAACAAAGACTCCATGTTATCTTCCTCACACCGACCTATCACACTCCTCTGCATCCCCTTCAAAGTCACTGAATGACTGCTGTTACAACTTGTTACATCTCACATCCCCCTAACCCCATCACAACATGGTTTTAGGCCACACACTCCACAAACACTGTTCTTACAGATCTTACACGGAGAGTTTTTGATGGCATCAATTCAGCTAGGCCACCACACAAAACATTCCTAGTCACACTAGACATTAGCAAGGCTTTTTATGCCATCCCCTGCCACAACCTTGCAAACAAAATATTCAACACAAACATGCATAAAAATACAAAAAGATGGCTGCCAAACTATTTAACAGGCAGATGTGCACATGTAACATTTGCCAGTCAGTCCTATGCAGACAACAAAACACTAACATGTACACACCAAAATGCAAACACGGCTGCACACATCCTCTGACTTTACGTCAACTCACTACATGAATGGTTCACCACAAACAGACTCAAAATAGTCCCAGCCAAATCTATTGTGACTCTTCTCACAAACTGGACAGAACACAGTCACATTCCACACCTCACCATAAATAACACTCCCCTACTACACACACACACACACAAACACCCAAATCCTTGGTGTAACATACATCAATGTCATTTAAACAACACATCACAAACATTAAATATAAATTAACACCAAGACTAAATGCCTTAAGGTCACTTCCCCATACAACATTTGGATGCAACAAAGAAACCACCATCACAGAATACAACAATATATACGTTCAGTGATGAATTATGCAAGCCCTGCTTGGGCTTCGAATCTCACTAAAACACACTACAACACTCTACAGACCATACAGAACAAGGCCCTAAAAATAATCACAGGCTGCACAGCTACTACACCGACAGACCACCTACATCAAGAAACCAAAGTCCTCAATGTCAAGGATCATTTAGACATGAAAAGCACACAAATTCTTGCAGCAGCCTCCACAAATCCACACTATCCACTACACTACATGGCAGCACATCCACACACACCAAGGAACATCAAAACAACACCCAGCACATGATATCATATACAAATACTGTCATCTCTCCCCCCCTCACTTGCCTCAAACCAGCTTCCAGAAGCATTTCCACACTAAAATCAGTTGCCACTCCAATCAGTCACTTCGAGAAAACACAGCTGCATGCATGGCTTCCTGATATCTACCCTTCTGAATTCTACCTCCCTCGTGAGGACAGTGTCCACCTGCCCAGGTTGAAATGTGGGCATCATCCAGCCTTCTTGAGCTATCAGAAGAGCCTGGATGACTCTGTCGCTGACACCTGTCCAGGATGCAACACAGCACCCCATACTATTAAGTATATTATGGAGGATTGCATTGCACACGATCACCTGTGCCAACAACACAACATACTGTACACTCCTTGAGAACTCTATGGGAAAGCCTGGTCTTGGCCACGGCCTTCCTTAGGGACTTGGGGCTGTTCGGCAAGACTGCCTAGGGAATAACTACTATTACTACTCTCTTCAATTCTGGAGTCCACAGACTTCCTCGCTCTGCATCTTTCACAAATCACATTATTTTGTGTCCTATTCACTCTATGTACTCAATACACATTCCTCAGCAGTCCCATCTCCACTGCTCTCACTCCTGACTCTTCATTTTCATACCACACAATAGTCTCACATCCATGTTAAACCTGGCGCTAACACTGCTTCATGTAAGCTTTATGCAGCTGCAACAATCAAGGCTCTGTTTCTTATCAAGGCCTTCATAGCACCACCTGCTTTCCTTAATTGTCTCACTCTATTTTCTACTTCTTTTGCACATTTATCTCTCTTTTCTATCACCGTACTCAGGTATTTGAACTCTCACCAATTCCAGTCTCTCTCCATTCATAGCAACATCACACTGGGAGTAACCTGCTATTTCAATAACCAGCACTTTTCTCTTTTTCACATTTACTCTCAAGGCACAATGCTCACAGACATCAGCAAAACTCTGCACTAGTCTACCAAGTTCTTGTCTGATACTTGAAAGAAGCACAACATCATCAGCATACAACAAATATGAGATACTCCATCCATCACCATTCATTACCAACACCATCCCTCTCTCCATTACTTGTGTATTTCCTTCTCTCATTACCTCATCCATATAGCTATTGAACAACCATAGGGACATTACACAACCTTGTCGCATGCCTACATTGATCATGAACCATTCATGCAGATGCCCATTTACCTTTACACAGGCCTCACTACCATCATAAAACCTCTTGATGGCACCTAGCAACATACCATCTACACCGTACATGCACAAATTCTTCCACAGTCCTTCTCTGTACACTTTGTTGTATGCTTTTTCCAGATCCATAAATGCCATAAACACCTTATAGTCCTTCTCACAAGCCTTCTCTACTATTTGCCTCACTGCAAATATTTGAGCCACACATCCTCTGCCACTCCGAAAGCCACCCTGTTCATCACTCACTAGGACTTCTAATATCTCTATCACTTTCTCTATAATAATTCTTCCATATGCCTTCCCTATAACACTCAACAAACTTATGCCACAATAATTCATGCACTCACTTCACTCACCTTTATTATCGTACCAGGGTACAATCACAGCCATTTTCCACTCTGCTGACAAAGTTTCACTCATCCATGCCTTCTTACATATCTCCAACAAGCACTTCATTCCACTGTCTCCACTGCTCTAAATCATCTCTGCATACACCTCATCAACCCCAGCTGCTTTCCCATTTTTCAGCCACTTAACAGCATTCTTCACCTGTGTGAGTGTCACGTTTCCTGGCACTGCATTCCTTCTCTGCACACCCCCAAAACCAATCATGTTTACAGCGGTTCTGCTCTCTCTATTCCCATTCATCAAACTTTCAAAATATTCTTTCCATCTGGTTCTTACCTTATGCCCATAGGCTAAAAATCTACCACTTACATCCTTCACACTTTCGTTTCCGCTGTCATTTCTACATTTCCGCACCTATTTCCAGAATAACTTCCTATTTCCAGAGTAATTCGCATTAATTTTTCTTCCTGGATTATCATTTGCCTCCTTCTTTTTCCTCTTCACTAGTCTCCTTACGTGCTTCTTGTTCTCAGTATACTGTATTTCAGTTCTTATTTCAATTGAACCCCTGTCATGTAACCACTCTAGCCACTTTTTCCTCACTTCCTCCACTGCTCTCTTAACCTCTTCATCCCACCATGCTGTACCTTTCTTCTTTGTTGTTACTCTTGCTACTCGCTTCAGCACTCCTAACTAGGCAATCCCTATATGCATTCCACAGGCTGTCCAGATCCATTTCATTCCAGTTCACGGATATTAACTCCTCCCCTACTTTAGTCCTGTATTCACCTCCCATTCTTTGATCCTCAGCATTTTGACTTTCAGTCTTTCTCCCTGGCTGCTCCTCTCTCTCCTGGTTCACCTCACTACTCTCAGCTTGATCTTGCATACCACAATCATATGCTCTGACAAACCTCCACATCATCCTCTCACAGCCCTCGTATCAGCAACCATCCCCAGCATCAACCCTTCTACGAGCATGTAATCAATTAGACTCCTTTCAACACAATCCCCGTTCCCCCTATGTCATGTATATTGAGGTGAATCTCTGTGTTTGAAATACAGGTTACAAATACACAACTTCCTTTCCTGACACGTAGCCTTCAGTCGCTTCCCATTATCATTTTCTCCAGGTACTCCATTACAACCTACCATGTCATCCTCAGGACCACCGCCTATTATTCCATTCATATCGCCCATTATGATCACATTAGAGCTTCTGGGCATTTCTCCCACTGCATCATCATCTCATCCAAAAACCTGTCTTTCTCTCTCTCACTCCTGTCTTCACATGGTGCATACGCTACAATCCCTGCCATTTTCACCTTCTCAAACTTGAACTTGACATACAAACATCTCAAGCTCACACATTTGTAATCTCTCATTCCACTATGCCACACCTCATGCATCAACAAAGCAACTCCTTCCTTGCATCTTCCTCACCCATTCATGACCGATCTTACACATTTCACACCTTCCCACTCCTCCACTTTACACTCTTCCATCTTTGTTTCACAATATGCCGTCACGGCATATCTCACACTCTTGAACACATTCACCACCTCCACCCTCTCACTCTCCTCATTCACACTTCTCTCATTCCACATTGCCATACAAACCTGTCCATTTGGTTGGGGCCCTGGGCAGGTATTGGGTCCGGTCCTCCGAGGCTCTCCGAAATATTTGCCATGATTAAGTGATTTTAGATAGGGGCATGTGGGGGACACTTAACCTCGCCAAGAACCCCGGTTATATGGTTACCACCCAGCGTAGTAAATGGTTTCCTGGGTACACAAAACCATTTGACTTGCCACTAAGTGTAGAGACCACACAGCATCCCTACACTGAGTGAATGGATGATGTGCACCCCCATCTACCACCGGTACTTCAGAAAACATAAAAAAAAAAGAGAGAAAGAAAACTCTTTCCCCTCCTTCACTACAGGTACTCACATTCTTAACTTTCTTCTTTGCCTTCTCTTCCTGTAATAGTGCCCCTCCTCTGGTATTGAACAGCCTGCTTGGATCTTTAGCTCTTTCCTCCAGCTCCAGCATGTGTTTGTAAAGGTTCATGAAATTGACAAACACAGAGAGAATTTCTGAGTTCTCACAGTGATATGTCTTCCACTTGCTGATCTCAGCCTCATAAGCTGCCAAGCTGTCCTCTGTGGCCTCTCCTGGGGATGCAGTGGATAATGTTTCTAGGATTAGTAGACAAGCAAATTTTAATGGTACTGTAATTTCTCTCTCTCTCTCTCTCTCTCTCTCTCTTTCTCATTCCTAATGCCATATCCCTATAGCTATCTCATCCAGGGCAGTAATAACAAACAAATTACACATGGCTTTGTCTTTACTCTAAAAAACACATATAATCTTGTTGCTTCATTCATTCATTCATCATCCAGTCCTGTGGTGTCCCATGAGGAATGTAGAAGCATGGGGCTAGGCATGTTGGTTCTGGCATTTAAGATGAGTGTGACCAGCCTCATTCATTCCTGAGTGGCATTATGTGGGCAATAAACCCCAACCACCACTTGGATATAAACCTGCCCAGGCTCAATCTGACTGGAGTACCTTAATTACCCACTAAACCACCAGGTGCCATAATTTGGTTATATGGTTACCACCCAACGTAGTAAATAGTTTCCTGCACCATTTTGCTCATCACTTAGTATAGTGTCATCCGCAGACAGAAGAAAGAGGAAAGAATGTTGGAAAGAAAGACAGAAGAGGACGGCAGAAAGAAAGGAAAGGGCAGTCACCCGAGAGCAGCACTACATCAAGTGAGTGGATGGTGAGCACCCCCATCTACCACTAACTCAACAAATGACTGACAAACAATATAAACTTTTTTCATTCAACAACTGACTTACCTGTGACCCTGTCATACCTCAACTACCATCTTACAAAATTATGACCTTGTCAGACCTCAACAACTCTTCCATGTGACCTTGTCATACCTCAACAACCTTTTTTTTCCACGAGGCCTGGGAACATAGCTCCTGTTTTCTCATATGATACACTCTCTCCAACACCCCCCCATCCCCCAGCACTCCACCTTTAGGAATATATCTACTGCAATGTTCTGTCTGATGAGCAGACTCATTAACCACAAGCAGGCAACAGCCCCTCCAGGGCTGTCCCATGCAGTGAACCAGTGTTCCCTGGTGATAAAAAGTATCTCGCCACAGCAAGGCACAGGGAAAAGTATGGAGGCTTGGTTCCCAGGCAAACAACGCATTTGTGTCTCTCCACCCAGTTAACAGGGGCACCATAGTAGGCTCTAAGTCAACCCATTATTGGGTTATATTGTTATCACCAAGCATTGTACACAGTTTCTTGGGTTACAGGAAACCATTAAGCCTGTCACTCAGTGTAAAGCCACCTGAAGGGGGGAGGGGGAAAGAGTAATAAAAAGTGACAGGAAGGATGACAGAAACTGGGAGAGAGGAGAATGCACAGAGTAAAATACAGCAATAATAAAGGTGACAGAAGAAGTAGACAGTACTGCATTCATGTGAGTGCGTGACAGTTGCCACCACCTACCAACAAGGGTCAACTGTATTACATATTGCATCGTATTGTTAATAAAGGCTCCAGCATGCTTGCTTGTGTCAGCCTTGGTCACAGAATGGTGGCTCTCCACAATGCTCAATCTCTGACAGGCAGCTAACGTCAGACAATTTTATTTAGCTCAGAGTGAGTCATTACAGCCAATGTTAACCTACCTGTGATATGAATATTTAATGTGGATACCCTCTGGATACTACATCCACTTATGAAAACATTATCCTTCACTGCTCGATTATTGGGATATGTAATGTCATCATGAACTAAAGTTTCATCATCATCATCCAGACCTCCTTTCCCACTCCAAGATGAGGTAAGGTAGGATCTAGGGAACCAGAAAAAAAAGTTGACAATGAGATACTAAACAATGTTTGCCCAACTGAATAAGCCACACTCCAATTCACTCACCATACGAGCCCTCGGAATTCTCACTCCACCTAACAGGTCAAAAACTGTTCTGCATGTAGATTAAGGCTGTAATGAGACTGTGGTGTCCAGATGTTGCCCAATACTACTGCTTACTCAACATTTGAGTACGGCCTCAATAGAAATTTCCTGCTTATACAGCCAGTCCACAGGTAACATGTTCTCATCTCAGCAAAAAAAATCCCAAATATGGTACTGTAAGTATATTAGGGAGGTAGGGAGCTAACTGTAGATTTAATGGTTAATGTTCTACTAATTCTCATGCAAACATCACAACCAAAGGAGACTACAGAAAAAACAGAGACTAGGGTGTGACAGTTTTGTTGGATGGCTTTCTAATGAAAAGCAGCAAATGAAATAACTGGCAGCCATGTGACCTCCAGGGCTTTCCTGGTTACAGCATTGTACATTCAGCACCTCTTTCTAATATTTATCATTCATATAAAAGCTCCAACATGTTTGCCTGCGTTGGGCTTGGTCACCTTATCGTGGCTCTCCATGCTGTTCAGTCCCTGGCAGCCTTCCTATTCAGTCCCTTATCCCTGAGGTCACAGTCTATGACCTTGTCACAGGCCTTTTTCAGTCTTCCTCTCGCAACCCTACCCCTGACATTCACACTTCTAACTTTCCATATTCAACTGTCATCCTCTATCCTCTCCACATGCCTAAACCATCTCAATCTACCCCTGCTAATCACAGCACCTTCAACTCTTCAGTCATAAACTTAGCCTCCCATGTCTCAGATTTAAGGACACAATACACATCCATCCACCTAATCATTGTAACTTCTGGATGTCTGGGTCTACGAATATCCTCTTCCTTTACTGCCCAGGTCAAACTACCATACAGCATTACACTCCTAAAAAATGCTGCACACAAAGATCCCATAACAGGGAGGAAGAGCCCTCTCAATGTCAGAAGAGGCAACAGCTCCTCCGCCAACCACACCTTACCCTAGCCACCACAGAGCTAGTTTCAGCCCCACCTCCAGCACATAACATGTCCCTCAAATAATAAAACTTGTCCGCACACTCAAAGGACTCATCAGCAAGATCAATCTTTTCACATCTAACAATCTCTACATGCTCCCCTGACACACTGCACACACACAAAATTGACACTACCTCGCCTCTACCTCTAATATCACTACATCTCTTATGCACCCACTTATTACAAATGCTGCTCATGATGGAGTTATTTACCACACCCTTGTGGCAAACTGCACAGGGACTCCCTCCCTCCGCTTTGACAGTACTGTCACCAGCCCCTAGATATCTTCATCTCATTTTGTTTCACTTTTAAAGGCTCCAACATGCTTCCATGCGTTGGCCTTGGTCATCTAGTGGCGGTTCTCCATGCTGCTCAATCTCTGGCAGCTTCCCATTTCAGTCCCTTATCCCTGAGGTCACACTCAATGACTTCATCCCAGGCCTCTTTCAGTCTACTTCTCACAACCCTACCCCTAACGTTAACACTTCTCACTTACTGCACCCAATTATCCTCCCCCATCCTCTTCACATGCCCAAACCATCTCAATCTACCTCTCCTCATCACAACACCAATACACTCCAGTCCCACCCTTCCTCTCAACTCTTCCATCATAAACCTAGCCCCCTCAGGCCTCGCACTCAGGGACGCACTGCACATCCACCTAATCATTGTTATTTCTGTACATTTGAGCCAGTGAATATCCTCTTCTTTTACTGCTCAGGTCTCACTACCATACAGCATTACACTCCTAACACATACAAGCACTCACCAACATATCAAACTACAGCTACTCACACAACACAATACCCAACATCTGGAAGCATGGCATAATCATCACTATCCCTAAACCCAACAAGGACCCCACGTTATCTTCCTTACACTGCCCCATCACACTCCTCTGCACCCCCTCTAAAGTCACTGAATGACTGGTACTAAAACTAATTACACATCACATCCCCATAGCCCCATCACAACATGGCTTTAGGCCACTACACTCCACAAACACACTTCTTACAGACCTTACACAGAGAGTTTTTGATGGCATGAATTCAGCTAGGCCACCACACAGAGCACTCCTAGTCACACTAGACATTAATTTTGATGCCATCCCCTGCCACAACCTCACAAAAAAAATATTCAACACAAACATGCATAATAACACAAAAAGATGGCCGGCAAACTACTTAGCAGGCAGATGTGCAGATGTAACATTTGCCGGTCAGTCTTCAAACATCAGAAACTTCACAAATGGCATCCCACAAGGATCTGTTTTGTCCCCTACACTCTTTAACCTATACATGCACAACATACCCACACCAGACACACCACAGATACACACAGCATCCTATGCAGATGACATAACACTTATATGTACACACCAAAAAGCAAAAACAGGTGCACACATCCTTCAACCTTACCACAACACACTACACGAATGGTTCACCACAAACAGACTGAAAATAGCCCCAGCCAAATATACAGTGACCTTTCTCACAAACTGGACAACAGAACACAGTCACATTCCACACCTCACCATAAACAACACTCACTTACCACACATACACAAACACACCCAAAATCCTTGGTGTAACATACCGTACATCAATGTCATTTAAACAACACATCACAAACATTAAAAATAAAATAACACCAAGACTCAATGCCCTGAGGTCACTTGCCCATACAATATTTGGACACAACAAAGAAACCACCAACACAGTATACAAACAATATATACATTCAGTGATGAATTATGCAAGCCCTGCTTGGGCTCCTAACCTCAGTAAAACACACTATAACACTCTACAGATCATACAGAACAAGTCCCTAAAAATAATCACAGGCTGCTCAGCTACTACACCCACAGACCACCTACATCAAGAAACCAAAGTCCTCAAAGTCAAGGATCACCTAGACATGAGAGGCACCCAATTCCTCGTTGCAGCCTCCACAAACCCACAACATCCACTACACTACATTGCAGCACATCCACACACACCAAGGAACATCAAAACAACACCCAGCACAAGATATCATATGCAAATACTGTCATCTCTCCCCCCTCAGACCAGCTTCCAGAAGCATATCCATACTCAGGTCACTCGCCGCTCCATTCAGTCACTTAAAGACAACACACAGCTGCATGCACGGCCTCCTGATATCCACCCTTCCAAATCATATCTCCCACATGAGAACGGGGTCCACCTGGCCAGGCTGAGATGTGGGCATCATCCAGCCCTCTTAAGTTACCAGAAGAGGCTGGATGACTCTGTCGCTCATGCCTGTCCAGAATGCAACACAGCACCCCATATTATTAAGCACATTATGGAAGACTGCATTGCACACAATCACCTACGCCAACAACACAACATACATTCCTTGAGAGCTCTGTGGGAAAGCCCAGTCTCAGCCATGACCTTCCTTGAGGACTCAGGGCCGTTCGGCCAGACTGCCTGGGGAACAACTACAACTACTACATTCCTAACATATGCCACATACAAAGATTCCTTAGCACAGAGGGAGGGCCCTCTCAATGTTAGGAAAGGCAACAGCTCCCTGAACTTCTTCCAACCATTCCTCACACAAGCCACAGAGCTAGCTCCAGCCCAACCTCTAGCACAAAACATGTCTCCCAAATAAAACTCTTCCACACAATCACAAGACCCACCAGCAAAATCAATCCTTTCATGCCTGACAATCTCCACGTGGTCTCCCTGACAAACCTCACACACAAAATCAGCATTATCTCGCAGTCTATCTCTACTACCACTACGTCTCTTATCCACCCACTTGTCACAAACACTGCACAAGATGGAATCACTTCCCATGCCCTTGTGGCAAAATGCACATGGCCACTTTCCCTCTGCACTGACAGTACTGCCACCAGCCCTAGGTATCATCACTTTTGTTTTATCCACATTTGCTCTCAAACCCTTGTGCTCCAAGCTGTCTCTCCACTTCCTAAATCTTTCCTCCAATTCCTTTTTATTCTCTGCAAAAAACACCAAGTTACCAGCATACAAAATCTCCAATGGCAGTCCATTTCTGAGGTGACGTGAGAGCTTCAAGCACCATGACAAACAATAAAGGGCTCAAGACTGACCTCTGATGCACGCCAACATTCACGGTAAACTCATCAATCAAATCTCCATTCACTCTTACGAGGGTGTGAGGAACCACATACATAACCATAACCACTCTAACCAGTCACTCCTCAATCCCAAGCTTTCTCACTGCCCACTTCACCACCTCCCTAGGGCCTCTGTCAAACGCCTCCTACAAATATGCAAAAACAATGTACTGTACAGTAAAGATCCCTTTTCTTTTGTTTCCTATTATACATTACATATATTCCTGTGTTGCACACCTGCATGATTAACCCCTAAAACGCGGATCGTCGCGTTTGCGACGCTCGGCCATAAGGGCAGGACGGCAGGTCGTCGCGTTTGCGATTTTAGTAAATTTTGAATAACCGCGGGCAAGCAGGCTCCAGCTGGTATTGTCTATCAGTACCACCACCCTCTAGCTACAACTAGCATACTTTACCTTTGTACTACTGACCTCAGTTGTTGCCAAATATCGCGTTTTCCCCCCGTCCCCCTCCCACCACGGCCCGGCCAGCCTGGCTGTGATACATGGCAGCGCTCTGAGCGCTCAGAACTGTAAATCTGCGATCTCCTCTCACAAGCAGTTTATGCTACTAGGAAACGCTTGTTTCCCCAGTTGTAACACTAACTTTTTTTCTCACGGTTTGCCTCTGTTTAGCGTCAGTTAACTGCAGGCTTTCAAAGTGAGATTATGGCGAGTTCTAGCTCTTCCCAGTCAGTGCAAGCGGCCGACAGGAACGAGAATAAAGTGGCGGACGTAAGGCAGAATAAAAAGCGCGCTGTGGTGATCTTTTGGGAAGTAATATGATTGAAAATAATGTAGTATACATGTTTTTAGCTGTGAAAATGGAAATGTTTGTTGAGTGACGGGAAGACCGCCGCCACGGTGCATGTCGGCCGTACGCTCCGTTGATTTTAGCCTTATTTTCAGTGCTTATTGTACAAATACGGATTCCTAACTACCTTTACGTTGTAGTATAAAGCTTACTGTGACAGAATGAGGCTGTGGTAGAGGGGAAACCGGGATGCTGGAGGTGTGAAAGTGAAGATTTGGTTACCCAACTTTGCAAGTCTCCACAAGTCCTTGGGTAGTCAACGAAGGCTCAACATGTGGCTCAGGAGAAAGCTGAATGTAAGTACTATATGCCATAAAAATTTTAATGCTCTAGGGTTAATCTATGATTTTTGGCAAATATTTTCCCACAGGTATTCAGACCCCGCTACAACCCCGCCACAGCGGGGGGATCGGCCGTATACAGCCGCGTTTTAGGGGTTAATACACAGGGCTGCTCCAAGAGACATGTGTCACTTTTATACAGCTACCTGCTATTGTTTCAAGGCTTAACACTGACACAACCTGTTCAGTTATCATTTTATATCTTACTGCATACTGCAGCAGCATGGTGCGCAATCATTACTTAATGTATGTTCACTACACTCTTATAACATAATACTGCCATATAGAGTGTAGTCATTCACATTTTGCTCAGTATACAGGCACCTTCTGATTTTCAAATAGTCTGCTCCCAAGAAAAATAATTACAGTAATCCCTCCATTATCCAATGTAATAGAGCCAAAGGCATGTCCAGAAAGTGGGCCCTAGCCTCCTGGACTTGTACTTATGGAACCTAACCTACCCTGACTCAGAAAAACACCTATACAACTTCCTGCTGGACATGCATAGCACCTATTTAAGACCCAAATCACACCAATAAGGGATATAAAAGAATGAAATAAATGTAAAAGAACCAGAGAGGTGAGTATATACAATATTAAACATTCTGGGTACTTACAACAAGTCCCTGGCTCCTAGACTGGTTACTTATGGACCCCAACCTAGCCTAACTCAGAAAAACACCTCCCTACTGGACATGCATAGCACCTAAGACCCTATTCACACCAAGAAGGGACATAAAAGAATGAAATGAGGTTTAAGAGGTAAGTATGGAAAATACAGTACAGTATGAAACATTCTGGGTACTTACAAGTCCCTGGCGATCTTGATGAATAACCCGCCTCCTCTCAGACTCTGACAGTAAAAAGGAGCACCTGAAGCACCTGCAGTACACTGTACATGAAGTCCTGCACTGAACTTAGTCATTTCCACTCATAAATCCATTTTCTTAACACTACACACTCTAGTCTAATAATGCACTCCATTGTACCTTAATGAAATAAATGTTGCACTCTACACTTAAGTCTTTGCACTCATAAATCCATTTTCTTAACACTACACATTCTAGTCTAATTTAAGCTTCATTGAATGTCAATAAAATCAGTGCTGCACTCTACACTTAAGTCTTTGCACTCAGAATTCCAATTTCATAACACTGCGCACTGTTTTTTCACTGCACAACACTGTAAATTCCCATGTGGTCTGGTGGCGAGTTCTTGCTGTTTATTCCCTGTCAGAGTCTGAGAGTAGCTGATGCAGGTGGCCTAGTGGTGCATCGCTGGGACGTGGTGATGGACTACCCACTGAAGATGACTCTGAAGAGGAGCAAACTCACGTCCAGTGGCGACTCCACCGTGGCTGATGTGCTGGGCTGTGGCTCGGAGGATGAGGGCCTGTCTTGGGGAGACAATGGTGTGGAGCCAGGGATGGGCACAGCGGGGGTCATGGGTCTGAAAGAGCTGTCAATGGTTGACTGACGCAAGGAACGACAATTTTGACAATTAATGATGCGCTGCCTGAAAGCGCACACTTCCTCCACAAGTCCTAAGGGCCCCATCTCCCTGTTGGAATGCAGGTGTTCTAGGTAGTCGAAAACGAATTCTACGTGTTCCCGGAGTGTGCTCAGTTTGGGGATGGCTGGAGTAGTGTCACGCTGTGAGGAGTCTGCATCATCGTCGCCGTCCTCATCGGAATCTTCAAGTTGGACTCTGATGCCTGCAACTGAAGATGCAATCTCGATATCAGACAGGGTCTGATGCCCAGGATCGCCCTCGTCACATTCAACCACTCATGCACTTCGTCCACATCATCATCATCGCCATGCACACGTAGACGTGCATGGAAATCGTCCACGTCAAAACCTAGGAAATCGTGCTCCGCATCCGTTCCGAGAAGCAGACAAGACCAACCATTTTCTAGTCTTGACAGGGACTTCCTTCCATGCACTGGCCCAGTTGTAGATTGCAGACGATGTTGTAGTGGCGAATGTTTTCCAAAGTCCTTTGGCCTCGCGTGTCCCGTCCCTCCCTGCGCTCATCCTCGTCCTCGAGAACAACCATCACCTCGTCCAAAAACTTCCTTCGGTACAGCCTCTTCGTTGCCACGATCACTCCTTGGTCCATTGGTTGGATGAGAGCAGTCGTATTAGGTGGCGGAAACATGCACCTAATGCCCCCATTCTCAGCCACCAAGTCCTTGTTGCATGGGTGGGCAGGTGCATTATCCAAGAGAAGGAGGGCCTTTACCTGGTCGCGCGGGATTCCCAGTGTCTTCTTCTGGTAACTGATGACCTCCTTGACGAAATGGCGGTGGAACCAGCCTTTGAAAATGTGGGCAGTGAACCATGCCTTCAAGGAATGGTATCAAACGACAGGAAGGACATCCATCACCTCACGAAGACACCGAGGCTGCTTTGCACGGCCAACAATAACGGGCTTAAGCCGGTGCATGCCGTTAGCATTGGCACAACACAAAGCAGACATCTGTTGCTTGGAGAGCTTGCAGCCAGGTACACGCTTCTCCGTCTCCTCCGCTGGAGTGTTCATAGGCAACGAGCGATAGAATAAACCAGTTTCGTCAGCGTTGTAGACTTGACCGAGAGTGAGGCCTTCCCTGTCGATCACGCACTTCACCTTGTGCCGAAACTCCTCTGCTCTATCTTCGTTGGCGTCTAAAGCTTCGTCATGAGACTTACAGTTGGTAAGGCCATGTCATAACTTGAATGCGAAGAGCCAACCCTCGGATGCCTTGAAGTCTAGGGTGTCGTGAAGCCTTGTGAACTTCTCAGCAGCAGCCTTCAGCTCTGTGCCACGCACCAGCACACCAGCAGCACATTGTTGTCGATACCAGATCAACGTGGAGCGGTCAACTTCAGCATACTTGGGAGTAAACATCATCTTCCTCTCCACGTTGCATTTGCTTATCGAAGAGAAGTCAGCCGTGTACTGCATGAGTTTGTCACGGGATCTCTTGATATCAAACAAAGTAGATCGGGCCAGGCTGAATTCACGAAGGATGCGTAAGGAAGACCATCCCGCATCCACCTTGTCCAATATCTCCCTCTTTTTCTCCAGAGTTAAAACCACTCTCTTCCTCTTCTCAGGTGGCGGGGCCATCATCACACACACTAATAAGATGCACAAGAGCAACAGGAGAGCCTGCAGCAGGTAAGGCACCACCACAAAAGCGAGCACGTGGGTGGCCATGATCACAAGCGTGCACTCACAACAAGAGACGGGTGGTAAGTGGGGAGGATGCAGGGGCGCTCTAGCAGACGGCAGTGGAACTACGCACCAAAACACAGCTGGCCCACGCTGCGCGCGCCGAGTTCAAATTACGGGCGGGAAAAAGTCAGATTTTTCTCTAATTTTTTGCAATTTTTGGCCCATTTTGGGAATATTGGATCCCGGGCCAAAATATCAGGTAATTGGGGATGTCCGGAAAGTGGGCGTCCGGATAGTACGAGGATTACTGTATTTGTGAATCTTCTGTAGAAGTAATTTAAAGATGTTGTGGTCTTTAAAACAGATCTTACTAACTGCAGGTTATTTTACTTTTCAGTAGTTTCTTACAGGTAGTATAACGTCTTTTGCAAAATTTTTAAATTAATTTGGAAATGTTTCTATACAAGGATTAATTAGTTACAGTTAGTTATTCAGTACTAAAACATATTCAGGGTATTTAGTAATATCATTTTAACCCCTTAACTGCGGGGCGTCACTTTCGTGACGTTTGGGAGCAAGGGATCATACCGCGGGGCGTCGCTTTTGTGATTCTGTGTTATTTTGAATTCACCCGGGCTACCAAGTGGGGGCTTGTATCATCTATCAGTACTGCCACTGTCCAACACTAGTCAGCACTCCTAATCTCATCTGTACTCCCATCCATTGTTGACAATTTAGCCATTTCTCCCCGTTCTTGACTCCCCTCCCTACCCCCCCTCCATTACCCTATCCTCTCGCCTGCCCGGCCGTGCTACGCTAAGTAAATCTTCCCTGGAATTTTTCACTGATTTCATCCATTGAAATAAGCCCTATGTCCTATTCTTATACCAAATAATAAATACAAGAAAGAAATAAGGTAAGTGAGAGTGCCATACACCTGGAATTGGCTAATTATCACCTGACAACACCTCACTCGTTCGCTAATTTTCGCTGTTTTTTTCCCCTTGAAATATGCTGTATAATCTATTTTCGTAATAAATATACATGTAAGGAGGGAAGGGAGAAGCCTAAGTGATATTTACATTCACCTGGAACTACCAAATTTATAATGTATTGTCTAGATTTCCTGCCAATCATATCAGTGCTAGACTTAGCTGTTTCAAGAACCAATATTGGTAACTCTGAATAACCCCTAAAGCAGGCCTCCACGCTGGCCCTCCGTTATCAGTTTACTCTCATCTTCCGAAGCGAGGGGACGTATGTTTCTTCTTGCTGACTTCAAGGCCTTTTTTCACCCCCATGCAAATGGCCCTGTGACCTTTACCCCCTACTAAACCTCGTGTGGAAAGAGGTAAAGGGCTGACAATTGATAAAAGAGTGACTACGATCTTTCTATTGAGTAAAACAGTGCAAGTGGAATTGTAAATAATGTGTAAATAATGTGTAAACAGCAAGTGAAAGTAATGAATGTAAATATACGTGAACAATGGAAAATAGTTTTATAAGTTATTTCAAGTGACAGTGCACAACACAGTGTAAATAAAATAGAAATGTAAATAACGTAAATAATATAGAGAACGTAAATAGAAATATAAATGAGTAGTATTATAAGAATACGAGTATATACCCTAGGAGTAATGAAAGTGAAAGTTTCACTCTAGCATGTCTGAATGCTATGAGTTATGAGAGTGAAGATGAAAGTGACATTCACTCTCAATGCCAGTATACAGGACGAGAAAGTGAATGCTACGTATTTTACTGAAAGAAATTGAATCCCTACAGTGACAATAAACTAATACTACTGAAGGAAACTTATGGATAAAGACTGTAGATATATATAAGTGTTATATAGTAATAGAAATATAAAGTGTGAGGGGTTTTATGAATAATAAATGACAGAGTAACGAAAGCGAACTAGTGCCAGTGCGACGATCAGACGCGCTCGTAATTTCCATTGCTTTCACAGTGTTTTTTTTTTTTAGTATGGATCCCAAACTACTTGAAAATTGTAGAATAGTGTTTATAGTGTTTGTATCTGGCTGTGGTAATCATATTAAGGGTTGTCGGGAAGTGTAAAGTGGAGACTTCGTTACCCTACTTCAGAGGTCTCCACAAGTCCTACGGTAACCGACGAAGGCTCAACAATCATTCCAGGAGAAAGCTGAAGGTATGTGCCATAAGCATATGTAATTTTATTATTCTAGGACTAATAACTGATTTTTGGCAAATATTTTTTGAGAGTCTGTCGGAGCCCAAATAACCCCGCGGCACACGCAAGTCATTGGTAAACAAGCCCGCGGTGTAGGGGTTAAGAAGATTGGCCTGGGAGGAAGGTAGAGTCCCAGAGGACTGGAAGTTAGGTATAATTATTCCCTTGTACAAAGGAAAAGGGGAAAAAGAAATGTGTGGTAATCATTGGGGCATTTGTCTTCTTAGTATAATGGGAAAAGTGTATGGTAGGATACTTATTGACAGAGTTAGAGAAAGAACAGAGGAATTAGTTGGAGAAGAACAGGGAGGCTTTAGGAAGGGAAGAGGTTGTGTAGATCAGATATTCATTCTTAGATCTTTATTGGAAAAGTTTCTAGAGAAGGGAAAGAAGTTGTATGCGGCTTTCATGGATTTGGAGAAAGCATATGACAGGGTGGATAGACAAAGATTGTGGAAAGTATTAAGAATATATGGAGTAGATGGGAAGTTGTTGAATGCTGTGAAGAGCATGTATGATGGTGCTAAGGCTGCAGTGCGTGTGGATGGTGAACTGAGTGAATTTTTCTCTTTGAAGGTTGGGTTGAAACAGGGATGTGTCATGTCTCCATGGTTGTTCAATCTGTACATGAATGGGGTAATAAAAGAGGTACAAGGAAGGGTAGCGGATGTTGGAGTGGCCCTGGTGAGAGAGGATAGTGTTTGGAAACTCCTTGTACTTTTGTTTGCAGATGATACTGTGTTGTTGAGTGAAGACGAAGGAGAGCTGCAAGGCTTGGCGGATGAGTTTGGGAGAGTGTGTACGAAACGGAATCTAAAGGTGAATGTAGGGAGGAGTAAAGTGATGGTCTTTGAGAGAGGTGAAGTCAATGAATGTACAGCGAGATTGGATGGTGAGGAATTGGAAAATGTGAGTACATTTACGTACTTGGGTAGTGTGATGAGTAAGGATGGAGGTTTGGATGAAGTGCTTGAAAGGGTACAGCAGGGAAGAGAGGTTGCTGGTTCCTTGAAAGCAGTGATAAGAAGCAGGGAAGTGAGCAGGGAAGTGAAAAAGTTACTACATGACAGTATTGTGATACCAACTCTAATGTATGGAAGTGAAGCTTGGACGTTACTGGAAGGACACAAGTCAGGAGTGAGAGCCGTGGAAATGAGTTATTTAATAGGAGCCTGTGGAGTCACATGGAGAGACAGGCTGAAAAATGAGGATATAAAGGAGCGTTGTGGTGTGGATGTGGATGTGATAGGAAGCATTAGGAGGAATACACTGAGGTGGTTTGGCCATGTGGAGAGGATGAAGGGTGAAAGACTGACGAAGAAAGTGTATGTGAGTGAGGTGGAGGAGGGAAGAGGGAGGGGGAGGCCGAGGATGAGATGGAGGGACGGGGTGGAGAGGTATATGAGAGAGGAGAGTGTGAGTTGGAAGTGGGGTAGAGAAATGGCAGGGGACAGAGCGATGTGGAGGCGATTTGTTTGTGGCCACCCCGAACAGAATTAAGGCGTCTGGCGATAGATAGAATCTTAAGAAGGTGGTGGTGACCATCATCCACTCACTTGATGTAGTGCTGCCTACTTCTATCTTAGCCTTTATCATTCTTTTTCTGTGCCTGCCTTCCTCTCTTCCCATTTCTCCCATATTTCCTGTCACTTCTTATTGCTTTTCTTTCCTTTACAGGTGGCTTTACACTGAGTGACATGCCAAATGGTTTTCTGTAAGCCAGGAAACCATTTACAACGCTGGGTGGTGACCATATAACCAAACCATACGTGCTCCCTATGTGTCAACAAGTGGGTTGGTGGAGGGTTAGTGCCCCTCCCTGTACAACAAATAACTCAAAGTTAAGTGGCCACCCCTTACGGGATTATGGAGTCTGGCAATAGACAGATAGATAGATCTTTAGAGACAAACTATTGCTGACTATGCCATTATGTACCTGTATGTATAATGTGCAAGTTTGGGAAATGTTAATAACTTCCTAATAAATATCCAAGTTGTATAAGTTTTATTAATGAATCTTCGGTGCAAGTAATTTAAAGATTTTCTGTACTATAAAGTAGATCTTACTAGTTGGACTGCTTCAAAATTTCCAAAATTATGGTGGTGCTCTCATAATTATCCAGAAAAAGCTGTGTGCTTGTCAGCTTAACAAGGTTGGGAACCCCTGGTCTAGTGTCTATTGATACTGAATATTGTATTGCGTGACTCCTGCCATATTGTATTCTGGAAATTATAGTTAATATACGTGTAAGGCTGTTGCCCTGAGTTTTTATGCCCTGCTCTTCTCATTGTGTGTTCTAGCTCCGGTCTTGATAAAGGACCCCAGCTCTATACCAGGCGTTTCTAGGACAGGAAGCCAACCTAAAAACACTTAGCATAACACTCACATCCATATCTTAAAGTTCGCACTAACACTCCTTCATGTAAACCTCGTACAGCTGCAACAATCAAGCCTCTGTTTCTTATCAAGGCCTTCATTGCACCAGCTACTTTTCTTCCTTGTGTCACTCTACTTTCAACTTCTTTTGCACATTTTCCCCTCTTTTCCATCACTGTACCCAGGTATTTGAACACTCTCACCATTTCCAGTCTCTCTCCATTCACCACAACATCACACTGGGAGTCACTTTCTCAATAACCATCACTGTACTCTTTTCTATATTTACTCTTAAGGCATGATGCTCACAGACATCAGCAAAATTCTGCACTAGTCTACCAAGCTCTTGTCTGGTATTTGCAAGCAGTACTGTATCATCGGCATAAAACACATATGAGATACTCTGTCCATCACCATCCATTACCAACGCCATCCCTCTCTCCATTACTCGTATTTTTCCTTCTCATATCACCCCCTCTATATATACTGAACAACCATGGGGACATCACACAACCTTGTCACCTGTCCACACCAATCATGGACCATTCACTCAGATGCCCATTTACCCTTACACATGCTTCATCATCATCAAAAAAAGTAATGATGGCACCTAGCAGCCTACCATCTACACCATACATGCGCAAAACCTTCCACAACCCTTCTCTGTCTACTCTGCTGTATGCTTTTGCCAGATCCATGAATGCCATAAACATCTTATAGTCCTTCTCATAAGCTTTCTCCACTATCTGTCTCACTGCACCTATTTGATCCTCACATCCTATGCCACTCCTAAAGCCACCCTGTTCCTCACTTGCTAGGACTTCTGATATCTCTATTACTTTCTTAATCATAATTCTTCCATATACCTTCCCTATCACACTCAACAAACTTAAGCCACGATAATTCTTGAACTACTTCGCTCACCTTTGTTTTTGTACAGGGGTCCAATCACAGCCTTTTTCCACTCTACTGGCACAGGTTCACTCATCCATGTCTCCCTAAATACTGTATATCCAACAAGCACTTTATTCTGCACACTCTACTAAACTTAATCATCTCTGCATACACCTCATCAACCCCAGCTGCTCTCCCATTTTTCAGCCTTTTCACAGCGTTCCTCACCTGTCCAAGTGTCATGTTTCCAAGCACTGCATTCCTTCTCTGCACACCCTCAAAACCAATCATGATTACAGCAGCTCTGCTCTTTCTACTCCCATTCATCAGACTTACAAAACATTCCTTCCATCTGATACTTACTTCATCCCCTGGGCTAATAATCTACCACTTACATCCATCACACTTTCACATTTCTTTCCCCTGTCACTTCTACATTTCCGCACCTATTTCCAGAATAACTTCCAATTTTCAGAGTAATTTGCTTTCATTTTTCGTCCTAGATCATTATTTACCTCCTTCTTTTTCCTCTTAACTAGCCTCTTTGTGTGCTTCATCATCATCATCATCATCATCATCATCATCATCCTGACCTCCTTTCCCACCCTATGGCAGGATGAGGAGTAGCAATGTCCAGACAACCCACATATGCCCAATCCAACGGGCCACGCTTCCATTCAATCATCATTCAAGCCCGCGGAATCCTGGCTCTATCCGATACGCCAGGAACATTCACCACGTTCTGTAGCTTCACATAAATTTATCCGACTGAGCTTCTTGCTCTCAATAAATTCAGTTCCCATTTCAACTGAACCCCTGTCCTGTAACCACTCTAGCCATTTCTTCCTCTTTTCCTCCACTGCTCTCTTAACCTCTTCATCTCACCATGCCGTTACTCTCACCACACCACACACTGGTTTAGTACTCCTGACTAACCAATCCCTATATGCATTCCACAGGCTGTCCAGATCCATTTCATTCCAATTCACTGATTCTAACTCCTCCCCTACTTTGGTCCTGTATTTATCTGTCATTTCTTTGATCCTCAGCTTCTCAACTTTCAATCTTTCTCCCTCACTGCTCCTCTCTCTCCTGGTGCACCTCACTCCTCTCAGCTTGATCTTGCATACTACAGTCATATGATATGACAGACCTTCACATTATCCTCTCATGGCCTTCATTTCAGTAACCATTCCCAGCATCAACCTCTCTACGAGCACATAATCAATCAGGCTCCTTTCAACACAATCCCCGTTCCCACTATACCATGTAAATTTAAGTGCATCTTTGTCTGAATCACGGGTCACAAATGCACAACCTCCTTTCCTGACACATCCTTCAGTCGCTTCCAATTAGCATTCTCTCCTGGTACTCCATTACAACCCATTATGTCAACCTCAGGACAAGTGCCTAATCTTCCAATCATATCACCCATTACAATCACTTTACAGCTCCTGGGCATTTCTCCCACTGTTTCATCCAGCACATCCCAAAACCTGTCTTTCTCTCTCTCACCCCTGTCATCACACGGTGAATATGCTACAATCTCAGCCATTTTCACCTTCCCAAACTTGACCTTGGCATACATACATCTCGAGTTGACACATTTGTAACCTCTCATTCCACTCTGCCACATTTCATTCATCAACAAATTAACTCCTTCCTTGCATCTTCATCGCCGATTCAGGCCCAACCTCATACACTTTACACACTCCCACTCCTCCACCTCACACCCTTTCAATCTTTGTAATCTCTCATGCCACTCTGCCACATTTCATTCATCAACAAATTAACTCCTTCCTTGCATCTTCATCGTCCATTCAGGCCCAACTTCACACACTTTACACCCTCTCACTTCTCCACTTCACACCCTTTCATCTTTGTTTCACACAATGCCATCACGGTATATCTTGCACTCTTGAACACATTCACCACTTCCTCCCTCTTACTTTCCTCATTCACACCTCTCACATTCAACATGGCCATGAAAATCTATCCATTTGGTTGGGGCCCTGGGCAGGTATTGGGCCCTCCAAGGCTCTCCAAAACATTTGCCAGGATTAAGTAGTTTTAGATTCGGCACTGTGTAGATCAGATATTCATTCTTAGGTCTTTAATGGTAAAGTTTCTAAAGAAGGGAAAGAAGTTGTATGTGGCTTTCATGGATTTGGAGAAAGTATATGACAGGGTGGATAGACAAGGATTGCAGAAAGTACTTTATAAAGAACATATGGAGTAAATGGAAAGTTGTTGAATGCCATGAAGAGAATGCATGAGGGTGCTAAGGCTGCAGTGCATGTGGATAGTGAACTGAGTGAATTTTTCTATTTGAAGGCTGGATTGAAACAGGGATGTGTCATGTCTCCATGGTTGTTCAATCTGTATATGGATGGGGTTATAAAAGAGATACAAGGTAGGGCAGTGGATGTTGGAAGGACCCTAATGAGAGAGGGCAGTGTTTGGAAACTCCCTGTACAGTTCTTTGCAGATAATACTGTGTTCTTAAGTGAAGACCAAGGGAAGCTGCATGGCTAGGTGAATGAGTCTGGGAGAGTGTGTAAGAAACAGAATCAAAGGTGAATGTAGGGAAGAGTAAAGCTAATGCCTTTGAAAGAAATGAAGTCAGTGAATGTACAGTGAGGTTGGATGAGGAGGAAATGGAAAATGTGAGTGCATTTAAGTACTTGGGTAGTACTTAAGTACTTGATGTAGTGAGTAAGGATGGCATGGAAGAAAGTTTGCTGGTTCCTTAAATGCAGTGATAAGAAATTGGGAAGTGAGCATGGAAGTGATAAAGTTACTGCATGACACTATTGTGATGCCAACTCTAACATATGGAAGTGAAGCTCTGGCCTTGTTGGCGGGACACAAGTCAAGAGTCAGAGTGGTGGAAATGAGTTATTTGAGAGGAGCATGTGGAGTCACATGGAGAGACAGATTGACAAATGAGGAAGTGAAGGAGCATTGTGGTGTGGATGTGGATGTGATAGGAAGCGTTAGGTGAAACACACTGAGGTGGTTTGGCCATGTGGAGAGGGTGGAGAGTGAGAGACTGATGAGGAGAGTGTATGTGAGTGAGATGGAGGGGGTGAGAGGGAAGGGGAGGCCAAGGATGAGATTGAGGGATGGAGTGGAGAGGTACATAACAAGGGTGTGTGAGCTGGGAGCGTGGGAGTGAAATGGTGGGGGACAGGTCGACATGGAGGCAATTTGTTTGTGGCCACCCCTTATGGGGTTAGGGCGTCTGGCAATAGATAAAAATTTGGTTTTACCTCTGGTACCCCTGAAGGGCTAAGGTGTTGCCCCTAGGATTGGGGTGTGTAGCATTATATGACCAGATGCCCTTCCTGATGTCTACCAATGACCCTTGGGTGGATTCGATCCTCCGACCTTTCGGTCAGAGCGGAGCGCTCTAACCCACTGAGCCACAGCTGCTACGCGTCTGGCAATAGATAGATAGATAGATTTGGGAATCTGGGGGACACTTAACCTGGCCAAAAAACCCAGGTTGTGTGGTTACCACCCAGCATAGTAAATAATTTCCTGGGTACAGGAAACCATTTGACCAGTCACTCAGTGTAGAGACCTTAAGCTTCCCTCTACATTGAGCGAGCTGATGATGGGCGCCCCTATCTACCACAATTTAGCTAGGCCAAAACCCCATCTTTTGCCTGTGGCACGTAGATTTGAAGGAACCTGCTTAGACTTGACCTGTCTGAGCTCATGTTCCTCCCTCTTTCTCCTATATCATCATGAGGTCATACATATATGAAGTAGTGGCTGTGACTAGCATACCACACAAAAGTGGGCTCCCAGTGCACCCAACAGAAGAAGCAAGAGAATTATGTCACAGGGCACTCATTTTGAATGAGCCGACATCAGCAACTCCAGAAGAAGGTAGCTATACCTTGTAAGGTATTCTAACTAGAGGCAAAAGCTAAAAGTCTTATGCAGTTTTTCCTTTTACCATATAAAATGCCTGCAAGGTTTCAAAGGATGGCAAAAAAATTCTTCCTTATGGTTCCTATAACTTTACAAACAACATATAATTATTTTAACCTAAAAAAAATAGAAAGAAAAGAAAAAAGAAAGAAAAATGAAAAAGAAAGACAAGGAAAAAGAAAGAAAAGAAAAAAGATAGAAAAACAAAGGAAAGAAAAAACAAAAAAAGAAAAAGAAAACTTGGTGTTACCGTATCACACTGAAGTGGAATGATGAGAATTACTGTAGGCTGTGGCACAGGTAACATAAAGAATCTTGCAGTATGACAGTGAGTTATTAGACCAATGGTCCATATATACAAGGAGCAAGGATCTATAATTCCCTCCTTTCCGTATGGATGTGGTAACCCCAGTGCCCAGCACTTGTGTTTCAAGAAAACTCCCCAAAACGAACAGAAAAGGAGGGACTGTACCTAGTGCCTCCTCTACTCTTATTCATGCCAAAGTGAGATGCATAATTTTGATCTAAATCTCACCACCCCATGTAGTAGCAGCAGAAGAGTAGCCCCAGTCTGTCGGCAGAGAAGAATATCAACCACAGACAAGCAGTAGCCCTGTGGGTCCATCCCGTACAGTGAACCAATATTTCCTTGCCATGGACAGTGCCTTCCCACAGCAAGACATGGGGAAAAGTGTGGAGGTTTGGTTCCTAGATGGATGCCGTCTTTGCATATCTCCACCCAGTTAAGTGAAGGAGCATAGTAGGCTCAACACCATCCCATTACAAGTATTTCGTTATACAATTACCATCCTCCGTTATAAATGGTTTTCTGAGATCTATCTATCTATCTATTGCCAGATGCCTCAATCCCGTTTGGGGTGGCCACAAACAAATCGCCTCCACGTCGCCCTGTCCCCCGCCATTTCACTGCCCGGCTCCCAACTCACACACCCCTCTCTCATATACCTCTCCACCCCGTCCCTCCATCTCATCCTCGGCCTCCCCCTCCCTCTTCCCTCCTCCACCTCACTCACATACACTCTCTTCGTCAGTCTTTCACCCTCCATCCTCTCCACATGGCCAAACCACCTCAGTGTGTTCCTCATAATGCTTCCTATCACACCCACATCCACACTACAATGCTCCTTTATATCCTCATTCGTCAGCCTGTCTCTCCATGTGACTCCACAGGCTCCTACTAAAAAACTCATTTCCACTGCTCTCACTCTTGACTTGTGTCCTTCCAACAATGTCCAAGCTTCACTTCCATACGTTACAGTCGGTATCACAATACTGTCAAGTAGTAATTATTTCACTTCCATGCTCACGTCCCTGTTTCTTATCATTGCTTTCAAAGAACCAGCAACCTTTCTTCCCTGCTGTACCCATTCAAGCACTTCACCCTCCAAACCTCCATCCTTACTCATCACACTACCCAAGTACAGTACTTAAACGTACTCACATTTTCCAATTCCTCACAATCCAACCTCGCTGTACATTCACTGACTTCACCTCTCTCAAAGACCATCACTTTACTCTTCGCTACATTCACCTTTAGATTCCGTTTCGTACACACTCTCCCAAACTCATCCACCAAGCCTTGCAGCTCTCCTTCGTCTTCACTCAACAACACAGTATCATCTGCAAACAACAGAACAAGGAGTTTCCAAATACTATCCCCTCTCACCAAGACCACTCCAACATCCACCACTCTACCTTGCACCTCTTTTATTACCCCATTCATGTACAGATTGAACAATCATGGAGACATGACACATCCCTGTTTCAACCCAACCTTCAAAGAGAAAAATTCACTTAGTTCACCATCCACACACACTGCAGCCTTAGCACCATCATACATACTCTTCATAGCATTCAGCAACTTCCCATCTACTCCATATATTCTTAATACTTTCCACAATCCTTGTCTATCCACCCTGTCATATGCTTTCTCCAAATCCAAAAAGCCGCATACAACTTCTTTCCCTTCTCTAGAATCTTTTCCACTAAAGATCTAAGAATGAATATCTGATCTACACAACCTCTTCCCTTCCTAAAGCCTCCCTGTTCTTCTCCAACTAATTCCTCTGTTCTTTCTCTAACTCTGTCAATAAGTATCCTACCATACACTTTTCCTATTATACTAAGAAGACAAATGCTCCTATGATTACCACACACTTCTTTTTCCCCGTTTCCTTTGTACAAGGGAATAATTATACCTGACTTCCAATCCTCTGGGACTCTACCTTCCTCCCAGACCAATCTGCACATCTTCCACATCCATTCTACTACTATCTCTCCCCCATGCTTCAGCATTTCACCACACACTTCATCAATTCCTGGGGCTTTCCCTAATTTAACTTTCTTCATTGCTTCCACAACTTCTATCCTACTGATTTCTTCCTGTCTTCTCACCTCGCTCCTTCTCCCAGCCATTCCCCAGCCACTTATACTCGCATCGCTTCCATCCTGTATGTTCAATTCCTTGAAGTGTTCTCTTCATCTGCTCACTTTTTCTCCCTTCTCCACTACTAATCTACCATTTTTATCTTTCAGGAATACAAGAAATAATTAAACTTGTCACTCAGTGCAGAGTCACCAACAGAAGAAGTAGGAAGTACTAGATCAAGTAAGTGGATGATGGTTGCCACAATCTGCCACTAACCACCCCATGTAAATGTAGTGAACTGGGTTGGGATGATAAGCACCAGTGATTAGACTACTATTATGACTTAGTGCAGATGTCAAAGTGACTCACCTTCATACAGTTCACTGAGTCTTTTCCTAGAAGCAGGGTCAACATAACACTTCTCCCACCACTCCTCCACCTCTGCACGCACCCGCACCATAAAGCGTTCAAGGTTCTGTCCCCTCAACACACGCAACCGCTCCAGCTCCTCCTCCAGCTGTGGTGATGTATACAAGTACATGGTTAACATGGTTGAAGGACAGAACTAAAAGATGCGAAACAGGGAAAAATAAATAAATAATGGAAGGGGAGAACTGCTCATGTGGGTGCTATACTTACCAGTTTCTGTAACATAACAGTTTTACACATGCACGCACGCGCATGCGCACACACACACACACACACACACACACACACACACACACACACACACACACACACAAAATAAACTGGAAAAAATTTGTACATGTAGTGACGAACAAGAAAGAGATGTTACTGAATTAAAGTGAGCAATGAATCAGCCTCAAATGAAATAAAACAGCTTAAGAGGGAGAATAACAGGTCGGAAGAAGAAAGGGACAGGATGCAAAGCAAACTAGATGAGTATAAATCCAAATCAAGAATACAGGACAAGCACATTAAAGTAATCAAGGAGCAATATAAGGGGTGGAAGAAAATTCATGAAGAGGGAAATGTAAATTTGAAAGAGATTATAGAACAACAAAGCAAGGAAAAGACGGAGAGGGAAGTGGTTGGGGTGCTGAGAAGTAGAGAATCTTTAGTTAGGGATGTAGCAGATAAGAAAAAATGTGTAATAATTTCAGGAGTTAAAGAAAAACATATGACAATAAGATCAGAAAGAGAAGAACTGAGTAACGTTAAAGAAATAATATCAGTAGTCATGGAGGAAAACAACGAAGCTCATGAAGAGATTGAAGAGCTGTTTAGGCTAGGAAAGTACGAGGAAGGAGGGGCAAGGCCATTGAAGGTAAAGTTTAAGTCTCAGACAACAGTAAACGAAATTATCAGTAGAACATGGAAATTATCAGACAAGGAAGGGTTCAAAAAAGTTTGGATATGGAGAGATGCAAATGAGGAAGAAAGAGCTAAAATAAAGGAGTTAGTAAAGGGAGTAAAGGTAAAAAAACAAACAGAGAACGGAGGAAGAGAAGACAGTGTTTTATTGGAGAGTCATGAATCAGAAATTAAGGAAGTGGTACTGGTGGAGAGATGAAGAAAAGAGGGTATAAAAAACATCAAAAATAATTGGAAGGTGGCATATACTGTACATTAGTAATGTTGATGGTTTTACATCGGCAAGGCTAGAAATCAACAATTTTTTGAGGGTACATGAACCTGATGTTATGTGCTTTGTAGAGACCAAGTTAAGAAAAGATATTGATGTTCATATGGGAGATGGTAAATACAAACTGTGGAGAAGAGACAGAAAAGAGAAAACGGGAGGAGGAGTGATGATAGCAGTGAAGAACAACATGAATGTAGATACCGTGGAAATGGGAGAAGGCAGGGCCAAAGTGATAAGTATGAAATTAGAAACTGGAGTGAATAGCAAGAAAGATATGGCAGTAGTGTATGTTCCCCCTAGGACAAGAGCATGAAGTGATGATGAATACCAGGAAATGTTGCCAGATATGGCTGGTTATTTACAAAAAATGACTGAGAAAAGCAACAATATAATTTTAATGGGTGACTTCAATTGTAAAGAGGTGAACTGGGAGGAATGGGACTCAGGAGGCAGCGAAGATTCGTGGGGCACTATATTATTAAATATAACAATGAACAATTTGATGACGCAATTTGTCAAAGAAGAGACACGGTTCCGAGTTGAGGACACACCAGCAAGACTAGACTTACTGTTTACCAAAGAACCCAATGTAATAGAATCCTTGAAATATCAGTGTCCTATTGGAAAAAGTGATCATGTAGTCACTAAGTTCCAGATGATAACAGGGAACGTGGAGCCAAGAGACGAGCTTTATAGGCAGGGAAGATACAACTTTGGGAAAGCAACTTTACAGGGTAGGCGGTGGCTCAATCGGTAGAGAGGTGGTCTGCAGTCCTACCAGACCCAGGTTCAAATCCCTGCTGGGGCAGGGAACAGTTTAAGGATTTGAATTTCATGAAATCAGACTTTACTGATCTACAAGAAGACCCGCCGACGTGTTGTAAAAATACCCCCGTTAATATCAATACACCAGTCCTGTATGAGACATCCCTGGCATGTATTCAGTATGGAGAGTGGGTGTTAGCGTCGAAGTGGTGACATGTAGAAAGGAGTATTTTATGTACAAGGACTACTGGGCCTTTAAAAAAAAAAAATGCAGACTGGAGAAAATTCAGAGAAACAAGAGAGATACAGAGGAATGGGATATTTCTAGGCCTCTATAATTCGGGAGTGGAAAAATTTGTGCCTAGAGTAAGGGGGAAAGAAAACAAGAAAAAGGAATGGTTTAATACAAGGTGTATGATAGAAAAAAAAGAGAGAGACACGGCATGGAACAATTGGAGAAAGAGAGGTAACAACAGAACAAAGGAAGAATATAAAAGAACTAGAAATGAATACACAAGAATATGAACAGAGGAAGAAAGGAATTTTGAAAAAGGTATAATAGATAAATGTAAGGATGAACCCAAACTGTTTTATAGATTTATCAATGGCAAAGTGAAACAAAAGGAAGGAAAGTAGAAGGAGAGGTCTATAAAGATGCAGCAATGCAAGCACAAATAATGAACAAATGCTTCCAATCAGTTTTCACCAATGAAAAGGAGTTTGTGGAAGGGGAGGGAGTGACTAGAAATGTAGTGATAAAAGATATAAAAGAGGAAGTACGGGAAGTGTATAAATTACTGGAAACTCAAGATGTAAGGAAAGCCCCAGGACCAGATGGAATCTCTAATTGGGTACTGAAGGAATGCAGAGAACAACTGGTGGATAAGATTCACAGTTTAATTGTGTGTTCTCTGGAAGAGGGGAAAGTGCCTCAAGAATGGAAGAGGGCAAATGTGGTACCAATTTATAAGGGAGAAAACAGGGAAGAACCCCTGAATTATAGACCAGTGTCCCTAACCAGCATGGCCGCAAAATTGTGCAAAAGAATTCTGAAAGATAGACAGACAAAATATCTGGAAGATATGAATATTTTGGCTGATAGCCAGTTTGGATTTAGAAGTGGAAGGTCATGTGTTTCCAACCTGTTGAGTTTTCACTCAAGAGCGATTGACGTGCTACAGGAGAGAGATGGTTGGGAGGATTGTGTGTATATAGATTTGGAGAAGGCCTTCAACAAGGTACCCCATAAGAGACTAATGTGGAAACTAGAACATATAGGAGGACTCAAGGGGAACCTCCTGGAATGGATGAGATACTTTTAAAGAGACAGACAAATGAGGACAGTAATAAAGGATAGGATGTCTGGATGGAGGGAAGTAACAAGTGGAGTCCCACAGGGCTCGGTGTTGGCACCAGTAATGTTCCTGATTTATGTAAATGATATGGTAGATGGAGTGAACAGTTATGCAGGTCTGTATGCTGATGATGCAAAGATCTTGAGGAAGGTAGAGGTTGAGGAGGATTGTAAAATGCTGCAGGAGCATCTGGATAGGATACATGATTGGAGTCAGATGTGGGAAATGAAATTTAATGCAAAGAAATGTAAAATATTGGAAATGGGTAAAAGTACCAAGAGGCCATCATTGAATTATTTGATGGGTAACGAACCAATCACAAAAGTGAGAGAAGAGAAAAATTTGGGAGTGCTGGTCCAGGACAGTTTGTCAACTTTACACATTAACAAGGCAGTTAGAGAGACGTATAAACTCCTGACTAATATGAGAGTAGCATTTCATTATATGGATGAGGAGATGATGAAAAAATTGATAGTGGCCATGATTCGCCCCAGGTTAGAATATCCAGCAGTAGTGTGGTCCCCACACAAAAAGAAAGATATAAACAAGATTGAAAGAATACAAAGAACAGCAACCAAAATGGTCCCCAGTCTGGCAGATCTGTCGTACAGAGAGAGGCTGGAAAAGCTGGATTTGCCTTCCTTAGAAGAAAGGAGATAGAAAGGTGGCATAATTGCAGTGTTCACGACCATGGTGGGAGTAGATAAAATTGACAAAGAAGATCTGTTTTTATAGGATAAAAGAGTAACAACAGGACACGGAATGAAACTGAAGAAACCAAGCAGCTTGAAGGATATCAAGAAATATAGTTTTCCTTATAGATGTATAGACCCGTGGAATCGCCTGGACAAAGAGATCGTCCAGTCTAAAAACTTAAACGAGTTTAAAACTAAATTTGACTTATTGAGAAACAGAGACGGGACCCCACGAGCATAGCTCATTTCCTGTATATCACAATTAGGTAAATACACATACACACACAATTTTTTAAGCCTTAACTCTCTTTATTCAACTTTTGTCACTCAGGGATGAGTGAGGCTGGTCACTCTCTTAAATGTCAGAACCAACCTGCCTAGCCCCGGGCTCCTACATTCCTCATAAGGCAACGTAGGATTGGATGATGAATGAATGAATGAAAAAGGCCGCCACCTCCACCACCATCATCAAGATCTTTCTTCCCACCCCTGAAATAGGATCCGGAAACACGGAAATAGAAAGTATGAAACTGGGAGAACTGTCAACAGCATGCCCAACGAAAAGGGCCATACAATTATTCATAAATCATAACCCTCCAAACCACTAGCTCCACCTCACAGGTCTAACCATCTGCACATATTTAGGGAGTATTTTTCTTTTCAGACACACTTCACATACACCTGCCAAACAAGAGTCAATCATCAAATGTAATGTTACAATAAGGGGCTCCAAACCATTGTCATATGCTGCCTCTTACAAACTGCAATTCAGGATACCAACTTGATCCTCTGTCAAAGTCCTAGCATCCTCACCTTCCATTTGCCATTGTTTAGTTAGTCTTTCATTCTGATGATTTCTTCTGCTTTATATCCACTACGATCTCTGCAATTTCACTAGCACACTAATTGTATGATCAGACAAACTTCAACACTGTCCTCCCACTGTCCCCATATCAACAACATTTTTCCTCTTTTTTGTTGTGGCCCCAGGCTCATCTGAAATATGAACTCAGCTGACAGCAGACTTAACCTTCCCTTCTACAGTCCACCATCCTCCTTTCAGGAGACAGGGAGGTAGCTAAGGGATGTTTGTACAACCAGGCTGTGAAGCCAGCAAATTATACTGTACTAGCGTTACCACAAGAAGGACTTTTCCTTTCTGCAAGCATAGCTACAATAATTTGGGTTCGTTTCAACATTCTCTCCAGCCACTCTATACTATATATACAGTCATCCCTTAACATTCGCGAGGGTTAGGTAACAGAGACACCCACGAATGTTAAAAATCCGCAGATATCTGTGGCCCCCCTTAAAAAAACCTCTGGACCCCCCATTTCCTTATATATAAAAATGAAAAACCCAATGTGCATGTTTATAACCACTTTATTTAGTACAGGAACACTAAACAACTACTTTATTTAGTACAAGAACACTGAAAGTTAAAAATAATGAATAGTGTACTCCTGCATGGCTTCTTCTGACTACTGTACTCATCCCAGCTCCCTCCTCCAGCCTCCCCATCATCTACACTGCCGACAACAAAAACAAATGTTCCATGAGTACTGTAACAGCAACCCCCATTTCCTATGTACTGTACATCTTTACAAACACTAGTACAGTAAAAAGGGCTTTACAAACAATAGTACAGTAATAAGGGCAAGAAAAGCTATAAAAAGTTAAATTTTCCACAGCACTGCATTCCACAACGGGAGGTGAAGCGGGGGTGGTGGCAGGTTGAGAGGATTTGACACTACTGGCAATAACAAAAAGTTTCATATTGTTTGTGTAATCAGTTACTACGTCCGGTTTGAGGACTGGTTCTTTTGTTCTATAGTGCACTTTTCCTGATGGAATCAAGTTGCCACGATGGAAGGTGCTCAGCATACAAACCTCACGTTTATCTGTCCATCTGACACACAGCAAAGGATCACTTCTGTAGCGCTCACAGGTTCCTCGAGCACTACGTCCTCCAAACTTTGGAAGATGTTTCCTGTTCTTCTGGACTGTCCCACAACTACCAGTGTTATGATCATGAAGGAAACTACACAGGGCTGGGGAAGTATACCAATTATCAGTATACAAAACATGTCCCTTGTTCAGAAATGGTGCCATCAATTTTTTGACCACAGAGCCAGAAAATCCTAGGGGATCTCTTGCAGGTACATCAATATCAGTGCCAGTGTACACTATAATGTCTAACACTAGGCCAGTTAGGCAGTCACAAATAACAAAAATTTTTATTCCAAATCTGTGTCGTTTGGAGGGAATGTATTGCTTGAATATAAGTCTGCCACGGAACAGAATGAGACTTTCATCAATGACAAGCTTCTGATAGGGTGCAAAGAAGGAGCGAATACGCTCCCTTATCTTTTCTATTACTGGACGAACCTTCCAAAGGCGGTCATCAGTACTGAGATGGTCGTTGTCTGTGAAATGAATAAATCGCATGAGTAGCTGGTACCTGTCCCTCGGCATGTACTTGGGAAATATTGGGGTATAAATCAGTGGATCTCGGTTCCAGTAGTCACGAACATTTTGCTTCTTTACTTGTGGCATCAGAAGAGTGAGTGCAAGAAATGTGTACATTTCAGGTACACTGGTATCATACCAACGTTTCATTTTATTGTGTGGAGAAAAAGGATGTTTGTCCTTCATGAACTGATAGTATCTATTGGTTTCTTGTACCAAATAATCAAGAATTTCACCATCAAAAAACAGGAGAAAATACTCCATTTCAGAACTGTTTTTGTCTACACCAGCAGCCCTTGTCACTCCACTGTGAGTTGCATCAAATCTATAGCAATTTGGTATGAATCTATCACCATTTGCCCACATAAACCCAGATCCATCAGCACTACCAGTACCACCAGGCCTACAGGGAGGGTCACACACCCTGGGGTCATTATCATCATCTTCATCATCACTTAGGTCTGAATCATCATCACTCTCGTCACTCACGGGAATAAATCCATCACTGTCACCGTCTGCCATCCCCTCACTGTCACTACCACTCTCCTGGTCATCACCATCGTACTCCAAACCTGGCGATAACTTACGTTTCACGCCAATACTACTCACTGATACCCCAGAGGTTGATGGAGTTTGTGTATCACTGGCTGAAAATCCTTCAAAATCGGTGATGTCATGCATTTCCCTCTCTTCACCGAGTCTACTAGGCACTTCAGAGTTCTCCAAATTGCTGTCCAGTTCTGCCATCTCATCTGAAGACTGTGCTGAGGGCGAAAAATGAAGACTTCCCTCTAACTCCATGATAGACACAATCGTGCTGCCTAAACCCTGCGTGTTGCAGACGTGAAAAAAAATCGGCCACATGTACTGTTATTATAGCATATTTTTGAAGGATTTTAGGCATATATTTGTTTGTAGAAAATTATTTTATGATTTATGAGTCATTTTTAGGTAATTATTTGAGCATAAAATGCAAAAAAAAAAAAAAATCCACCCCAAAACCCGGTACATTTGTACCAGCAGGTTGTTTACATTTGACGTCAGAGCCCAGACCACTCTGAGTGCAACATGGAAGGTGGTGGGTATCATAAGAAGTCACCCGTTCCCTGAGGCTCTTTTACTCATAAGCACCAACCCGGTATCCATCAAGAGAACCCGTTTTAAGACCCGACCCGGACTTAAAGGGTTAAGAATTGACTCGAAAACTTTTGAGATACAGGATGTTAAACCAATTGGACGATAGTTAGAGGGTTGGGAATGATCACCCTTCTTTGGGACTGGCTGAATGAGAGCAAACTTCCTGCAAGAAGGAAAGTTACAAGTTGATAGACAAAGGCGAAAGAGCTTGCCTAGGCAGGGTGTAAGCACAGGAGCACAGTTCTTGAGAACAACAGGAGGGACTCCTCAAGCCTCTGTTTTTTATCAAGGCCTTCATAGCACCAGCTACTTTCCTTCCTTGTGTCACTCTACTTTCGACTTCTTTTGCACGGTTTCCTCTCTTTTCTATCACTGTACCCAGGTTTTTTAACTCTCCCACCAATTCCAGTCTCTCTCCATTCACTGTAACATCATACTGGCAGTCACCTTTTCTCTCAATAACCATCACTTTACTCTTCTCTACATTTACTCTCAAGGCACGACGCTCACACACATCTACAAAACTCTGCATTAGTCTACCAAGCTCTTGTCCGGTATTTGCAAGTAGCACTGCATCATCAGCATACAACAAATTTGAGATATTCCATCCATCACCATCCATTATGAATGTCTTCCCTCTCTCCATTACTCGTGTTTTTACTTCTCTCACCAACCCATCCATATATATATAGAACAACCATGGGGACATCACACAACCTTGTCGAATGCCCACAATGATCGTGAACCATTCACTTAGATGCCCATTTACCCTTACACATGCCTCACTACCATCATAAAAACTTTTAACAGCACCTACCAGCTTACGTTCAACACCATACATGCATAAAACCTTTCCACAATCCTTCTGTGTTTACTTTGTCGTAGGTTTTTTTCCAAATCCATGAGTGCCAAAATGGAACACAAAACCCAAATCACTTACCCCTCCTAGGTGATACAAATGGAAGAATTCACAATAGGCATATTTCTTCCCTTCTGACATAGCAGGCTTGGCTAAGCACTGCATCTCATCATGAGAAAGCAATCTTTAGTTTAATACAAAACTCTGGGAGGTACAGGTGTTGGAGGCAGTGCTGGGGGACTGTAAGAATAGGTGCCAGAACATTATCCTTCCATTATAAAACTTAACACAGACTCGGTCCCAATGTGGCCAAATATAAAGTATATTACAGTATAACTGTAAATCAACATAATTTTTGAATAGCATAACCAAAAAGTTCAGAACTGGTTTTGGTTTCTCAGTACTCTTTACTCTCTTTAATAAATCACAATTGTGTGTGTATGGTCCTTTCATGAAAAGAGCTTGAAATAAGTGTTATATGCCTCGAGGAGACAGAACTTCAATATTACTGTGGAGGAGGTAACCAGTGGAGGTACAAGTAAGTTTTTTCATCAAACATCCTCATCCAATCTCTTTCAACTAGGCAGCTTACAACCATCCCTTAACTCCCTCTTTTTCACCCAAGAGGAGAACAGTGAACTGCAGGAGAAGGGTAGCTTCAGCCTGAAGTCCACCAGGTTAACATCCTGATGAACCTGGGGACACAATACCAATAAATATACTGTATGATTACATATCTCTAATATTCTGGTACTTTCCCTGTATCCCATTACAGTCTGCACATAGTGCATCATGTTAACTGCTTTCCCACCACCATACTAACACGTCCACACTAATGTCTTCCACTCCTGTTGCTTTATGAAATTTTATTTTATTTCCTGCTATCTTTATTTCATTATTATCATCATCCAGACCTCTTTTTCCCACCTACAGATAAGATAAGGTAGGGTCCAGAAAGAAAAAAAAAAAACTGACAGAACTAACCACAGCTTGCTCAGTTAAATGGTCTACACTTTCATTCAATCACCAATCAAACTTCAAGAATTATTATAGGCCCTATACTGATTGATTTCTGTATCAGTGATTTACCATTAACTTTAACAATACCCTGTACTACTGCTTTTTAACTGCCTCTGCCAGAGAGCAAAAATATTTCCTCCATCTTTCACTGACAACATCCTCATCCTCTTGCACACAACTGTCTGAGCTCCAAAATTTACTCCCCACCTCTCCCTTCACATTTTGTAATTTGGTTTCCTTCACTGCCTTGTAATATGCTTTTCTGTAATAAACCTACTGCTCTGATGCAGTACCAGCTACTTATAAACTGATGGCCATGTTGTTATTCTGAGATTTTGAGCATACCAAATTCATTAGAACTAGTGTTTTTGAGATGCAAGAGAAAAGCAACATCAGCAAAAGTAACAACCACTGCCAGCACCACCAGTCTCTCATATTCTTCATCCACTTCCACTCTTCATTGAGAGATAATAAGAAGCTATGCATGCCCCTGAGGAATTTTTTTTTTTGAGAGCAGTACCTGGAGTATGAAATATGAATTAAGTAAGCAATAGAATGATATGTGTAAGAAAGTTTTGATATGGAGGAAAAAGCAGAGAGCATGTCGTCTGGTAAAGTACGGGAAAAGAAGTGTACTTAAGCAGTATGAAAATGTGGATGGAATGCAGGACGACAGACTGAAGAGGTGTAAGAAAGTGCAGTAACTGGTAATGTACCATGGAAAAAACCTATACCTACATGGGCAAAAGTATGTGGGCAATTTGTAAATGACAGGGTTTGAATGGTAAGAAGAATGGATGAAACAGCAAGAAATATATACAGTAACCCCTCCAATATCCGGATCAATAGAGCCATAGGCAGGTCCGGATAGTGGTCCTGTCCGGATATTGGGCCCCAGCTTATGGACTAGTACTTATGGACCCTAACTCTGAAAAACACCTATACAACTCCCTCTGGACATGCATTGCACCTATTTAAGACCCAAATCACACCAACAAGGGACATAAAAGACTGAAATAAATGCAAAAGAACCATAAAATGAGGTTTTAGAGGTGAGTTTATACAATATTAAACATTCTGGGTACTTACAAGTCCCTTGGTCTTGGACTGGTTTGAACCGCCAGTTTGCAGTCCACAGTTACTCCTCTGCACTCTAAATTCTAATTTCTTAACACTGCACAACACTGTAAATTCCTGTGTGTTCTAGTGGCAAGGTATTGCAGTTTATTCACTGTTTATTCACAAAAAACAAGCACCTGTGGCTTGCACTGTTATGAGTATCTGCTCTCCATTGGAGTTAAGCTGTGACTGTTGATGTTGGTGGGGTAACAGAGTTGCCAGATCGCAACAGCCACATTACCAATCTCCTCAACTTTCATTGTCAAATATAACTTTTCATTACCAAATTCGTAAAGCTAGCATATATTCTTCACTAATTATATATACAAGTGGAAATACATGTAATCACTCTCCTTATAACTAACACCATGTTGATTATTTTCACACTATGTAGGGTAGCAGATTAATCAGAGAGAGCAAACAATCCACCATCTCCATCCTGTGTATCCTCATACATGTGAAAAATCCATTTGGTAATGCATTATTCTAATTCATTACCAAACGAATTTTTCATTACCAAATTGGCCCACACTTGGTAATGAAAAATACCAAATGGCAACCTGACAGAGGAGGGGGGAGGGGGAGGAAGGAAGGGGTGAAGGGACCATGGTGTAACAGCTGTTTGGCGCCAGGCAGGAATTTCAAATTATGGGAGGGAAAAAAGTCAGATTTTTTTCGAATTTTTTGCAGTTTTTGGCCCATTTTGGGAATATTGGATCCCAGGAGAATTATGTCCGGTTAGTGGGGATGTTCGGATATTGGGCGTTCGGATATTAGAGGGATTACTGTATATGTAAGAAGGGAGTGGCATAAAGGCTCTGTCATGACCCTCTACAGAGACAGGGGAGTTCCAGGAAGGGAGAGACATTTAAAGAATGGATAACGGAATTCCTCTGCGGACGTGTGACTGGTGTGGTAGGTGTATTGTCATTAACTTGATTAATTACTTCCTGATTACAGACCTTTCTCTTCTTACCAATTAGTTAGTGCACATAGTCGGTAGTGGTGAACAAATGTGTTATCTGTGAAGACACCATCACTTTACCTATTACCCACTGCACTTACTTTGGCAATGTGTGAGGGTGTGTGGTTTGGTGCAGTTGCTAGGAAGGCCTGCTGGTGGTCATGTGGGATGTCCAGCAACACCCAGAGGCTGGCAACCTCTTCTCGCAGCGTCAGTGAGCGAGTCTCATTTTCACGTACACGGAATTCAAGATCACTGTGAACACTCTGCAGACAAAAGATGCCTATTAATCATCATCATTTGAAACTCATAACTCAAAGTCAAATGGCCACCCTTTATGGGATTATGGCGTCTGGCAAAATATAAATATAAATATAAATATATATATATATATATATATATATATATATATATTACGTTCTCCCTACGTGTCATGTGGGGTTGGTGGAAGATTAGTGCCCCTCCTTGTAAAACAATTAACTCTGAGCCCTTGACCACCCCGTTTGGGATACATGACGTCTGGCAATGAATGAATGAATGATATGAAACAATTTCAATGCATTGACTGCTGAACCCATTTTATACTAAGCAGCAGCAATACGGAACAGATTCAACCAAAAACCCAAACCCCAAAAGCCAAGGAACCGGCATGTTTCAGAGGAATAAAATCCAGAAACAGAACAATCAGAATAATCACTGGTCTGCAATTCTCACTGGATTTTTAGTTGGTTCAGTGATTAAAAAAAAAAAAATCCTTATGTATCACAGATTGATTGAGGGATAGATATAAACACCTTGTCCTATTCTAGATTCTTAGGCTTCACATTAAAGCAGCGCACATTATATAGTCCAATATACAGTACAGCCAGATCCAGCGCAATAAAAATAACATATAGTAGCAGGTAAATGCCTATCCACTTTTCCAATAACCACAACACCTTCCCAATAACCATCTTCTATCTCAAGATGCTACATACTCTAAAGAAAAAAGTCCTCTAAGACAGGGGTAGTGCCTTAGTTCCTCATGAAGGGAGTGTATGATTTAAAAACTGCACAGTCACAGCCACTCGTACTGTCATCACCACTGCCACCATGACCACCACCATCACTCTTTACAATTCACAGTTGTTACCCTTATTCATAATTACCCTCAGCTGATGTAGGTAGTTCTTGGCAAGTGGAATACCATCTTGGCTGGAGACGCAAATAAGTTCTTGGGTGAAAGAGTCATCTGGGGTGTGCTCTAGGGTGGCCAGGAACTCCAACACTCCATTCTTTAACTTGTGATATGTGGCCTCTCTCTCAATCTGTATCAAAGAGTGTGTAAGAATAAACAAGGGCTTCTATGGAGAAATACAATAAATCCTCAATATTGTAAATGATTAAGTCCATTCTTTAACTTGTGATAAGTGGCCTCGCTCTTAATCTGTGCCAAAGGATGTATGAAAATAAACAAAGATTCTATGGAGAAATACAATAGCCTCAATATTGTAAACCAGTAAATCGAGTCTTCAGCTTGTAATACATGCTCTCTCTCTCAATCTGGAACAAAGGATGTGTGAGAATCATAGGATTCTATGGAGAAATACAATAAAAAATCAATACTGTAATGGAGTAAATTTGGACAAAGGTTATCAATACAATCAAACAGTCCAGCGAGTTAGTGTAGTGTGTGTTTTCCACACATATTTTATAAAACATCAGCACAGTACAACCATCTGTGCCTGTCATAAACTTGTTCACCCAAGGGATGACATTCTATTTTGTTCTTGCTACCTCTTTACAATTTTATTCATCTTACAATTGACTTAAACTGGAGGGGTTGGGATAAACCTTCACAAACCCCTTAGAATATGAGAGCTGAATAAAATCATCTGGTGCAGCAAAAATAAATAAAATATTACATTGCCCTGAATCAAGTACAGTAGTTAATCCATCCATCCATCATTCAATCCTACATTGCCCCATGAGGAGCGTAAGAGCCCGGGGCTAGGCAGTTGGTCCCAACATTTAAGATGAGAGTGACCAGCCTCACTCTTCCCTGAGTGGCATTACATGAGCAATCAACCTCAACCACCCCTTCAATATAAACCTTCACTTGCTCAATCCGATTGGATTGCAATAATTACCCACTAAACCACTAGGTGCCAAAATTTAGTTATTTGGTTACCACCCAGCATAATAAATGGTTTCCTCGTGTACAGGAAACCATTTGGCTTGTCACTCAGTGTAGAGTCACCCACAGGCTGAAGGACAAGGAAAGAATGAAGGAAAGGAAGACAGAAGAGGATGGAGGGAAACAAGGATGGAGGAGAGGAAAGGGCAGACACCCAGCAGCAGCACTACATTGAGTGAGTGGATGGTAAGTGCCCCCACCTGACACCATACAGTAGTTAAATAAACACTAATACACAGTATGGTAATGATATTCTATTATATGAACCTCTTAAACGGCAGATTTTTTATATACAGCAATCCCTCCGATATCTGATGTAATAGAGCCAAAGGAATGTCCGGAAAGTGGGTTTGTCTGGATACTGGGAAATGCCTCCTGGACAGGTACTTATGGACCCTAACCCAGCCTAACTCAGAAAACCACCTACATAATGCCCTGCCGGACATGCATAGCACCTATATAAGACCCTATTCACACAAATAAGGGACAGAATGCATGAAATAAATGAAAAGGAACCAGAGAATGAGGAATCAGAAGTAAGTATGGAAAATATTTAGCAGTGTACAGGGTACTTACAACACGTCCATGGCTGTTACAAAGATTAACTCGCCTCCTCTAAGGCTCTGGCAGTGGTGAAATGCTCTCGAAGCATGTACAGTAATCCAGTGTTGTGCTGCACTTAATCTTGTGCACTGTGAATTATAATTTTTTAACATTGCACATTCTGTTCTTACTTAAGCTACACCAGTTGCAACTGCCAGTTTGCACTCTGCACTTAATACTTTGCACTCTGAATTCTAATTTCTTAACACTGCACAACACTGTAAATTCCTATGTGGTCTTTTGGCAAGGTATTGCAGTTTATTCACTGTTTATTCACAAAAACGAGCACATGCGGCAGCTATTGCGACGAGCGTCTAGTCGGGACAGTAGTTAGGCGGTAACTGAGGAGGGGAGGAAGCAGGGGGCCACTATACAACGCATGAAAACACAGCTGGTCGGCGCCGCACGCCAAGTTCAAAGTACGGGTGAAAAAAAATGTCTGATTTTTTCTTTTTTTACATTTTTGGGGGGAGGGGGGCCATTTTGGGGTTCCTAAGGCCTGGAACCAATATATCCGGATACTGAGGTGTCTCGTTATTGCGCATCCGGATATTACAGGGATTACTGTACATATATGGCTATATAAAACTGAAGCAAATCCCAAGCATTTTCATTTTCGTTTTCATTTTTGTAGGCTCCAACATGCTTGCAAGTGTTGGCCTTGGTCACCTAGTTGTGGCTCTTCATGCTGCATGATCTATGGCAGCTTCCCTGTTCAATCCCTTAACCCTTAGGTCACACTTAATGACCTCGTTCCACGTCTTTCTCGGTCTACCCCTTGCAACCCCATCCCCAATATTAACACTTCTCACCTTCCTCACCCAGTTATCATCCCCCTTCCACTCGACATGCCCAAACCATCTCAATCTACCTCTCCTCATCACAACACCAATACACTCCAGTCCCACTCTACCTCTCAACTCTTCCATCGTAAACCCAGCCCCCCCAGACCTTCCACGCAGGGATGCACTGCACATCCACCTAATCATTGTCATTTCTGCACGTTTGAGCCTGTGAATATCCTCCTTCTTTACTACCCAGGTCTCACTACCATACAGCATCACATGCCTAACACATGCTGCATACAAAGATCCCTTAGCACATAGGGAGAGCCCTCTCAATGTCAGGAGAGGCAACAGCTCCCTGAACTTCTTCCAACCACTTCTCACCCTTGCCACAGAGCTAGCCCCAGCCCCACCTCCAGCACATAACATGTCTCTCAAATAACAAAACTTCTACACACTCAAGCAACTCACCAGCAAGTTCAATCCTTTCATGCCTGACAATCTCCACCTGCTCTACCCGTCACACCACACATATAAAATCAGCATTATCTCACAGTCTACCTCTAGTACCACTACATCTCTTGTGCACCCATTTATCACAAACACTGCACAAGATGGGATTATTTCCACGCCCTTGTGGCAAACTGCACATGGCCACTCTCCATCTTCTTTGACTATACTGCCACCAACCCGAGATATCATCACTTTTATCTGCATTTACCCTTAAGCCTTTGTGCCTCATACCATCTCTCCACTTCTGTTCTAACAATATACCTAGTACCTAAAACACAAGTGCATTAACTGTGTAGTTGTGTCATGATGGCATAACTATCAAAGGCGCGCAGTCAAAATATCCTGTGATTCATTTAGGTCCAATCAAATCTGACTGTCAGTTTAAATCCAATTAGAACAGGGAGCTGTAGACAGAGGCGTTAATAAACAGTACAGAGCCCTCAAGAACAATCTCTTGAGAGTTGCTGATGTAACATGCAGCTGGACAAGAGGACCACCAAGACATAAAGTAACTTGGTGGTGGCATGAGGGTGTAGAAGCTGCAGTTAAGGAGAAAAGAAGGCTTTTCCGGGAATGGAAGAAACGTGGTAGCAAGGAGGAATACTTGGCTGCCAAGCTGAGGGCTAGAAGAGAGGTATACAGGGCGAGGTCCGAGTCACAGAGGCTTTTACTAGATAACCTAAATCATGGGGAAAGGAAGACTATAATATTTAAGGTGACAAATCAGATGAAGAGGGATAATCGGGATATTTTTGGTGAGCAGTGTGTGAAGAATGATGAAGGAGGGGTAGTGGTGAACAGTTGGGATATTAAAGATGCATGGAGAGAGCATTATAGCCAGTTGTTGAATGAGGAGTTTGACTGGGACAGAGAAGGTTTGGAGCCAGCAGATCCAGTGTTTGGCCTTTGATTGATGCTGCTACTGTGAGTGAGGAAATAGGCAGGATGAAGGTGGGGAAGGCAGCAGGTGTGTCTGGGTTGACTGCCGAAATGTTGAAGGCCTCAGGCGATATAGGGGTGAGGTTAGTCACTGACCTGATAAATAGGATTATTTATGAGTGTGTTGTCCCAGATGATTGGCTAAAGAGTGTAATTGTAAATGTGTATAAAGGGAAGGGTGATGCCCTGGAAAGAGGAAATTATAGAGGTATAAAGCTTTTAGACCAGATAATGAGGGTAATGGAGGGAGTTTTAGAAGGTATGATTAGAGAAAGAGTGAATGTTGATGAGATGCAGTTTGGGTTTATGCCAGGTAGGGGGACCACTGATGCCATATTCATTGTTCAACCGATTCAGGAAAAATATATTGGTAGGAGAAGGGATCTGATTTTGTTTTTGCTGATTTGGAAAATGCCTTTGACAGAGTCCCTAGAGAGGTGGTGAAGTGGGCAATGAGAAAGCTTGGCTTGGAGGAGTGGCTGGTTAGGGTGACTATGGCCATGTATGTGGGTGCTCATACCCAGGTAAGAGTGAATGGAGATTTGAGTGATGAGTTTTCCGTGAATGTTGGTGTGCATCAGGGGTCAGTTTTGAATCCCATGTTGTTTATCATGGTACCTGAAGCCTTCTCAAGTGACTTTAGAAATGGACTCCCGTGGGAGATGTTGTATGCTGATGATTTGGTGTTGATTGCAGAGAATGAAAGGGAGGCAGAGGAAAGGTTTAGGAAGTGGAGAGATGGTATGGGGCACAAGGGCTTAAGGGTAAATGCAGATAAAACAAAAGTGATGATATCTAGAGTCGGTGGCGGTACTGTCAAAGACGAGGGACAGTGGTCATGTGCAGTTTGCCACAAGGGCTTGGGAAGTAATTCTATCTTGTGCGGTGTTTGTGATAAATGGGTGCACAAGAGATGTAGTGGTATCAGAGGTAGACTGCGAGATAATGCTGATTTTATGTGTACGGCGTGTCGGGGAGAGCAGGTGGAGATTGTCAGGCATGAAAGGACTGAACATGCTGGTGAATCTCTTGAGTGTGTGGAAGAGTTTTGTTATTTGGGAGACATGTTGTGTGCTGGAAGTAGGGCTGGAGCTAGCTCTGTGGCTAGGGTAAGATGTGGTTGGAAGAAGTTCAGGAAGCTGTTGCCTCTTCTGACACCGAGAGGGCTCTCCCTATGTGCTAAGGGGTCTTTGTATGCAGCATGTGTTAGGAGTGTAATGCTGTATGGTAGTGAGACCTGGGCAGTAAAGGAGGAGGATATTTGCCGGCTCAGATATACAGAAATGACAATGATTAGGTGGATGTGTAGTGCGTCCCTGCGTGCAAGGTCCGGGGTGGCTGGGTTTACAATGGAAGAGTTGAGAGGTAGGATGGGACTGGAGTGAATTGGTGTTGTGATGAGGAGAGGTAGATTGAGATGGTTTGGACATATGGAGAGGATGGGGGATGATAACTGGGTGAGGAAGTTGAGAAGTGTTAATATTAGGGGTGGGGTTATGAGGGGTAGGCCAAGAAAGCGTGACCTCAGGGTTAAGGGACTGAACAGGGAGGCTGCAATGGATCGTGCAGCGTGGAAAGCCCTCATTAGGTGACCAAGGCCGATGCATGCAAGCATGTTGGAACCTTTAAAAATGAAATGAATAGATCTATTAAATCTGATCAGGTCAGCCGAAGTCCAATTAGGTCTATTAACCTCTTAAGTCCTAATCGCATCAATTGATGCAATTTGAGTTTTATGCCACAATGCCCAATCGCATCAATTGAACGCAGCCTGTAAAAAACTGCAGAGTGCTTGCTCTACCCCAATTATGACGTACATGGCTTGAGGCCAATGAGAACTCACCCCTGATGTGGCATGAGGGGGGATCGGACCAACCCGGGCGGTGGGGGGGCATCCCCCTCTCGGCCGCCTCCATGCCACCCTCTACTCCACTCCCTCACACCCTCCTTGTCCCCTATCACTCTCCCACTCCTCCAAGCAACTGCATGTCTCCTCTCACAACAACCTGCATCCCTTCCCACCCTCTCTTGCCCCTCCTCCCTCCCTGCTAACCTCGTCCCCCCACCCCAAACCCCACCCATCTCTCCTTCCTTGGCCCTCACTACCCTTCCAACCCCTAACAGGCCCCCGAGTGTCAGGCCTGATGTACGTACCTGTTTCATATTATTTCTACTTCTTCCCAAATGTTTACACCTCACTCTGTTCATTTCTCACTTCGTACCTACCAGTTTCTGTACGTATGTAGCTGAAGAATGCTGTATGTTGTACTACATACAACGCATCTTATTATCATTTTTTTCATTCTCCCTACCAGCCCAGATTAGCACCTCTGAGTAGTGTCCATCTGTGTTAGTTTTCGAAAGACTATGAGGCTTTGTAGGGCTGCTCCCCGCACCTGTTTCATCTCCCCACACATACAAACACACCTGTTTTCATGGCTTGTGTGATAAATTCCAATGAAATGGAGAGTTTCCGCAAGAGAATTTGGTTGTTGCCGAAACTGTAATGATAAGTGTGATGAAGTGTAATGATAATGTGATAACTGTAAAGGTGTGATACATGTGTAACAGGAAGTTGGGACGTAAAAAGAGAAATCAGAAACAAATTATTGCTTTTTTTTTCCTTTCTTATGGACGCATCTATAGCATTATTCAACTTTATTTTAATATCCTTAATGGTTATAAACATACAGTAAAACCTCAAATTTTGACAGTTTAGAATTCGATGAATCAAATTTCGATGCATTTTGGAGTGGTCTGCCTACCGTACTTTTCTATGCAAATTCGCGAATCTCGATCCTCTCAGGGCCAGACTCCAACCAAAACAAGCAAAGATAATATGTTTGATGAGAACCAAAATGCTAGAAGTGAAGGAAAATTATAAGAAAAAGTATGAACCTAACCTAATATTATATGTAACATGTGCTCTCAGGGCCAGACTCCAACCAAAAAATAAAGATAATATTTTTTATGCGAACCAAAATGCTAGAAGTGAAGGAAAATTATAAGAAAAAGTATGAGCCTAACCATATGTGGACATGCATTTCAATGCAATTTAGTTGTACGTATTTTCTTCGTATTTTCGTTGCAACTTACCTGTTTCAAAATGACAAGCAAGACTGGTTCTTTGGGTAGCAGTGGTGATGTACGAGAGCAGCCTGGCACCTCTAAATCTTTGCAGCCAAAGGAGAAATGGCAGTACAGGAAAGGGCAGAAATACACTAAGTATACACTTGCTGACAGTATGGCAATACAATGCAGAACTACAGTTACTTAACCACAATTATAGTTCATAAAGTTTACAGGGGGTGTGGGAAAAAAATCAATATTATAGGTAGTTAGGTTTGGAGGCCCCGGACCCAAACTAATTTTTCCCATAAGAAGTTCAGTCTAAATTTCGATGTTTTGAATTTAGATGCGGTTTTTAGGTACGTATGTCCATCGAAATTTGAGATTTTACTGTATATATATGTGTCTGTGTTAGTTCTGGAATGACTATGAGGCCTTGTAGGGCTACTCCCCACACCTGTTTTATCTCCCCACACCTACATATACACCTGTTTCTATGGCTGGAATGACAAATCCCACTGAAATGGAGGGTTTCCACAAGAGAATTTGGTTGTTGCCAAATATTTTTCTCCCCAAGTACCACCATGGCCTTGTAGGCCTACTCCCCACACCAGTTATCTCCCCACACCTGCATACACACCTGTTTTCATGGTAGATGTTACAGAACACAATGAAGTGTTTTCTTTTCATGTGAAAACCTGATTATTTCCAACTCCCGTACCTGTAGGCCTACTCTCCACAGCCTACTTTATCTCCCCACAGTCTAGTAATCTCCCCACACCTACATACACCTGTATTTATGGTTGGTGTGACCAAACACTTTGAAATGACCTGTTTCAATAAGAAAAATAGGTAGTTATCAAAATTTTCATGTTTCCAATTGTTTTGAGGGGTAACTATCATAAACTTTTTTTTTGACCTTTGACGCACGATTGTGTGGTAACCATTAGGTCTATGGGGGTGCGGATTGCATTGTCAGGTGTGTAAATTCTTCTTCTTTAGCCAGAATGCAGTCAATTTGCCCTTGGTGAAAGTTGCCAAAACACCCCCAAATTGCGGTTGTGGGAGGTACCCTGCCTGAAATAATTGCGGTCTTAAGGAGTTCACCCATGGGCTGTGGAAGTGGGGTTACAAAACAAGCTCTGGTGCAGCAATATGGCCAAATAGCAACCACTCCAAACTGACCTCAAATGAACATCACTGTCTTGGAAATAATACAACACACCTACCCAAAATAATTTTGCCTAAATCACCACAGTTACAGAGTTATTATGATTAGAAATTACCCAGCTGGGGGGAAACCAGCAACTACATAAGTGAGACTCACTCTTGTCCTAGCCTCAGTGAGTTACCAATTAGTCCAATAAACCAAAACCTTATCACGTGCTACTTTTGATCATTTACTTCATCTTTCCCTCTCTTCCCTTAGCCATTGTTGGCCTTGCATTCGATTTTATCATCAAAAACGGTTTTCTCAAGACAGGACTGAGCTTTCCTTGGGTGCTAAACACAGGGTAAATGGATCAGAATGTGCATGAATTTCATTCAAAGTAGCTACTGTTACTTTGTTTCTGAGTTCAACCAGGATGGAGAAGAGAGATGATAGAAAGCCTAATATCTTATGAAAGCTGAAGTATGCTGCTCCTACAAAAAACTTCATGGTGCGTTGATAAAAATTTCACTCATATGAGGTAAGTCGCTTGCCCCTGGAGTTGACTAATGGGATATTCCACATGCCACAGGATACACCTGATTTGGTCAGTTTAAGTCCGCTTTCTGCTCCCCCCCTCCCCCCCAAGGAAGAAGGAATCAAAGGCCAGGAACCCACAAACTGGTCCCTCCAAGTAAAAACAAAACCATTACAACATAAAGACAAATTCAAGACTTGTTCATTTCCAGATCCAGCGAGCCTCATTAGGGTCATCTGGGTTCATTCAGGCCCACCCAGTTCAGTTCACATCAACTCATGGCCATTCAGGTTCAGTCAGATCAATAGCCAAATCATTTCACGTTGGTTCACTTGGGTCATTACATCCATTCAGGCTTAGTCAGGTCATAGCAAGTCCATTCAGATCTAATTAGATCTGTTCAGTCAATCAGCCCTATGACAGCATGGGTATTTGATGGTCAGTGGTCTGGTTTAACTAATAATAATCTATCTAGCTATCTATTGCCAGACACCTTAAAAACATACGGGGTGGCCACAAACAAATCGCCTCCACGTCATCCTGTCCCCCGCCATTTCACTGCCTTGCTCCCAACTCACATCCCCATCTTTCATATACCTCTCCACTCCATCCCTCCATCTCATCCTCGGCCTTCCCCTCCCTCTCCTCCCCTCCACCTCACTCACATACAGTACATTCTCCTCATCAGTCTCTCACCCTCCATCCTCTCCACATGGCCAAACCACCTCAGTGTATTCCTCCTAACGCTTTCTATCACATCCACATCCATGCCACAATGCTCCTTTATATCCTCTCCATGTGACTCCACAGGCTCCTCTTAAATAACTCATTTCCACTGCTCTCACTCTTGACTTGTGTCCTTTCAACAATGTCCAAGCTTAACTGCCATACATTAGAGTTGGTATCACAATACTGTTATGTAGTAACTTTTTCACTTCCATGCTCACTTACCTGTTTCTTATCACTGCTTTCAAGGAACCAGCAACCTTTCTTCCTTGTTATACCCTTTCAAGCACTTCACCCTCCAAATTTCCATCCTTACTCATCACACTACCCAAGTACTTAAACGTACTCACATTTTCCATTTCCTCACCATCCAACCTCACAGATATTCATGGACCTCCCCTCTCTTAAAGACCATCACTTTACTCTTCTCTACATTCACCTTTAGATTCTGTTTCTTACACACACTCCCAAACTCATCCACCAAGCCTTGCATCTCCCCTTCGTCTTCACTTAACGACAGAGTATCATCTGCAAACAACAGTACAGGGAGTTTCCAAACACTACCCTCTCTCATTAGGGCCACTCCAACATCCACTGCCCTAACTTGTATCTATTTTGTTACCCCATCCATGTACAGATTGAACTAATAATAATAATAATAATAATAATAACACCTCACAGCCCCCTCTCATATACTGTACCTCTCCATTCCATCCCTCCATCTCATCCTTGGGTGGGTGGTGAATTGAGTGAAAGGAAGGCAACGATTGATTATGTGTGTGTGGATGAAAGGATGCGAAGATGTATATTGGATGCAAGAGTTTATAGAGGTTGGGGGAGTGGACTTTCTGACCACTACTTGGTGGTGGCCAGAGTTAAAGTTCAAGTAAGATGGAGGAATAGAAGAAGGGAAAGACGAGAGGAAGGAGTAGTTGCAAGGAGAGTGGAAAGGTTACAAGAGGATGAGAAAAAGGCAGAGTATAAGAGAGAAGTGGAGGAACGATTGGGCAAATATGAGTTGGAGCAGATGGGGGACGTGGAAGGTGTGTGTAGAATATTTACAGAAGAAATATGTGCAGCATGTGATGTGGTGTGTGGAAGGAAGAGAAGACGGAGGGGGGTGCAAGGAACAGCGTGGTGGACTGAAGAGGTGAAACGGGCTGTGGCACAAAAAAAAGAAAGCATACAATGAATGGATGAGAAATAGGGACGTGGAAGAAGGTGATATGCGTAAGAGAGAGTTATATGTAGAAAGAAAGAGAGAGGTGAAAAGATTAGTAAGAGACAGTAAGAAGAGAGTGGATGAGGAATTTGGAGGGAATTTGAGTGTAAAGTGGAGGGACTGTAAGAAAATGTTCTGGAAAGAGGTGAAAAGAGTAAGACAGGGTGGAAGTAAAGTTAGCAGGGGAGTGAAAGATAAAAATGGTAGATTACTAGTGGAGAAGGGAGAAAAAGTGAGCAGATGGAGAGAACACTTTAAGGAATTGTTGAACGTGAAGGATGGAAGTAATGCAAGTATAAGTGGCTGGGGAATGGCTGGGAGAAGGAGGGAGGTGAGAAGACAGGAAGAAATCAGTAGGATAGAAGTTGTGGAAGCAATGAAGAAAGTTAAATCAGAGAAAGCCCCAGGAATTGATGGAGTGTGTGGTGAAATGCTGAAGCATGGGGGAGAGATAGTAGTAGAATGGATGTGGAAGATGTGCAGATTGGCCTGGGAGGAAGGTAGAGTCCCGGAGGATTGGAAGTCAGGTATAATTATTCCCTTGTACAAAGGAAAAGGGGAAAAAGAAGTGTGGTAATCATAGGGGTATTTGTCTTCTTAGTATAATAGGAAAAGTGTATGGTAGGATACTTATTGACAGAGTTAGAGAAAGAACAGAGAAATTAGTTGGAGAAGAACAGGAGGCTTTAGGAAGGGAAGAGGTTGTGTAGATCAGATATTCATTCTCAGATCTTTAGTGGAAAAGTTTCTAGAGAAGGGAAAGAAGTTGTATGCGGCTTTCATGGATTTGGAGAAAGCATATGACAGGGTGGATAGACTAGGATTGTGGAAAGTGTTAAGAATATATGGAATAGATGGGAAGTTGTTGAATGCTGTGAAGAGTATGTACGATGGTGCGAAGGCTGCAGTGCATGTGGATGGTGAACTAAGTGAATTTTTCTCTTTGAAAGTTGGGTTGAAACAGGGATGTGTCATGTCTCCATGTTTGTTCAATCTGTACATGGATGGGGTAATAAAAGAGGTACAAGGTAGGGTAGTGGATGTTGGAGTGGCCCTGGTGAGAGAGGATAGTGTTTGGAAACTCCCTGTACTATTGTTTGCAGATGATACCGTGTTGTTGAGTGAAGACGAAGGGGAGCTGCAAGGCTTGGTGGATGAGTTTGAGAGAGTGTGCAAGAAACGGAATCTAAAGGTGAATGTAGGGAAGAGTAAAGTGATGGTCTTTGAGAGAGGTGAAGTCAGTGAATGTACAGCGAGGTTGGATGGTGAGGAATTGGAAAATGTGAGTACGTTTAAGTACTTGGGTAGTGTGATGAGTAAGGATGGAGGTTTGGAGGGTGAAGTGCTTGAAAGAGTACAGCAGGGAAGAAAGGTTGCTAGTTCTTTGAAAGCAGTGATAAGAAACAGGGAAGTGAGCATGGAAGTGAAAAAGTTACTACATGACAGTATTGTGATACCAACTCTAACGTACGGAAGTGAAGCTTGGACGTTGTTGGAAGGACACAAGTCAAGTGAGAGCCGTGGAAATGAGTTATTTAAGAGGAGCCTGTGGAGTCACATGGAGAGACAGGCTGACGAATGAGGATATAAAGGAGCGTTGTGGTGTTGATGTGGATGTGATAGGAAGCGTTATGAGGAACACACTGAGGTGGTTTGGCCATGTGGAGAGGATGGAGGGTGAAAGACTGACGAAGAGAGTGTATGTGAGTGAGGTGGAGGGGAAAGAGGGAGGGGGAGGCCGAGGGGATGAGATGGAGAGATGGGGTGGAGAGGGTATATGAGAGGGGGGTGTGAGTTGGAAGCAGGGGAGTGAAATGGCTGGGGACAGGGCGACTTGGAGGCGATTTGTTTGTGGCCACCCCAAACGGGATTGAGGCGTCTGGCAAGATAGATAGATAGATAATAACAATAACAATAATAATAATAATAATAGTATTTCCTCTACTACTACTGCTATTACTTCTGCTGCTATTTATCTGTCTATTGCCAGACGCCTCAATCCCGTAAGGGGTGGCCACAAACAAATCGCCTCCGTGTTGCCCTGTCCAACGCCATTTGACTACCTTGTTCCCACCTCACAGCCCCCTCTCATATACTGTACCTCTCCACTCCATCCCTCCATCTCATCCTTGGCCTACTGCTGCACCTCATTCACATACAATCTCTTCATTAGTCTCTCACTCTCCATCTTCTCCACATGGCCAAACCACCTCAATGTATTTCTCCTAATGCTTTCTATCACATCAACATCCACACCACAATGCCCTTTCCTTTCCCCATTTGTCAGCCTGTCCCTCCACATAACTCCACATGCTCCTCTCAAATAACTCATTTCCCCTGCTCTCATTCTTGACTTGTGTCCTTCTAACAAGGTCCCAGCTTCACTTCCATATGTTAGAGTCGGTATCATAATACTGTCAAGTATAGACTTTTTACATCCATGCTCACTTCCCTGTTCCCTGTCACTGCTTTCAAAGTACCAGCAACCTGTCTTCCCCATTGTACCTTTTCAAGCACTTCACTCTCTAAACTTCCATCCTTACTCATCACACTACCCAAGTACTTAAATGCACTCACATTCTCCATTTCCTTGTCATCCAGCCTCACTGTATATTCAGTGGGTTCATTTCTCTCAAAGACCATACCTTTACTCTTCCCTACATTCACTTTTAGACTCCATTTCTTACACTTTCTCCCAAACTCATTCACCAAGCACTGCCTTTCCCCTTTGTTTTCACTTAACAATACAGTATCATCTGTAAATAACAGTACAGGGAGTTTCCAAACACTGCCCTCTCTCATTAGGGTCGCTTGAACATCCACTGCCCTACCTCGTATCTCTTTTATAACGCCATCCATATATAGACTGAACAACCATGGGGACATAATACATCCCTGTTTCAATGCAACATTCAAACAGAAAAATTCACTCAGTTCATTATCCACATGCACTGCAGCCTTAGCACCCTTATACATGCTCTTCACAACATCCAACAACTTACCATTTACTCCACATATTCTTAATACTTTCTTCATTTACTGTCTATCCATTCTGTCTTATGCTTTCTTTAACTTTGAGAAAGCTGCATACAACTTCTTTCCCTTCTCTAGAAACTTTTCTACTAAAAACCTGATAAGAATATCTGATCTACACAACCTCTTCCCTTCCTAAAACCTCCATGTTCTTCTCCAACTATTTCCTCTGTTGTTTCCCTAAATCTGCCAATAAGTATCCTATCATATACAGTACTTTCCTATTACACTAAGAAGACAAATGCCCCCATGATTACCATACACTTCTTTTTCCCCTTTTCCTTTGTACGGGGGAATAATTATACCTGACTTCCAATCTTCCGGGACTCAACCTTCCTCCCTGGCCAATCTGCACATCTTCCATATCCATTCTACTGATATCTCTCTTCCATGCTTCAGCATATCACCACACACTCTATCAGTTCCTGGGGCTTTCCCCATTTTGACTTTCTTCATTGCTTCCACCACTTCTATCATACTGATTTCTTCTCCTGTTCTCACCTCCCTCCTTCTCTCAGCCATTCCCCAGCCACTTATACTCGCATTACTTTCATTCTCTATGTTCAACAATTCCTTAAAATGTTCTATTCATCTGTTCACTTTTTCTCTTTTCTCCACTAGCAACCTACCATTTTAATTTTTCACTCCCCGACATACTTCTTTATCACCCTGTCTAACTCTCTTTACCTCTTTCCAGAACATTTTCTTACATTCCCTCCACTTTACACTCAAATTCCTTCCAAATTCCTCATCCACTTTCTTCTTATTCTCTCTTACTAATCTTTTCACCTCTCTCTTCCTCTCTACATATAACTTTCTCTTCTGTCTCTCTTTTCACCTCTCTGTTCCTCTCTACATATAACTTTCTCTTCTGTCTCTCAACTTCCTCCATACCCCTGTTTCTCATCCACTCACTAAATGCTTTCTTCTTTTGCACCACAGCCTGTCTCACCTCTTCATTCCACCATGCTGTTCCTTGCATCCCCTTTCGTCTTCTCTTCACCCCACACAGCACCACACACGCTGCACAGATTTCTTCTGTGAATATCTTGCACACATCTTCCACCTCCCCCATTTGCTCTACATCATATTTACCCAATTGCTCCTCCACTTCTCTCTTATATTCCACCTTTTTCCAATCCTCTTACAACATTTCTATCTATCTATCTATATACCTAGGCTGCTTCCCCCATGGAAAGGGAGGTAGCTGAGACAGGACGACATACTCCCCATTTACTCATCCATTCAAACACAGTCAATCGCATCTTAGCCCCAAAGGGGAGAAGGGACAGATCCTCACCGCACCACACCGCACAAGGGTCAACTGCGCAGTGCAATCAGTGACATCCGCAAAAGGGTCCGACAGCAGAGCTGGTTTACCCCTGCCACATCATAATAGACCCATCCCCTTACTCGCACCTGACCTGACTAGCTAATCAGACCAAATGCGGGAGAATATCCCCTCAGGGCTGCGTCATCATTTATTCATTCACAATTTCTCTCCATTTATTTCTGTCACGCACAGCCACTCTTCCTTGCTCAACAGACATCCCTCTCGCATCCAGCGCTCTCTTCACACTGTCCATCCATCCTATTCGTGGTCTCCCTCTCAGCCTTACACCTCTCACATCAGATCTAGTTATCTTTTTCACCAATCGCTCATTATCCATTCTCTCCATATGCCCAAACCATCGCAACACCCTCTGCTCAAATCTACCAGCCATCTCCCGAACAACTCCAGTTCTCCTTCGCACTTCATCATTTCGCACTCGATCCATACGCGTCACTCCACACATACTCCTCAGACACCTCATCTCCATTACATTAAACTTTTCCTCTCTGCTACACCCATATTCCATGTTTCAGCCCCATACAACGCAGTCGGTACCACAACACCCTCATACAGCCTTTACATCCATTCTAAGCGAACAACATCTAAACACTTTTTTCATTCCTCCCAGCACCTTTCCTACTTCATTTATTCTAAACTTCACTTCTGCATCTATTCTTCCATCCATAGCAACATGCGACCCTAAATATTTAAAACACTCCACCTCCTCAAGCAACTCACCATTCAAAACTATATTCATTCCCCTACCATCTACCAACCTCGTACACTTCATCACTTTACTCTTATTCTCATTTACTTTCAATTTCCTCCTTTCTCACACCCTTCCAAATTCCTCTACCAACTGTCTCAATCTCTCCTCTGAATCAGCCACCAGTGCAGTATCATCTGCAAACAGCAGCTGCTTAAGATTCCACTCTCCACCATCGACATTGACCAGACTCAGACCTCCACCTAAAACACTTGCATTCACCTCTCTTACAACACCATCCATATAAATATTAAACAACCAAGGCGACATCACACATCCCTGTTGCAGCCCCACTCTCACGGGAAACCAATCACTCACAGCATTTCCCACTCTTACACACGCTCTACTAATTAGATAAAAACTATTCAACCCTTTTAGTAACCTACCATCAAGTCCATACAATCTTAAAACAGTCCACAAAGCCTCCCTATCAATTCTGTCATACGCTTTCTCTAAATCCATGAATGCCCAAAACACATCCTTGCCTTTCGCTAAATACTTTTCACACACTTGTCTCACAGCAAACACCTGATCCACGCATCCCATCCCTCTCCTAAAGCCACACTGCTCATCACCAAGTACTCCTTCTGTACCCTCTCTAACTCTCATAATTAACACTCTACCATACACCTTACCTACAACACTCAACAGACTTATACCCCTAAAGCTAGTACATTCATACTTATCACCCTTGCCTTTATACAACGGGACCACACGAGCACTTGCCCAGTCAATTGGCACCATACCTTTCACAAAGCATACATTCAACAATCTTACTAACCAGTCAACAATAGTCACTCCACCACTCTTCAGGCATTCAACAGCACACCCATCCATACCTGCAGCTTTCCCTGTTTTCATCTCCTTTACTGCCTTCTCCACTTCCTCCTTTGTGATCAAAGAATCATTCAACTCTCCCAACGCATTTATTCCTTGCACCCTTCCATCTGCCACAATCTCAGCTACCCTTTCCTCCTCTACATTTAACAATCTTTCAAAATACTCTGCCCATCCCTCTCTTACTGCATCAGCCTCAATTAACATCCTTCCATCCTCTGCTTTTATTCGCTCTTCCTTCCCCGACTCTCCCTTTCGCACCCTTTTCACTTCCTTCGAAAACATTTTCTTATTCTGTTGAATATTCTCAGTCAACCGCCTACCCCACCCCTCATCTGCTGCCACTTTAGCATCACGCACAGCTCTTCTCGCCCTATTCCTCCTTTCCTTATACCTCTCATATGACACCTCATCCTTCCTCTGCAGCCACACTTCATATGCACGTCTCTTCTCTGCCACAGCCATACTTACTTCCTCGCACCACCATTCACTTCCTTTTCTTACACCACCACCCACACGTCTCACACCACACACCTCTTCTGCATGCCCCACCACAGCGCTCTTAAACAACTGCCATTCCTCCTCCACACTGCCATTTTCCTGATCTTTCACTGCGTTCCACTCATCTTTCTACCCTCCTCATATCGACTACATCCTCCTGTCCTTCCCTTCTCCTACTCCTATACTTCATTTGAATCTTGACTTTCTCTACCACCAAGTGGTGGTCAGAAAGTCCACTCCCCCAACCTCTGTATACTCTTGCATCCACTTCACACCTTCTATCTTCCACACAAGCATAAGCAATTAGTGCCTTCCGTTCATTCAGTTTACCACCCACCCTTCTCATAACTCGCCACGTATACCTGTACATCATTTTGTGTCTGAAGAGGGTACTGGCTATCACCAATCCCCTCCCTGCACAAATGTCCTCTAGAGCATTACCATTCTCATCCACTTCTGCAGGTACACCCCACTCACAAACTACTCCATCCACCTTCACATTCTCTACTTTTCTATTCATCTCTGCAATCAACAACACTCTCTAATTCCTTTCAAACTTTTCCATACACACTTCGACATTTGTCCAGACCTCTTCTTTACTACATGAACGATCTCGCACTGACGCACACACACACACAATCGCCCACATTTTTAGTCTAACTTTCGATCTTACCCACACAATCCTTGAGCCGAAGGATCCATAATCTCTTATGTTCTCCTTGTCTCTTGCACACACCAATACAAACTCCTTCTTTTTCCCTCTCATTTTCACCTACTCCTGCACATATACCCCATCTATATTCCCATTCTCTCACAGTCTCACCTCTCCATTTGGTCATGGTTATTCCACATACAGTACATCCACTTTTGCATCCCCATGCACCTGGACAATTTCTCCCTCATTCACCTCATCATTCACACCCCTTACGTTCCATGTCGCAATCTGTACCATGTCCCTTTTTTGGTCCTTAGTCGTCACCTGTTGGTCGGTCCTGGTCCGAGGCTTCTTGTTCGTATTTTTAGTTAGTTGTTTTCTGGGGAGGGGCACTAACCCTCTATCAACTCACCTGCTGTCACTTAGGGAACACGAGATGGTTGGTCATAAGATTGCCACCCAACGCTGTAAATGGTTTCCTGGTTTACAGGAAACCATTTGGCTTGCCACTCCACATAGAGCTATCCTAAAATAGAGTACCGCTACACTAAGTGGGTGGATGATAGGCACCCCCACCTACTACTATTATTACTACAATTAAAAATAAATCAATAAATATAAAATCTGCTTAAGTCCAGATATGTCCATTCAGGTCATCTGGAGTCAATCATGTTCAACCAGATTTTGCCATTCAGGTCCAGTCAGATCAGTTCAGGCAAGTTAGGTCCATTCAGGTCCAATTAGACTCAGTCATGTTATTTACATCCATTCAGGATGCTTATACCCATTTAGGCTGTCAGGTCAAATTACAACCGGTCAGATCTACTCTGGTCAAGACAGGTTATTCACATTCATTCAAAGTCAGGTTGGTTTAGGTCCAATTAAGTTCACTCCAGTCAACCACATCCATTTAGGCCCTATCAAGTCAGTTCATGTCCAATAAAGCCCATTCATATCTTTTAGGTTTGTTCAGGGCCATTCAGATCTTTCTAGACTCAGTCAGGCCAGTTCAAGCTCTTTCAGGGGTATCTGGGTTCAAAGTAATTCAAAATTCATCATTTGTTACAGTACAGGACCTTTCATCCTCAATTAGCCCAGTTCAAGGCCTCTCAGGGTCACTTGGATCCAATTATATCCATCCAGGACCTTCAACAACTAAAAGATACAATGTAATAAAGATGTACTGTACTGTCTTGTTTGTAAGCTCACATCATACTGGCTGAGACATGATACACTTTCTTAGTGAAGACACAAATACTGTTCTCTCCTCTCACCTTCTGGTCCTCCATTGCATCAATGTGATCCTGAACAGCCTTAAGATCTGCAGGCGAAGGCACCAGGCCAGGGTAAATGTAGTATGGAGTCTCCCCAAGCAGTTCACATAAACCCTGGTCAACATGCATAAGCTTAGTGCAACAGGGAGTGGTGAGTGGGTGAGGACAAAATTACAGATGCGGGAGGACCTCCACTTACACAGTTTGGGTAACCTGAATAACATATATGTAGATGAAATCATACAAGGAAATGCTTATAACTTATGCGAAAATTAATTTGAACTGGATTTCTTCAGGACTCGACATAAATACCAATTCAAAACTCAACTTCCACCTAGATTTTTCAGACCAAAATTACAATACTGTACACCAACATACTGGATAAATTTCAAACTGAAAAGCAAACAAATTCATTAAAAATGGCAATGGTACAACTGTCTACCCTCCAAAAATCTGTGTGCAATACGGTACAGTAGTCTGCAGTGTTTACATCTGATCAGCCGGCTAGATATTCAGAAATGAGGAAACACCTATGCGAACAAAACATGAGCTTCAAGCTGTCTAATTGTGCCATTAACTGACAATTACCAACTTCCTTTTATATAAGCAGATAAAATTCAAGGAGGTTATGTTGAAAAACTGAATATTTATTGCCCACGATCAAGTATTTACTTAGCTTAATATTCTACAGTCACTGATCCCATCACCAAAAGTAAGGAAGGAGACAGAGATTACTGATGGTCATACTATTACGCAGTAGAAATCTATACCAAGGTTATCTGCTGTTTGTCATACAATATTTATTGCATCAAGAGTTGGGCAAGGAGGGAGTATAATTTTCCTTTTTATGCCAGCGATGTTCATGTTACTTTGAAATGCGATCACAGAGGATGGATAATTTGGGCGACTGGGAAATGGCACAAGTTTTTAAATTGCATAGCTGGAGACATGAGAGACCAGTATGTGTGTATGGCTGACTTAAGGCTACATTTTCTCGCTATTCTCCATACAGTTTTCCTTCTCCAACAGCACCCAGATCTTATTTTCCGAGACTTTCAATTTTGTACATACCCTATCTGCTTTCTGTGCATCTTTTAATATATCCATGTGATACCAATATAATATACAACCATCTCACCAATGTCACAGTTCAGTCCTAGAGCCATTGCTACCATTCTATAATTCTCTTAAATTTCTCTGTTGCTTTTGCCATCTGACAAGTGATTCACTAATAATAATAATATTAATAAAAAAGACAAAAAAAAAAAAGTAACTTAGAAAGTCTTTTTGCTCAATGTCAAGGTTTCCCTCCCAGACAAGAGAGAAGGAGGCAGCACACTTCACGAAGTTCTCTTCACTTTCAAACTAACAATCCTACCTTTCAAGACACTGTTAAGTTCTCCAAATGCTTTTCTTCCCTAAAGCCATATATTGTATAGGTATCTATGTGTGGAAGGAAGAGAAGACGGAGGGGGGTGCAAGGAACAGCGTGGTGGACTGAAGAGGTGAAACAGGCTGTGGCACAAAAGAAGAAAGCATACAATGAATGGATGAGAAATAGGGGCGTGGAAGAAATTGAGAGGCGGAAGAGAGAGTTATATGTGGAAAGGAAGAGAGAGGTGAAAAGATTAGTAAGAGAGAGTAAGAAGAGAGTGGATGAGGAATTTGGAACGAATTTGAGTGTAAAGTGGAGGGACTGTAAGAAAATGTTCTGGAGAGAAGTGAAAAGAGTAAGACAGGGTGGAAGTGAAGTTAGCAGGGGAGTGAAAGATAAAAATGGTAGATTACTAGTGGAGAAGGGAGAAAAAGTGAGCAGATGGAGAGAACACTTTAAGGAATTGTTGAACGTAGAGGATGGAAGTAATGCGAGTATAAGTGGCTGGGGAATGGCTGGGAGAAGGAGGGAGGTGAGAAGACAGGAAGAAATCAGTAGGATAGAAGTTGTGGAAGCAATGAAGAAAGTTAAATCGGGGAAAGCCCCAGGAATTGATGGAGTGTGTGGTGAAATGCTGAAGCATGGGGGAGAGATAGTAGTAGAATGGATGTGGAAGATGTGCAGATTGGCCTGGGAGGAAGGTAGAGTCCCGGAGGATTGGAAGTCAGGTATAATTATTCCCTTGTACAAAGGAAAAGGGGGAAAAAGAAGTGTGTGGTAATCATAGGGGCATCTATCTTCTTAGTATAATAGGAAAAGTGTATGGTAGGATACTTATTGACAGAGTTAGAGAAACAACAGAGAAATTAGTTGGAGAAGAACAGGGAGGCTTTAGGAAGGGAAGAGGTTGTGTAGATCAGATATTCATTCTTAGATCTTTAGTGGAAAAGTTTCTAGAGAAGGGAAAGAAGTTGTATGGGCTTTCATGGATTTGGAGAAAGCATATGACAGGGTGGATAGACAAGGATTGTGGAAAGTGTTAAGAATATATGGAATAGATGGGAAGTTGTTGAATGCTGTGAAGAGTATGTACGATGGTGCGAAGGCTGCAGTGCGTGTGGATGGTGAACTAAGTGAATTTTTCTCTTTGAAAGTTGGTTTGAAACAGGGATGTGTCATGTCTCCATGGTTGTTCAATCTGTACATGGATGGGGTAATAAAAGAGGTACAAGGTAGGGTAGTGGATGTTGGAGTGGCCCTGGTGAGAGAGGATAGTGTTTGGAAACTCCCTGTACTGTTGTTTGCAGATGATACCGTGTTGTTGAGTGAAGACGAAGGGGAGCTGCAAGGCTTGGTGGATGAGTTTGGGAGAGTGTGTAAGAAACGGAACCTAAAGGTGAATGTAGGGAAGAGTAAAGTGATGGTCTTTGAGAGAGGTGAAGTTAGTGAATGTACAGCGAGGTTAGATGGTGAGGAATTGGAAAATGTGAGTACGTTTAAGTATTTGGGTAGTGTGATGAGTAAGGATGGAGGTTTGGAGGGTGAAGTGCTTGAAAGAGTACAGCAGGGAAGAAAGGTTGCTGGTTCCTTGAAAGCAGTGATAAGAAACAGGGAAGTGAGCATGGAAGTGAAAAAGTTACTACATGACAGTATTGTGATACCAACTCTTAACGTACGGAAGTGAAGCTTGGACATTGTTGGAAGGACACAAGTCAAGAGTGAGAGCAGTGGAAATGAGTTATTTAAGAGGAGCCTGTGGAGTCACGAGGAGAGACAGCCTGACGAATGAGGATATAAAGGAGCGTTGTGGTGTGGATGTGGATGTGATAGAAAGTGTTATGAGGAACACACTGAGGTGGTTTGGCCACGTGGAGAGGATGGAGGGTGAAAGACTGACGAAGAGAGTGTATGTGAGTGAGGTGGAGGGGGGAAGAGGGAGGGGGAGGCCGAGGATGAGATGGAGGGATGGAGTGGAGAGGTATATGAGAGAGGGGGGTGTGAGTTGGGAGCAGGGCAGTGAAATGGCGGGGGACAGGGCGACTTGGAGGCTATTTGTTTGTGGCCACCCCAAACGGGATTGAGGCGTCTGGCAATAGATAGATAGATAGATCTTAATCCATACAGTCCATCTTACCATATTTACACAACACAGTTCATTTCATTTTTCACTTCACATGCTTGCATGTGCCATCCTTGTTCAGCTGAGAGCTCTTCATGGTACATTCTACTCTCCACATTCACACTCATACATACTGTCACTAAATTTTCATCCTCCATATGTCCAAACCACCCAAATCTCCCTCATAGCACCATATCACCATAGCCTTCAATTCCCAGTTGATCTCTCAGCTGCTTATTCACAATTTTACCATTTGTAGTTCTGTTATTCAGGAAGGCACTACACATCCATCTGGCTATCCTCCTCCCAGTACACTCAAAACTACTCATGTCCTACCACTTCACAGGCCAACTTTCACTACCAAAAAGCATTGTGCTTTTGATATCTGCATTAATTATACAATTTTCCTTCAGTGTCAAGAGAATCACCATAATGTCAAGACAAGCAACAGCTCCCTAAGGTTCTCTCCACTCCTTGCAAAATATTTATAACTACTAAATTTCTATCCATTACTTTCAAAATATTTATAACTACCACATCACCTCTTCATGCACCTCACCTCTCTCTTATACTGCACTTTGCAAATCATCCTCTTTCCTCCCTCAAGCCAGTATTTCATATCAACATTTACTAAATTATATACTTTACTGTCAAATGCAACAGACTCTCCTTAAGACCGACTAACTAAAGGAAAGCCAGATCTATTAAAGCTGATATTCTGTTATATCTGAAGGTCCTCCCTCTCTCCATGGTGGGCTTTCAGGCATGTTTGAAAATAAATGAGTATGGTACAGTAAACTCTCAATTATCCATTATAATTCAGCCAACCCCAATGCCGGTTAAAGCAAAAAGCCAGATATTGGCTCAATATTCAGCACTGAGTTGGATATTGCATTACTATCTGTCTCAATCTATGTTCTAACAACTTTCCCATCAGTAAAATATGAAGATCATGCATAAAATACAATAAAACAATTATACAGTACAGTAACAAGCAGCAGTGCCAAGGCACAGCAAACCCATCCCCAGCAGTCATTTTCGTGCTAACATACAGGGACAACAGGATGTCTAGTCAAAGATGACACATATCAAATCTGAAGTAAATCGGGTGAAAATTGACAATTTTATGCCCATTTGAAATTTTAGGCCAGACCCACCTCACACTGACCCCCTACCACTAACTGAGGGGTGACTCCCCTGATGTAATGAGGCATGTTATAGGATGCAGATTTTAAAGGTGCACCTTTAGGTTTAGGTTTCATGTCCATATGACACACTTGAAAGTAGTTATGGCGAAAAAACAATTTTTACCCGTTCCCCACTCCCTTTTTTATTCATTTTTTGGCCCTACAGCCTAGGCCCTGGCCCAATTTGGCCCAAAATTTAATCAGGTGATCACAAGGTCATAGCCCATCATCCCTGTAATTTTAGTCAAAATCACACCAGTAGTTTTCACATAAAGTTGTTAACAGACAATACCTGTCCCCGAGCCCCTCTAGGACAGGAACAGGTAATAAAGTGCCAGTTGGCTACCATTTACAAGCTGGTTGATACACCTCAATGCCAGTCATTGAACAGAACCACCGGTCACGTCCCATTTCTGTAATGGATATTGCATAATTTTGTCAGACATTGCTTCAGTAGAGCCGAGCTAGCAGCACCGGACATTCATTGGGCCGGATATTGCGACGACGGATAATTGCTGTAAAAGATACCCAGTTTACATTAAGGTAACTCATGACTTCACCCTTTTGCAACTTATTTCACATTCTTGTCATAGCATTTCTTCATGATATGTACATTATTATTATGGTCTGTTATTACAACTCAAAATCAAGACTAGGAGAGGGCAGTTTCACGCCAAGTTGGAGTAAAAGGAGTGGGAAACATGCATTGTCACTGCGCCTGTGTAGATGGATGCACACTGCTTACACAGCCACTCCTCTTGTAGGCTGTACACTGAGTTAACTGTCATTCATCATCACTGTCAGCAAAGATAGCTTCTGGCGGCTCTGGTGTCACATCTGGTACAAAGAGTCCTGAGGTGCTCGGGATTAGGGTCCTGGAGGTTGTAGTGCCGGATCATGAGGTTATATTGAGGCTAGGTGAGGATGCTGATGCAACAGACATAGTGGAGGTCTCTGACTCTGTGCAGAGACTCTTGGCAGCAGAGTGTACAGGCTTGAAAAACTGGGAGATCTTAGCCTGGGTTCCTTGGCTGCTGCTGCAGCATTAACTCCAGCCTCATGAGCTGCAAGATCTCATCATGCTGAGCCAGGGGTCATCCAGCTTTGTCTATCATGGTCAGGACTGCATCTGCAGCATCAATGACTGCAGCTAGAGATGGTCCAGGTGTCTCCTCCTCCTCTTCGTTTTTCTCCTTTGTTTGTGTCTTGTCTTGTTGTAGTTCTGCCACAATCTTCTCCTCCGTCTGGCAATGGCACTCAGGCACACAAACATCCTCAACCAACCACTCTTGCAGCTCTTCCTCAGCCAGGTTCCCCTGCCCTGCAGCTGCCAACATTTCTACTATCCTCTGTGGCTCAAACCCCTCAAAACATGCTTCAGTGTTGGAGTCTTCAAGGTTCTGAGGAATTTGCACCACCCATTCTTGAGTGTTGCATGTGGCACTTTCTTCCATGCCTCTGTCCAGCTGAAGATGGCATCCTTTATGGTATATTTCTTGAAATTCTGCAAGGTTTTCTTGACTGGTGTCTTCACAGTCATCCTGGTCTAATCTAACCTGGGTCACAATGAGGCACTGTTGCAGGTAGAGATTTCTGTAGTGCCTCTTGGCACTCTCTATAACCCCTGGTCCATCGGCTGGATAAGAGCAGAGGTGTTGGCTGACAGGAACAAGGCTTGATTCATCCATCCTTGCTGCGGAGTTTGGTGGAGGAAGGATGGGTTGGTGCATTGTCCAACAGCAGCACTGTCTTCATTTTGTCAGGACTGATGCCACACCTTTTTTGGTGCTGCCTTACAGAAGGGTCAAAGCTGTGGTGGAACCAGCCTTTAATGATATCCTGAGTAAACCAGGCAGACTTGTTCCAATGGTACTCCACAGGAAGCTTGGCTATGATGTCCCTGTGTGACCTGGGTTGCACGCTCTTACCTACTATGACTGCCTGTAGGCGAAGAGTGTAATCAGCATTGGCACACGCCAGAATGGAGAGATGCTCCTTCATTGTTTTATGCCCTGAGTGCTGCCAATATCCTTCAAAGCTTGGGTACTTTGAGGGAGAGCACTCCAGAAAAGCCCAGTTTCATTAGCAATGTAAATTTGGAGCTCGTGCAGGCCCTCCTCCTCAATCAGCTTCCAAAGATGCTGGACAATCAGCTCCATAGTATTAACACTGGCACTGAGCATCTCTCTAGCTATGGCATTGTTAACAATGTCATGATCCCTCTTGAGCCTACACAGCCAGCCAACACTACACCTGAAACCTTCAATTCCAGGATGTGTAGCAAGTCTCTGTGTTGTGTGTTGGATGTCCAGGCCATACACAAGGACACCCTCAGCTTGCTCCTTCATGTACCACTTAAACACAGCTTCATTTAGCTTCTTGTTGGGCAGCTTCCTGGCCTGGACACATCCTTCTCCTTCCTGCCACTTCCCATTTTACTCTTTTTTTTTCTTCTTTTATTTTAAAGCAAGGAAGAAGGAACCAAAGGCCAGAAGCCAGGAAATAGTTCCCTCCATGAAAATACAAAAACAAAATAGCAAAGTGCCAAGTTCAAGACCCATTCATTTTGAGATGCCTGGAAACACTGCATTTGAAAGACTGGAGATCATAGGCAGTAGGAAATACAGAATATCATGAAGGGTCAATCTCTTGCGCATGAGGTCGCCCCTGCTTGTGTCTTCTCGTGGGCCCTAGTCACCTCCATCTTCTGGTCATAATCCTCCTCTTAGCTTTTTCAGAAGAGAAGGTGCTGGAAGATTCCTTATTAGAAGCCATTTTTCACAATCACAATGGGAAAACACTTGGCACAGTCGAGAAACGTGAGATGCGCAAATAGTTGTCTAAACACAACAAAAGACGTAGAAAGACTGAAGCCAACCACACGAGATCCAGTGTGTCCATAGACTCCAGTCCCACCCAGGCCTACCAGATGCAGCCCTAAACTAACCCAGCTCATCACCTATTCCTGCTTATAGATCTCCAACCTAGCCCAAGTGGGTGGGAAAAACCACAGCCCAACCTTGGTAACAGTTCTACATCACCCCACGCGTGGGGAGCAGTCTGTAAGGGCCGCATAAAGCATCCCCTGCGGTAGCAAATATTGTTTGTTACAGCAGAAAAACTGTTCAGCGGGGTCAGAGGCATCCAGAAGGGCCACGTGATGTGTCCCACTTAATGGACATTACTTGGTACTGTATAGCCGACGGATTGTTCGGTGGCCTTTGTGGTATCCAATTTTTCTTTATACAGAAAAAAAACCGAGGAAGGAAAAAAATGAATAGAAAAAAAATGCATACACCAGATTACAGGTGTCCTCCAGTCAGAAAAAATCTGTAACAGTTGGACTTGAACAGCTGTTGGTTGAAGTCTTGGGGGGAAGCCACACTGGGGAAGCAAGTTTCAGAGATGCAGTTTAGAGAATAAAAGAATTCTAATAGGCAGATGTTTCACAATATGGCAGTATGACAGTTCAGTCACAAGTGCTACTTGATGCTTGTGTAGCACGGGGGGAGGCGTGGAGAGTTGACACAACAGATGCAACTTCATCAGAGCATTTGCCATAAAAGTATCTGTAAAATAATGCAAGGGAAGCAACATTCTTTCTTCCTCGCAGGCGAGGTAGTTCATTTGTAATAACAGGATTATTAACCCCTAAAAGACGGGCATCAGAACAGCATGACATATGCTCAGGACAGGCATAATCGGACGGTGCAATTGATGGGGGGGGTTGAGGGTGGGGGGCATGACCACATATGTGGACACTCGTCTTTTTGGCCCTAGTACCCTTGGACAACGTACGCAGACACCCATCTTTTAGGGGTTAATAAGTCTAATAGCTTTGTTCAGAATTTTGTCTAGTTGTTTTAGTGCAACCTTTCCACATCCACTCCACAACATTCCATCTGAGAGTGCACATGACTCTTGTAAATTATAGGTCACTGCTCATCAGTGAAAATGTTATGGATTCTGTACAATAAACCAAGTTTCTCTGAAGCAGTTTTAGCAAATGAAAAAAATGATAGGTCCAGCTGAGGGCATTGTTAAGAGAAACATCAAGAATTTCAATACTTTTAGAAATAGGAATATCAGTTGAACTGAAGGTTATATAGGGATCAGGCAATATCTGTCTACTGGTAAACTATATATAATTGGTTTTCCTTACATTAAATTAGAAAATGTTACTTAGCTCTCATTAGGTAATCTTAATTAAGCCTTGATTTAGGAGATTGCTGTACTAAGTTGTGAGTTAAAGATATTAAACTTTGTGAAAGGGTGTTCAAATGTGAATGAACTGTTAAGAGTTGTGTCATCAGTATATGAGTGAATGGGATTATAGGTGACAGACAAGAGATCATTAATAAGAATTAGGAAAAGGGTTGGAGCCAGGACTGATTCTTGTGGCACACCGGCATTAATCAAGTGGAAATTGGAATATACATTATCCACTTTTATCTCTCTGCCGCTGAGATATACTGTAAGAATATCAGTGAAACAAAAGATGACAGGCCATAGCAAAGAGAGTTTGGATAGCAGGGAACACTGCCAAACTCTGTCAAAAGCTTTAGAAATATCAAGACCTACTGTCATGAATAGTATGAGTCAAGAGATTCTGTATATCAAAAGTGGATCTTTCATGGCAAAAATCATACTGTCTGTCATTAATTAATCTGTTGGATTCAAGATGTTATTAACAATGTGCTTATTAATTACAATCTCAAATACTTTAACAAGAGAAGATGTGATAGTTATTGGTCTGTAATCTGAGGGGTTAGAGGACTTCCTATCTTCAGAGCTGGGTGGATATTGGTTTCTTTCCAAGAATTAAGGAATGAAGAAGTATGTATGCATAGTCTTAATAATTCTGCTAGAACAAGAACAAGTTCTGGGGAAAACTTTTTCAAAACAATTGGAAGAATTTTATCTTGACCTGGAGCTTTGATGCTTGGTAAATTGTCTAGGATGGATTTTATATACAGTATCTGGTCTGTATCTGATGTGAAGCATTTTCAAGAGAGCCAGATTTCTAGTACAGGGACATTCTGCCCCCCACCCCCTCCTTTAACACAAGGAAGGATTGGTGGGGGTGCTCACCATCCACTCACTCAATGTAGTGTTGCTCTTGGGTGCCTGCCCTTTCCTCTCTTCCTCCTATCTTTCCATGATTCTTCTTCTGTGCTTCTCTCCTTCATTCTTTCCTCTTTCTTCTGTCAACAGGTGACTCTACACTGAGTAACAGGCCAAATGGTTTCCTGTACAACAGCAAACCATTAACTGTATTATGCTGGGTGGTAACCATTTACCTAAATTATGGCACCTGGTGGTTTAGTGGGCAATTAAGGCACTCCAACTGGATTGAGCCTATGCAGGTTTATACAAGGGATGGTTAAGGCTTATTGATCAAGTAATGCCACTCAGCGATTAGTGAGGCTGGTCACTCTCATCTTAAATGTCAGGGCCAACTTGCCTAGCCCTGGGCTCCTGCGCTCCTTGTGGGGCAACAATAGATTAGATGATGGATGGATGGATGGAAGAAGGAACTAAAGGCGAGGAGCCCACAAATTGTTCCCTCCAAGAAAGAAACAAAAACAAAACAACAGAGAGTAGAATTCAAGATCCATTCATTTCAAGATGTTTGGACACACTGCACTTGAAAGATTGGAGACCAACTTCCTGTATGGTAGAATTTCTGGCAAATGTACTAGCAAGGATGGTTTTTCCACACAGATCACTTATAGTGTTACCATCTAAAGATTTTAGTGGGAGAATGGGTGATGACTTGTTAAAGTTATTATTGAAAGAACTGAGAGTTGACCAGAATATTCTATTGCCATTAGGATTATCTAATAGTCTGGATGCCTAGTTGTGAAGAAAATTTGATTTAGCAAGATTTATTACTGCTTTTGCATGGTTTCCAGCAGGGTTGGCCAAATACAACCAATGGCTTCAACCATGGTTTAAACCATGCAAAAAAAAAAAAAAAAAATTACCACTTTCATTTCCTCTTGGTTTGTATATAATAATTATTATTTTTTATCAATTACTTGTGGTTTTTAATTATGTACAGTCATAGTCCAACTACCATTATTAAAAACAGTAAGGTGAACTGAAAACTTTAATTAAATGTTCTAACCAAAAACATATTTATGGTACATCAGAATATGTAAATGGACATATTTATTAATCCTTTCAGTAAACTGCAGCTAATTTGTTTTAAAGAAATCCTTTCTAGCCTTGATAACAAAAAATACCGGTACACATTTTAATGGAATGCAATACATGTAAATAACACAATTCCAGGCCGATGATGTGCCGATGCGTCATCTGTTGGCCAACTGATTCCACACCGTTGACACAGTGACATCATTTTATTAACCCTTAAGAGACGGGTGTCTGCATATGCACTCCCGCCATTTTTCAAAGTTGCACAGGCATTGGGCAACTTCTCATGCTCTATGGAGGAGTAGTACAGCAATAACAAACCCTCCCCAACACCCCCCCACCATAGTAATACTATTACAGTACAATACAGTATATACATATATATGGTGGCAGGTGGGGACGCTCACCATCCACTCACACGATGTATCGCTGCTTTGGGTGTCTGCCCTTTCCTCTTTTCCTTCCTTCCTCTTCTGTCTTTCTTTCCTTCATTCTTTCCTCTTCCTTTTGCCTATGGACGACTACACTGAGTGACAAGCCAAACAGTTTCCTGTATACCAGGAAACCATATACTGTACTATGTTGGGTGGTAACCATATAACCAAATTATGGTGCCTGGTGATTTAGTGGGTAATTAAGGTGCTCCAAATAAGACTGGGCCTGTGTAGGTTTATATCCAAGGGATGGTTGGGGTTTACTGCTCATATAAAGCCACTCAGGGATGAGTGAGGGTCACTCTCATCTTAAATGTCAAAACCAACTTGCCTAGCCCAGGGTTACTAAGCTCCTCATGAGGCAACATAGGATTGGGTGCTGGATGGATGGATATACATATATCTATCTATCTATCTATCTGCTGCCAGATGCCTCAATCCCGTTCGGGGTGGCCACAAACAAATCGCCTCCACGTCGCCCTGTCCCACGCCATTTCACTGCCTCGCTCCCAACTCACCCTCCCCCCACTTTCTCATATACCTCTCCACCCCATCCCTCCATCTCATCCTCGGCCTCCCCCTCCCTCTCACTCACATACACTCTCTTCGTCAGTCTTTCACCCTCCATCCTCTCCACATGGCCAAACCACCTCAGTATATTCCTCCTAACGCTTCCCATCACATCCACATCCACACCACAACGCTCCTTTATATTCTCTTTTGTCAGCCTGTCTCTCCATGTGACTCCACAGGCTCCTCTTAATTAACTCATTTCCACTGCTCTCACTCTTGACTTGTGTCCTTCCAGCAACGTCCAAGCTTCACTTCCATACGTTAGAGTTGGTATCACAATACTGTCATGTAGTAACTTTTTCACTTCCATGCTCACTTCCCTGCTTCTTATCACTGCTTGCAAGGAACCAGCAACCTTTCTTCTCTGCTGTACCCTTTCAAGCACTTCACCCTCCAAACCTCCATCCTTACTCATCACACTACCCAAGTACAGTACTTAAACGTACTCACATTTTCAAAGTCCTCACCATCCAACCTCGCTGTACATTCACTGACTTCACCTCTCAAAGACCATCACTTTACTCTTCCCTACATTCACTTTTAGATTCCGTTTCTTTACACACTCTCCCAAACTCATCCACCAAGCCTTGCAGCTCTACTTCATCTCCACTCAACAAACAGTATCATCTGCAAACAACAGTACAGGGAGTTTCCAAACACCACCCTCTCTCACCAGGGCCACTCCAACATCCACTACCCTACCTTGTACCTCTTTTATTACCCCATCCATGTACAGATTGAACAACCATGGAGACTTGACACATCCCTGTTTCAACCCAACTTTCAAAGAGAAAAATTCACTCAGTTCACCATCCACACGCACTTAAGCATTAGCACCATCATACATATTCTTCACAGCATTCAACAACTTCCCATCTACTCCATATATTCTTAAAACTCTCCACAATCCTTGTCTATCCACCCTGTCATATGCTTTCTCCAAATCCATGAAAGCCGCATACAACTTCTTTCCCTTCTCTAGAAACTTTTCCATTAAAGATCTAAGAATGAATATCTGATCTACACAGCCTCTTCCCTTCCTAAAGCCTCCCTGTTTTTCTCCAACTAATTCCTCTGTTCTTTCTCTAACTCTGTCAATAAGTATCCTACCATACACTTTTCCTATTATACTAAGAAGACAGATGCCCCAATGATTACCACACACTTCTTTTTGCCCTTTTCCTTTGTACAAGGGAATAATTATACCTGACTTCCAATCCTCCGGGACTCTACCTTCCTCCCAGGCCAATCTGCACATTTTCCACATCCATTCTACTACTATCTCTCCCCCATACTTCAGCATTTCACCACACAGTCCATCAATTCCTGGGGCTTTCCCCAATTTAACTTTCTTCATTGCTTCCACGACTTCTATCCTACTGATTTCTTTGTCTTCTCACCTCCCTCCTCCTCCCAGCCACTCCCCAGCCACTTATACTCGCATTACTTCCATCCTCTATGTTCAGCAATTCCTTAGTGTTCTCTCCATCTGCTCACTTTTTCTCCTTTCTCCACTGGTAATCTACCATTTTTATCTTTCACTCCTCTGCTAACTTCACTTCCACCCTGTCTTACTCTCTTCACCTCTTTCCAGAACATTTTCTTATAGTCCCTCCACTTTGCACTCAAGTTCCTTCCAAATTCCTCATCCACTCTCTTCTAATCTTTTCACCTCTCTCTTTCTTTCTACATATAACTCTCTCTTCCACCTCTCAACTTCTTCCACACCCCTATTTCTCATCCATTCATTGTATGCTTTCTTCTTTTGTGCCACAGCCTGTCTCACCTCTTCATTCCACCATGCTGTTCCTTGCACACCCCTCTGTCTTCTCTTCATCCCACACATCACATCACATGCTGCACGCACTTCTTCTGTAAATATATATACTGGAAACATAATATTTTCCATAAGTCTATCTATCTATCTATCTATAGCCTGACGCCCCAATCCCGCAAAGGGTGGCCGCAGACAAAACGTCTCCAAGTCATTCTGTCACCCACCATTTGACTACCCTCCCCCCAACTCACCCCCCCCTCCCTCATATACCTCTCAACTCCATCCCTCCACCTCATCCTCGGTCTACCCCTCCCTCTCCCTCCCTCCACCTCACCTACATACACCCTCTTAGTCAGTCTTTCATTCTCCATTCTCTCCACATGTCCAAACCACCTCAGTGTATTTCTCCTAATCTTCTCAACCACATCCACATCTACCCCACAACGTTCCTTCACTTCTTCATTCATCAACCTGTCCCTCCACGTCACTCCACATGCTCCTCTCAAGTAACTCATTTCCACTGCTCTCACTCTTGACTTGTTCCCCTCTTGCAAGGTCCACGCCTCGCTTCCATACGTCAGGGTAGGGATCACAATACCATCATGCAGTGACTTCTAAACTTCCATACTGACCTCCCTATTTCTCATCACTGCTTTCTGTGTACCAACAACCTTCCTTCCCTGCTGTACCCTTTCACGTACTTCATTCCCCAAAGTTCCATCCTTACTCATCACACTACCCAAGTACTTGAATGCACTCACATTCTCCATATCCTCACCATCCAACCTCACTGCACACTCTGTGACTTCATTCCTCTCAAACACCATAACTTTACTTTTGTTTACATTAACTTTCAGCTTCCTCCTCCTACACACTGTCCCAAATTCATTCACCAAACCTTGCAACTCCCATTCATCTTCACTCAACAATACTGTATCATCAGCAAACAGCCTCCATGTAATAAGTACATTACGGTAACTGTAACGCGACAGAGACGTGATGTATGATACTATCATCATTATTATTATAATATGGAGTGTACAGTTTATTGAAAGATAGTTATAAAAAGGTTTTGAAAATGTATTTCACTGTGTGTGGTATGAGTATTGCAGTGCCAAAGCAGTGAAATATGATTACCGCAGTGATCACAAAGTGAATGTTTATAGTACAGTATGTGCAATGCTGAACAGTAATCATAATGCGAAAATCAGTGTGTGTTAAGCTCCGGGTAGTAGTCATGGGAGTAAAGAAACATGATTTTAGTACACCTAAAATCACTGCCTGTCCAGTGAAAGCTCACACAGTCCGCAATGCCACCTCATGGAAGACCTGCAGGTACGTACTTTCCAATGGTACCTCATTTTTTACTCTCGCATCACTCATTATATTTTTACAAAGGTTTACAAGTTTATTTATATTTGGCCAATTATGCCTGTCCTCAGCGTCTGTCACAACATGCGGACACTCGTCTTAAGGGGATTAATTTAATCATTTTCCAATCCAGAACTGAAATTTTTATGGTATATACCTTATATCATATATTTTGATATAATTTTATGATATAGTAAATACACCCAAATCATGGGTGTGTAATTATACATCTTATATGTTCTATGTATACGGTGTTTTTTTTTTTTTCTTCTTTTTTTTGTCAAACATCATTACAAAAACCTGAAAATTTTATGGGAAGTGTGAAATCAACTGTGTTTTGTCACTGTATCATCAGATATTGAATGATATATATACCCCCTGGCGGTAGGGGGGTTTCAAGAATACTCCCCCAGTATCCCTGCTTGTCGTACGAGGCAACTGAAAGGGTTGGTGGTGGGTTAGTGCCCCACCCCGTAAAAAGAACTAACTAAACAAGCAAATAAAGCGCCTTGGACCAGGACGGACCAAACGTTGACGACTAAGGAACAGACAAAGGACATTCTGAGGGTGGGGACATGGAATGTGAGAGGAGTGAATGATGAAGTGAAAGAGAGAGAGATTGTTCAGGTGCTTCAGGATGCAAGAATGGATATAAGTGGACTGACTGAAACTAAATGGAAAGGTGAAAGGGTGAGAGAATGGGAATATGGTTTAGGTATATGTGTGGTAGTTAATGAGAAAGAGAGGGCAAACGAGGGAGTATGTCTGATGACAAGCAAGAAGTGGAAAGAGAATATAAGAGAGTATGGAACAGTGGTTGCATGGATTGTATGGGTGAGGATGAAAGTAGGTATACAAGCGTGGGCGATTGTATGTGCGCATGCGCCGACAGAGACCGAGTGGCAAGATTGAAAGGTGAGTTTTGGGCAAGTGTAGAAGCATGTATGGACAAATCTGAGAGGAGCGAGAGAGTGCTTCTGATTGGAGACATGAATGGCAAAGTTGGAAATGTATGAGTGGATGAAGTGGTTGGTCAGTGGGGTGTGTCAGTTGAAGTAGATGGGAATGGTAGTGCTTTGGTGGACATCTGTGCTGGTAAGGGGTTGGCAATAGCTAACACCTACTTTTGGCATAAGATGATCCACCAGTATACATGGAGAGTAATGAGGAGGATGGATGGTGAATTTGTTGAACGAAAGGCAATGATAGACTACGTGTGTGTGGATAAGCGAATGAGGAGACAAGTGTTGGATGCAAGAATGTGGAGAGGGTGGAGGAATGGAGTCTTGGACCATTATTTAGTGATGGCCAAGGTAAAGCTGCAAAGAAAATGGTTGAAGAGACGAAGGGGAAGACAGGAGGAAACGGCTCCTGTGAGAAGAGTGGAGAATCTGCAAGCTAGTGAGAAAATGGTAGAGTATAAGAGCATAATGGAAGAAAGATTGGGAAGGTATGAGTTAGAGCAGTTGGAAGGGGTGGAAGACATATGTAAGATATTCACGGAAGAGATAGCCACAGCGCGTGAGGTGATTTGTGGAGTGAGGGGGAGATGCAGGGGTGTGCAAGGGACAACATGGTGGAATGATGAGGTGAAACGAGCTGTGGAACAAAAGAAAAAGGCATATAGTGAATGGCTAGTGAGTAGAGGTAGGGGAGAAGATGAGAGAGAGAAGAGAGAGGTATATGTGAGCAGGAGAAGGGAGGTGAAGAGACTGGTGAAGGAGAGTAAGAAGAAAGTGGATGAAGAATTTGGGAGGAATCTGAGTGTGAAATGGAGGGAGAGTAAGAAATTGTTTTGGAAGGAGGTAAAGAAAGTAAGGCAGTGTGAAAGGGGAAACAGTAGGGGAGTGAAAGAGGAATAATAGATTGTTGGTGGAGAAGAGAGAGAAATTGAGGAGATGGAAGGAGCACTTTGAGGATTTGTTGAATGTAGAGAGTGACAGAAGTGCGAGTATAAGTGGTTGGGGAATGGCTGGGAGAAGAAGAGATGAGAGGAGGGAGGAAGAGATCAGTAGGGTGGAAGCAGTGAAAGCAATGAAGAAGATCAAAATGGGAAAGGGCCCAGGAATTGATGAAGTGTGTGGTGAAATGCTGAGGTATGGGGGTGAGACTGTTGTGGAGTGGATATGGAAGTTGTGTAGATTGGCTTGGGAAGAGGGAAGGGTTCCAGAGGACTGGAAATCAGGTGTAATTGTTCCTTTATCTATCTATCTATCTATATACCTTTTTTTTTTTTTTTTTTTTTTTTTTTTATAAATAACAGAACGGAGGAGGGAAAAACAAATGGGTAAAAAAAAAAAAATCCATACACCAGATTACTGGTGTCCTCTGTTCATAAAATATCTGTAACAGTTAGACTTGAACAGTTGTGGGTTGAAATTTGGAGTAAAACAACTCTGGGGGCGCTACCAGATGCCCGTGTAGCACGAGGGAATGCATGGAGAGGTGGCACCATGGACGCAACTTCGTCTGAGCATTTGCCAAAAAATATCTATAAAATAATGCAAGGGAGGCAACATTCCGTCTTACTTGCAGGGGAGGTAGTTTATATGTAATGGCAGGGTTGTTAATGATTCTAACAGCTTTATTCTGAACTTTGTCTAGTTGTCTTAATGCAACCTCTCCACAACCATTCCACAAGGGTGAGCAATATTCAAGCTGAGAGCGCACATGACTCTTATAAATTATAGCTAACTGCTCATCGGCGAAGAAGTTACGGACTCTGTACAATAATCCAAGTTTCTTTGAGGCGGTTTTAGCAAGTGATCTGACATGAGAGGTCCAGCTGAGGGCACTGTTAAGTGAGACACCAAGAATTTCAATACTTTTGGAGATGGGAATATTAGTAGCACTGAAGGTAATGTACGAATCTGGCAATATCTGTCTATTAGTAAACTGTATATATTTAGTTTTACTAGCATTAAAAGAGACAAGGTTGTTTTGTCCCTATTCACTGATTGTAGATAGATCTTGATTTATGGAGATGGCTGTACTGAGTTGAGAGGTACAGATATTAGACTTTGTAAATGGGTGTCTGACTGTGAATGAACTATGTAGTGTTGAGTCATCTGCATATGAGTGAATGGGATTGTGAGTGACAGATAAGAGATCATTAATATGAACCAGAAATAGGGTTGGCGCTAGAACTGATCCCTGCGGCACGCCGGCGTTAATTGAGTGGAAATTAGAATATACATCATCTACTTTTACTCTTATTTTCCTGTCACTAAGATAAGAAGAAATCAAAGGAACAAAAGACGTTAGTCCATAGCAAGGGAGTTTGGACAGCAGGGAACGGTGCCATACTCTGTCGAAAGCTTTAGAGATATCAAGAGCTACTGCATGAGTTTCTCCAAAAAGATCAATTGATTGATGGATGGTATGAGTTAAGAGATTGAGTATATCAATGGCGGATCTTTCGTGGCGAAAACCGTATTGTCTATCACTAATTAAGTTGTTGGATTCAAGATGTTTAACAATATGCTTATTAATTAAAGTTTCAAATACCTTACCAAGAGAAGATGTGACAGCTATTGGTCTGTAATTGGAGGGGTCAGATGAACTTCCTTTCTTCAGAACTGGGTGGATATTGGCTTCTTTCCATGAATTTGGGAATAAAGAAGTACGTATGCATAGTCTGAATAATTTAGCTAGGACAGAGGCAAGTTCAGGGGAACACTTTTACAAAACAATTGGCGGAATTCCATCTGGGCCTGGAGCTTTGTTGGTAGGTAAATTGTCTAGGATGGATTTTACATATCTTGTCTGTATTTTAAGTGGGGCAATTTCGGGAGAATCAAGTTCCAGTACTGAGACATTCTGGCTGGTATCATCTATGGTAGAGTTTCTGGCAAAGGTACTAGCAAAGATATCTGCTTTCCCACGTGGGTCATTTGTAATATTGCCATCTGAAGATTTTAGTGGGGGAACGGAAGATGACTTGTTAAAGTTATTATTGAAAGAATTAAGAGTTGACCAGAATATTCTATTGTCATTAGGGTTGTTAAGTAGTTTTGATGCTTGCTTTTGAAGAAAGTTTGATTTAGATAGATTTAATACAGCTTTTGCATGACTTCTAGCAATTTTAAATTGGGAGAGTGATTCAGATGTTTTTGATTTTAAGTAAGAGTTATATGCTAATGACTTTTGGGCTGTTGCTCTGGCACAATTGCCATCAAACCATTTTGGAGAGTTTGATCTTTTAGTGAATTGTTGACTTGGTATGAATAAATCCATACCAGCTAGTATTAAGTCGCAAATGTGGGACTGGGTAGAATTGGGATCACTAGAGAAGAAAGACTGCCATGGAACATCAGCAAGATAATTTCTAAATCCATCCCAGTCTGCCCTGTCAAAGTGCCATCAGGTCACCCTGACAGGTTCAGAATGGGGAGGTGCAGGAGGGTTAACTAATTTTACATATCTTGTCTTACATATCCAAGTGGTGACAGTACCTCTATCCTGAATTGATCTGGATTATTTGTCAAGAATAAATCCAAGAGATGGGCATTATGGTCAGGATTATCAGGTATTCTGGTTGGTTGCTTTACCAACTGGGTGAGATTAAACGATTCCGCAAACAGCTCACATTCTAGACCAGCGTCGTCAGTCCGGGCAGAATGCAATAACCATTCAACATTGTGTATGTTAAAATCACCCAAAATGGTAATTTCATTGCCAAGGGCAAGGTCAAGGTTGCTCAACTGAGTGGATATGGAATCAAATACACTGGGTTCCGAAGAAGCATTGGGGGAACGATAAACTGCACAGATTTATTTGGTAATGTTTTGGCAATTTAATTTATATAATGAGTAATCAAAACTGGATGAAGTGAAGGCTGCTTCCCCCAAGGAAAGGGAGGTAGTCGAGACAGGACGACACACACCCTATTTACTCAACCATTCAAACACATTCATTCGCATCTAAGCCCCAAAGGGAAGAACGGACAGATCCTCACCGCACCACACCGCACAAGGGTCAACTGCGCAATGAAATCAGTGACATCTGCAGCATGGCCCAACAGCAGAACTGGTTTACCCCTGCCACATCATAACAGACCCATCCCCTTACCCGCACCTGACCTGACTAGCTGATCAGACCAAATGCGGGAGAATATCCCCTCAGGGCTGCGTCATCACTTATTCATTCACAATTTCTCTCCATTTATTTCTGTCACGCACAGCCACTCTTCCTTGCTCAACAGACATCCCTCTCGCATCCAACGCTCTCTTCACACTGTCCATCCATCCTATTCGTGGTCTTCCTCTCAGCCTTACACCTCTCACATCAGATCTAGTTATCTTTTTCACCAATCGCTCATTATCCATTCTCTCCATATGCCCAAACCATCGCAACACCCTCTGCTCAACTCTACCAGCCATCTCCCGAACAACTCCAGTTCTCCTTCACACTTCATCATTTCGCACCCGATCCATACGCGTCACTCCACACATACTCCTCAGACACCTCATCTCCGTTACATTCAAACTTTTCCTCTCTGCTACACCCATATTCCATGTTTCAGCCCCATATAATGCAGTCGGTACCACAACACCCTCATACAGCCTTCTCTTTACATCCATTCTAAGCGAACAACATTTAAACACTTTTTTCATTCCTCCCAGCACCTTTCCTACTTCATTTATTCTAAACTTCACTTCCTTTATACAGAGGAAAAAGGGAGAGCGAAGTATGTGGTAACCATAGGGGTATTTGCCTTCCTAGTGTGACTGGTAAAATATATGGCAGAATACTCACTGATAGGGTTAGGCATATGACAGAAGAGCTAGTTGGAGAAGAACAAGGGGGATTTAGGAAGGGAAAAGGGTGTGTAGATCAGATATTTGTTCTAAGATGTTTAGTGGAGAAATATCTAGAGAAGGGAAAGAAAGTGTATGCTGCCTTCATGGACTTGGAGAAAGCTTATGACAGGATAGATGGGCAAGGTACGTGGAAGATATTAAGAATATATGGAGTGGATGGGAAATTGTTGAGTGCTGTGAAGAATATGTACGAAGGAGCTAGGGCTACGGTGAGAGTGGATGGTGAGCTGAGTGAGTTCTTTGATCTCAATGTGGGACTGAAACAGGGTTGTGTGATGTCTCCATGGCTGTCTAATATATACATGGATGGGGTTGTAAAGGAGGTGCAAGGTATGCAGTGGATGTGGGGGTGGCTCTAATGAATGAGGGTGAGATTTGAAAGATTCTGGTGTTGCTGTTTGCTGATGATACAGTATTGTTGAGTGAAGATGAATGGGAGTTGCAAGGTTTGGTGAAGGAATTTGGGACAGTGTGTAGGAGGAGGAATTTAAAAGTTAATGTAAACAAGAGTAAAGTTATGGTGTTTGAGAGGAATGAAGTCACAGAATGTACAGTGAGGTTGGATGGTGAGGATACGGAGAATGTGAGTGCATTCAAGTACTTGAGTTGTGTGATGAGTAAGGATGGAACATTGGGGGATGAAGTGCGTAAAAGGGTACAGCAGAGAAGGAAGGTTGTTGGTTCCCTGTAAGCAGTGATGAGAAATAGGGAGGTGAGTATGGAAGTTAAGAAGTCACTGCATGATAGTATTGTGATCCCTACCCTAATGTATGGAAGCGAAGCATGGACCTTAAAAGAGGGGAACAAGTCAAGAGTGAGAGCAGTGGAAATGAGTTACTTGAGAGGAGCATGTGGAGTGACATGGAGGGATAGGCTGACGAATGAAGAAGTGAAGGAACGTTGTGGGGTGGATGTGGATGTGGTTGAGAGGATAAAGAGAAATACACTGAGGTGGTTTGGATATGTGGAGAGAATGGAGAATGAAAGACTGACTAAGGGGGTGTATGTAGGTTAGGTGGAGGGAGGGAGAGGGAGGAGTAGACCGAGGATGAGGTGGAGGGATGGAGTTGAAAGGGATATGAGGAAGGGAGGAGTGAGTTAGCGGGAGGGTAGTCAAATGGTGGGTGACAGAGCAACTTGTAGGTGTTTTGTCTGCGGCCACCCTTTGCGGAATTAAGGCGTTGGGCTATAGATAGATAGATAGAAATGTACATCGTTTTGGTGGGGGCAGCGGATCATCATTATTTTAGCAATTTTTCATTGCTCAAATTTTTATGACACATACCTCATTCAGTACATGATATATACCTTACTTCCAATATTTTGATATCACATTATGATATACAGTAGAAAAAAAAACAAATCTTGGGTGTGTAATTATACATCATACAGTAATCTATCGATTATCCAGACGGCCATTACGCGGAAATCCATTACTCTGATGCTGTGATCTGGCTATTTGAAACCATTATTCACACATTTTTTCATAATATCCAGACAAAATGCATGTGTCCAGGTGGAAATTATGGCCGCACAAACATTTTCGCGGCCGGCTGGGCAGAAGTAGCCCGGTGGCACCGCCCTGTCTGGCTGGATAGTTCACCCAGCGTCTGCTAGAGACCCCCTCGGTTTTTCCCAGTTCCTGTCCGGTGACAGTGTAGTGAACAGCTCCTCTGACAGTTGTTATGACAGTGCACATGGTGGTTCTTGTGGTTGTTCCCTACCTGCTTCAGGTCTTGCTATTCTTTGCATGCTTCATCTTAGGATGTGTGATGACAGCCCCTCCACCAGGGAAAAAGAAGAGGGTGATGCGACTCTTTAGGAGAGGGAGATCCTGGGCATGACTGATGTGGGATGGTTGAATCATGAGTGTTGCTGTTAATTTTACTCTAGCCTACTGTACTGTAACATGATTATATTCTATTTTAGCATGAGTATACTCCATTTTACCCTTATCCGCTTCCCGTCCGATCAGCGAAGTTAAGCAACGTTGGGTCTGGTTAGTACTTGGATGGGTGACAGCCTGGGAACACCAGATGCTGTTGACATCCCTACATGTCAAGTGGGGTTGGTGGAGGATTAGTGCCCCTCCCTGTAAAACAATTAACTCTAAGCCATTGGCCACCCCGTCTGGGATACATGGCCTCTGGCAATGATGATGATGATGATTTTGTGTTCCCACTGGATTTTTCTTGTGTAGCCAGTTTTTCATCTCTTCATGTCACTGCAGGGCCATACCCTGCAGTGGTCATTGCTTGCCTGTGGTTGATGGGTCTGCTTGACCATGATACTGTAATTGCTGAGCTGTGGTTTATGGAGCTGCTTCACCAGACATAGTAGTGTTAAACAACAGGAACAAGTGTTATGTGATGTACTGTAGTGGCCTTTTACACTGGCTTTCAAAGTTAGCTTATGTACGAATGGAGGCCAGGGGAGGAGTCCATTATCAGGACAGAGCCATTACCTCGACATGCCTTTGGCTCTATTACACTGGATAATCAAGGGATTACCGTATATTTTTTACACATACTTTTTTTTCTCTTTTGGGGGGTCAAATACTGTATCACTACTGGGACCAGAAAATTTTATGAGAAGAATGAAATTAGTTGTGTTTTGTCACTGTATCATCAAATATTGAATATCTTCTTTTTTTTTATGTGTAAATGCACACAGCATTTTGGGGGAGGCAGCTCTTCATTTTGTTTTGTTTTTTTCATAGCTCAATTTTTTATCATATATATCTCATTTCATATATGCTAAATACCTTATTTCATATATTTTGATATCATATTATGATATAGTAAATTAACACACATCTTAGGTGTGTAATTATACATCATACAGTATTCTCTCGATTATCCAGACAGCAGTTGCCTGGACAAACCATTACATGGCCGCTGTGATCTGGCTGTTCAAAACCATTATTCGTACATTTTTTTCACAATATCTGGACAAAATGTATGCGTCCTGATGGAAATTATGGCCGCATGAACATTTTCGTGCCCATCCAGGTGGGAATAGCCTGGTGGCATCGTCCTGTCTAGTTGAGTAGTTCACCCGGTTTCCACTAGAGACCCCCTTGGTCATTCCCAGTTCACATCCAAGGACAGTGCAGTAAACAGCTACTCTCAGACAGTTGTTATTGCTGTGCACATTTTTTTCTTTTTTTTTTTTTTAATTAACAGAACACAGGAAGGAAAAACAAATTTTCGTTTTTATCGTTTTCGTTTTTAAAGGCTCAAACATGCTTGCATGTGTCGGCCTTGGTCACCTAATGGCGGCTCTCCATGCTGCACGATCGATAGCAGCCTCCCTGTTCAGTCCCTTAACTCTGAGGTCACACTTAATGATCTCATCCCATGTCTATCTTGGTCTACCCCTCACAACCCCACTCCCAATATTAACACTTATCCTCCTCACCCAATAATCATCTCCCATCCTCTCCACATGTCCAAACCACCTCAATCTACCTCTCCTCATCACAACACCAATACACTCCAGTCCCATCCTACCTCTCAACTCTTCCATCATAAACCCAGCCCCTCCAGGCCTTGGATGAAGGGACACACTGCACATCCACCTAATCATTGTCATTTCTGTACGTCTGAGCCGGCAAATATCTTCCTCCTTCACTGCCCAGGTCTCACTACCATACAGCATTACACTCCTAACACATGCTGCATACAAAGACCCCTTAGCACGTAGGGAGAGTCCTCTCAATGTCAGGAGAGGCAAGAGCTCCCTGAACTTCTTCCAACCACTTCTCACCCTAGCCACAGAGCTAGCTCCAGGCCCACTTCCAGCACACAACATGTCTCCCAAATAACAAAACTCTTCCACACACTCAAGAGATTCACCAGTAAGTTCAATCCTTTCACGTCTGACAATCTCCACCTGCTCACACCAGCATGCCGTACATATAAAATCAGCATTATCTCGCAGTCTACCTCTGATACCACTACATCTCTTATGCACCCATTTATCACAAACACTGCACAAGATGGAATTACTTCCCACGCCCTTGTGGCAAACTGCACATGGCCACTCTCCCTCGTCTTTGACAGTACCACCACCGACTATAGATATCATCACTTTTGTTTTATCTGCATTTACCCTTAAGCCCTTGTGCCCCATACCATCTCTCCACTTCCTAAACCCTTCCTCCGCCTCCCTTTCGTTCTCTGCAATCAACACCAAATCATCAGCATACAACAACTCCCATGGGAGTCCGTTTTTAAAGTCACGTGAAAGGGCTTCAAGTACCATGATAAACAACATGGGACTCAAGACTGACCCCTGATGCACACCAATGTTCACGGAAAACTCATCACTCAAATCTCCATTCACTCTTACCTGGGTGTGAGCACCCACATACATGGCCATAGCCACCCTAACCAGCCACTCCTCCAAGCCAAGCTTTCTCATTGCCCACTTCACCACCTCTCTAAGGACTCTGTCAGTCTTTTCCAAATCAACAAAAACAAAATAAAGATCCCTTCTCCTACCAATATATTTTTCCTGAAGCTGTTGAACAATGAATATAGCATCAATGGTCCCCCTACCTGGCATAAACCCAAACTGCATCTCATCAATATTCACTCTTTCTCTAATCATACCTTCTAAAACTCTCTCCATTACCTTCATTATCTGATCTAAAAGCTTTATACCTCTATAATTTCCTCTCTCCAAGGCATCGCCCTTCCCTTTATACACATTTACAATTACACTCTTCAGCCAATCATCTGGGACAACACACTCAAAAATAATCCTATTTATCAGGTCAGTGACTAACCTCACCCCTATATCGCCTGAGGCTTTCACATTTCGGCAGTCAACCCAGACACACCTGCTGCCTTCCCCACCCTCATCCTGCCTATTGCCTCACTCACAGTAGCAGCATCAATCAAAGGCCATTGGCCAGACACTGGATCTGCTGGCTCCAAACCTTCCCTGTCCCAGTCAAACTCCTCATTCAACAACCGGTTATAATGCTCTCTCCATGGATCTTTAATATCCTCACTGTTCATCACTACCCTTCCTTCATCATTCTTCACACACTGCTCACTTATAATATTCCGATTATCCCTCTTCACCTGACCTGCCGCCCTAAATATCATATTTTTCCTTTCCCCATGATTTAGGTTATCAAGTAATAGTTTCTGTGACTCAGACTTTGCCCTGAATACCTCTCTTCTAGCCCTCAGCTTGGCAGCCAAATATTCCTCTTTGCTACCACCCTTCTTCCATTCCCGGAAAAGCCTTCTTTTCTCCTTAACTGCAGCTTCTACACTCTCATCCCACCACCAAGTTACTTTATGTCTTGGTGGTCCTCTTGTCCAACCGCATGTTACATCAGTAACTCTCGAGAACTTGTTCTTGAGGGCTCTGTACTGTTCATTAACGCCTCTGTCTACTGCTCCCTGTTCAGCCACCACTCTCCTCAACTCGCTATGGAAGGCATCCCTTACTACTTGGTTTTTCAGCTTCCATATTTTCCTCCTAGGTACATAAGTCCTCTTTTTCATCACTTGTTCTTTAACCCGTCACGTCCCGAGCTATTTTGCACCTCCGTGACCCCCCAATCCCGAGGTATTTTCGATTTTTTTTTTTTATTTTTTTTTTTTTTTTTTTTTTGCTAAAACCTTAGCTTTTGGTGAGAAACATTGAAATTTCATAGAGAAATCGCTCACCTGAGGTTTAAAATACTCGATCCAGGTAGCAGTACCTCCTTACCTTACTGGGTTTTCTAACAGGCTGGCACCAAAGAAAACGAGTTCTATGGGAGGGTAACTATTTCACACCACTCATAAACGGTATTTATTTATTTACTTGGTACGAATTTATATGCAGTACGAGAGTATATTGGTTTTCAAACAGTATTATAGGCATTATATGCACTGTTTCACTCACTAACTCATCACCATACCTGACCTTCTTTTGCCACATTACCTGATCATCATTTCTGACTGTTTCTTCCTCTAATGCTATGTAAACTGTCCTCCACATTGTCATTCATTGGGGAATCACTCTGGCCCTGAATGTCTTTATTGGCCAGGTCACTGGTAACAGTTGAATTGCCGAAACAATGGCATGCAGCAGGAGGGGGGGAGGTTATGTGGCGTAAGGCATTGTCCCTGCTTGGCATCTTGTAGAGGAATAGAGGAAGGTGTCCCGTGTATACGTACAAAAAATCACGCGCGAAAATTGAAAATTGTGCAAATTAGAGACCTTGCAATTGCACGACGTATCAGTACGTCATCGGGACTGGCAAATGCAAAATGTTGCAACGTACCCATATGTCGTCGGGACGTCTCGGGTTAAGCACCATATCACAAATCAATAGTTTGTGCTGCTGCACACACTCCTCACTTCCTATAACTTTAACATCCCTCACTAACCTCCTATCGGCCCTCCTAACCAGAAAATAATCTATCTGACTGCTATTTCCCCCAGACTCATACGTAATTAACCTACTGTCTTTTTTCTCAAAATATGTGTTGCACACAATCATGTCCGTTGCCTCCCCAAACTCGAGTATCCTTTCCCCTTCTGCATTCCTTATACCATACGCACATCCCCCAAGCACTCCTTCATAACCTTGTGCTGCTTCACCTACATGACCATTTAAGTCCTATCCCAAAATCACTATCTCATCATCCCGCATACCACCCACTACATGTATTAAATTATCCCAAAATCTATCTTTCTCTGCTTCATCCAATCCTGCCTGTGGGGCATATGCCGATATAATCGCAGCTATCTTTCTACCCAACAGAATATTCACTACCAAAATCCTATCGCTTACTCTCATACCATTCATAACATATTCCACCCATTTCTCCACAACCATCACACCAACACTTCCATATCCGTCTGTCCCCCCCTGCCAAAACAACTTATAGCAACAGTCCTTCCCAACAATCTTTCTGGCTGATCCACCCCTGTACCGGACTTCCTGCAAACAGGCCACATCCACCCACCTACTGAATGCCTCAACGACTTCCCCCGCTCTTCCCCTCAAACTTCCCACATTCCATGAACCCACCCTCATCCCCTTGGGTGATTTACTGTCCTCAGGCTTGCCTTGAAACTTATTTTGTTTTGTCATCTTCAGTATTAAATATTCATAAAGAGGGATAGACATTGCACAGGCCCCACTCACTGCACAGTTCCAGGTCCAGGCAATGGATCTGGGACCCCTAGCCCACCAGCTTACCAGTGGCTGTGGTAGTGGCCTCGGGGCACCCTGCCAAGACAGCTGCAGGGACACCCTCCAAGCGCGCCTTGGCACTGCAACTATCCCGCCATTATACACCCACTGATAGGGCAGCCTCCTGGGGCGCTACTCCTAGGTTCAGGCCCCTCTCTTTTGGGCGGAAGCGGCAGCCTGGGAACCGTAATGCCCTGTACCCTCTAGCACAGATCCGAGCCCCATCTCGCCCTGGATCCAGGATGTATGCCAGCGGAACCCCCACCAAGCCTCCCCCCAGAAGTCCGCCACTAGGTAGTGGGGGCAAAGTTTTCTGGCGCATGCCCTTGCTGGCGCCAACCCCTGTAACATAGTGGGATACGTTGTGTGAAATATAAAGTGCATGTGGTGTAGTGTATAGATAGCTAGAGGAAATGTTTGGGAGAGTATGCTGGTCTACTCTCCATGTTACCGTCACGCTGAAAAGGTCAGCAAAGGGGGATGGTTAGATATCTAGTGAAACAGGAGCTCCAGCTCTCCCTATCACCAGCATTCCCATTCCCCTCGGGAGTACTACCCTGTTCAGCCTGTGCTACGGGCTCCTCCTACAATGAAAATAAAAAATAATGTAATACTGTATATAAAAAAAAAATAATCCATACACCAGATTACTGGTGTCCTCTGTTCACAAAATATCTGTAACAGTTACACTTGAATAGCTGTAGGTTGAAGTTTGGAGGGAAACAACTCCGGGGAGGCGAGTTCCAAAGAGATGCAGTATGGGGAATGAAAGAATTCTGATAGGCAGAAGTTCTGCAATATGGCTGAGTGACATTCCAGTCATGAGCGCTACCAGATGCCCGTGCAGCATGAGGGAAGGCATGGAGAGGTGGCACCATGGATGCAACTTCGTCTGAGCATTTGCCATAAAAATACAGTATCTGTAAAATAATGCAAGGGAGGCAACATTCCTTCTTACTTGTAGGAGAGGTAGTTTATTAGTAATGGCAGGGTTGTTAATAATTCTAAAAGCCTTGTTCTGAATTTTGTCTAATTGTTTTAACCCTTTAACTGCGGGCTTGATTTGCTTTTTCTTGCGGCACCCACGGGCATATACACGCTCCGACAGACTCTCTAAAAATATTTGCCAAAAATCAGTTATTAGTCCTAGAATATTAAAATCACACATGCTTATGGCACATACCTTCAGCTTTCTCCTGGGGTGTTTGTTGAGCCTTCGTCGAGTACCGCAGGACTTGTGGAGACCTCTGAAGTTGGGTAACGAAGTCTCCACTTTACACTTCCCGACAACCCGTAATATGATTACCACAGCCTGATATTATCACTAAAAACACTATTCTATGATTCTCAAATAGTTTGGAATCCATATTCCAAAAAAAAAAACTCTGTGAAAGCAATGAAAATTACAAGGGCGTATGACCTTCCCACTTGCGCTAGTTCGCAGGTGTTGTCATTTATTATTCATAAAAACACTCACAGTTTATATTTCTATTACTATATAACACTTATATATATCTACAGTCTTTATCCATAAGTTTCCCTCAGTAACAGTAGTTTATTGTCACTGTAGGCATTCAATTTCTTTCAGTAAAATACGTAGCATCCACTTTCTCGTCCTGTATACTGGCATTGAGAGTGAATGTCACTTTCACCTTCACTCTCATAACTCAAAGTATTCATACATGCTAGAGTGAAACTTTCACTTTCATTACTCCTAGTATATATACTCGTATTCTTATAATACTACTCATTTACATTTACATTTACGTTCTCTATTTTATTTACATTATTTACATTTCTATTTTATTTACACTGTGTTATGCACTGTCACTTGAAGTAACTTATAAAACTATTTTCCATTGTTCACTTATATTTCCATTCATTGCTTTACTTGCTGTTTACACATTATTTACAATTCCACTTGCACTGTTTTACTCAACAGAAAGATCATAGTCACTCTCTTTCAATTGTCAGCCCTTTACCTCTTTCCACACGAGGTTTAGTAGGGGGTAAAGGTCACAGGGCCCTTTGCATGGGGCTAAAAAGTGGCTGAAGTTAGCAAGAGCAAACAGACGTACCTTCACCTTGGAAGATGACAGTGAACTGATAGAGGTGGGCCGGGGTGGCCTACCTAGGGAAATGCATTACTGCAAACGTCAGCCTCTTGACAGCTTCTAATATATAGCAGTGAAATGATTGGCAGGAAATCCAGACAATACATTATAAATTAGGTAGTTCCAGGTGAATGTAAATATCACTTAGGCTTCTCCCTTCCCTCCTTATACAGTATATATTTTTAGTACGAGAATAGATTATACGGCATATTTCAAGGGGAAATAAACAGCGAAAATTAGCGAACGGGTGCACGTGAGGTGTTGTCAGGTGATAATTAGCCAATTCCAGGTGTATGGCACTCTCACTTACCTTATTTCTTTTTGGTGTATATTATTTGGTATAAGAATAGGGCATAGAGCTTATTTCAATGGATGAAATCAGTGGAAAATTCCAGGGAAGATTTACTTAGCATAGAAAGGCTGGGCAGCCGAGAGGAGAGGGTAATGGAGGGAAGGTAGGGAGGGGAGTCAAGAACGGGGAGAAATGGCTAAATTGTCAACAATGGATGGGAGTACAGATGAGATTAGGAGTGCTGACTAGTGTTGGACATTGGCAGTACTGATAGATGATACAAGCTACCACTTGAAAGCCCGGGGGAATTCAAAATAACAGAATCGCAAAAGTAATGCCCCACGGTATGATCCCTTGCTCCCAAGCGTCACGAAAGTGACACCCTGCGGTTAAGGGGTTAATGCAACCTCTCCACATCCATTCCACAAGGGTGAGCAATATTCAAGCTGAAAGCGCACATGACTCATAAATTACAGCTAACTGCTCATCAGTGAAGAAGTTACAGACTCTGTACATTAGTCCAAGTGGTTTTCGTGGGCATGCCTCTTCCTAAGGTGTGTGATGATGGACCCTCCACCAGGGAAAGGAAAGAGGGTGGTGCTCACTCTTTAGAAGCAGGAGATCCTGGGTAAGACTGATGTGGAGTGGTTGAATCATGAGTGCTGCTGTTGATTTTATTCTGTCTTACTGTACTGTATCATGATTTTATTCTACTTTGCCATGATTTTTTCCATTTTACAGTAAAGTCTTGATTATATGAAATTCACAGGACTTTCAAAACTTCGATTAATTGATTCTTACGTATAAATGAATATACTGCAATAATATAGAGTACAGTACTTACGACAATACACCCCTATCATCATCGAAGATGTACGTGTAATATCATGTAACATACATACAATATAATATAACATAACGTACAAGAGAACAGTACTGTACCGTACTCACCAATCATAATCCTTGGTATAATCTAGTGATGACCCAGCGACATAATCCAGGCACTTAATCACCACCAGCAAACCAAATGCCACCCAACCTTCACCTTAATCCCTGATTTCTTTGGTAAACAATTGAGAATTAATTAGCAAAACTTTCAGTTAATCGCATTTTCTGGGTGAAAGATTGTCGTATAATTAAGACTCCACTGTACCATTATGTTCTGTGTGCCCACTGCATTTTTCCAGTGTAGCCGTTTTTTTCATGTTTTCATGTCACTGCAAGGTATGGCCCTGCAGTCGTGATTGCTTGTCTGCCTGACCATGGTACAGTAGTACCTCAATATACTGTACAATACCCCTAAATGTGATACCCTGGCTTAACGATGGGGGTAGAAATACCACCATACTCTGCCTAACAATGGCCAAACCCCGGTTTAACAATGGGTTTTGATTTTTTTTAACCGATTTTGAGGATATTTTAGTCTAAAACTATGTGTTTAGGTTGATTCATAAACTGTTTTTAGACTTAAATTTATGTATTTTAGCCACAGGTGGGGTGAACATTGTCATTATGGGGTACAGTTTACTTTTCCTGATTTTTTTTTTTCTTTTAACTTATATTTGACGATTATCAGATTTTATTTGTTGGTTTTGGTGAGTTATTTACAAGTGTTAGGCTAAGAGTAGCTTCCCTGACAGCTGTTAGGCCATTTAGATTGGCTTTAAACTTTATTTTGGGCTCATCTGGGTTTTGGGCTCGGATTGGGGGGAAACTACAGTATCTATCTATCTATTGCCAGATGCCTTGCTCCCTTCTACGGGGTGGCCACAAACAAATCACCTCCACGTCACCCTGTCCTCTGCCATTTCACTGCCCTGCACCCAATTCACATCCCCCTCTCTCATATACCTCTCCACTCCATCCCTCCATTTCATCCTTGGCCTCCCCTTCCCTCTCTCCCCCTCCACCTCACTCACATACATTCTCCTCATCAGTCTCTCACTCTCCATCCTCTCAACATGGCCAAACCACCTCAGTGTGTTTTTCCTAACACTTCCTATCACATCCACATCCACACCACAACGCTCCTTCACATCCTCATTTGCCAGTCTGTCTCTCCATGTGACTCCATACTCCACAGGCTCCCCTCAAATAACTCATTTCCACAGCTCTCACCCTTCACTTGTGTCCTTCCAACAACGTCCAAGCTTCACTTCCATACGTTAAAGTTGGTATCACAATACAGTACACCCTCATTATCGACGTTTTTTTTATTGACGGATTTGATTATCGACGGTTTTATTTTCTCCTGGGAGTTAAATTATTATTATTAAAAAAATAAAAAAATAAAGAATTGTATTGGCACCTCCTAGCAAGTTTGCGCGCCATCCCGCCAGGTGTCTCTGGCTGCTCGCGGCATGTTCCCGCCGACCCAACAAACAACAGCATCAGTACACGTTTGTCTGTTGTTCTCATATCGTGTTCGGCCACATCTATCGTGCTTTCGCGATCATCATGGCTCCGAAGCGCCCTTGTAACACTCCAACTGGAAATAAGGCAGCTAAGAGAGCAAGGAAAGTACTTACCTTGGAAGTAAAGAACGAAATATTACAAAAACTTAGAAGTGGAATGAGCTATGCAGCGGTTGGTCGCGAGTATGGCATGAATGAGTCCAGTGTTCGTGGCATAAAACGGAGAGAAAAAGACATTAAAGATGCTGTGGCTTCGTGCACACCAGGATCGGCTAAAGTAACGATGCATGTGAGAGATGATGCCTTGGTGAAAATGGAAAAGGCACTGAATATTTGGATTGAGGACTTAAACCGTCGACACGTGCCGCTAGACTCCCAGTTCATCAGAAACAAAGCAAAGCAACTCTATGCTCGATTTGCTGGTGAAAGCAGTGGTGTTGGTGAAGATAATGGTGATGAAAGTGAGGCAGGTGAAAATAGTGATGAGGGTGATGAAAGTAATGACAATGGTGGTAGGCCTAGTAATGTTGGTGCTTCTAGGCAAAAGAAATTTGCAGCCAGCAAGGGCTGGTTCGAGAATTTTAAGAAAAGGTATGGCCTACATAACATTAGGATGACTGGTGAAGCAGCTTCAGCAGATCAGATAGCAGGAGAATCGTAGGCTACCCATGTGACTTTGCTGTACTTATAAGGGAGAAAGGGTACAGGCCTGAATAAGTGTTTAATGCGGACGAAACAGGCCTGTGGTGGAAGAAAATGCCTAAAAGAACGTACATTTCGAAGGAGGAGAAAAGTGCGCCAGGCTTTAAAGCAGCAAAAGATCGTGTGTCTGTGCTGTTGTGTGGTAATGCAGGAGGACATATGATAAAACCCTTAATCCTGTATCATTTGTTATAATGTTAAAGACGAGTTGGATTTTTTGTCAATAAAGGATATTTCTTGCAAAAGTTAAGCAGAGATTAAATATGAAATATACGATCATAAGGAGAGTTGAATTTTCCTAAAAGAAGATCCTAGCGAAAGCTAGGCTAAGATTCATCTTTGATAGCATAAACTGCCATACAGTCGTGAAAATTTAGGTCAGGGAGAAATGGAGTATCAAGAATGAAAGGAAGCTCTTGAGAATGAAAGTAAATAGGAGAGCGTGGTCTCTCTGGTATGAGCTAGCAGCCCCGGCATGTGTTGTGAAGATCGGTGCGAACAGCTGATCTAACGTAACACTTGCCTCACACTCTCAGTTATTAGAATGAATGAATGACCACCACTGCTGCTTTCTTTTTTTTTTTTTTTTTTTTTTTTTTTACACGGTTATGTAAACGTATGGATGGCTACAACTGCTGGTTTCGCCTTTTATTTTTAGATGGAGTGAGGTGTAAGTGGAGAGAGAAGTGATGATACAGCAGCCATTACAAGTTGAGGTCCAGTGTACCACCACTATGCATCAACATCAGAGATTATGCTATTTTTTCCATGATTCTTTACTTAATATAAGTAGTTTTATTATGATATTCAGTTTTTCAGTTGCCTAACTAATTTATTTCTAAGAAACACTAAAACTAAACTGAATATTACATACGAGTGATTGAAGGGATACTAAAATATATAAACAAAGGGTACCTGACCAGACGAAAATCGGTATCGACGGTTTTAGGCATCGACGGGTATCTTAGGTACCTAACCCCCGTCAATAATGAGGGTGTACTGTACTGTCATGTAATAACTTTTTCACTTCCATGCTCACTTCCCTATTTCTTATCACTGCCTTCAAGGAACCAGCAACCTTTCTTCCTTGTTGTACCCTTTCAAGCACTTCACACTCTAAACTTCCATCCTTGCTCATCACATTACCCAAGTACTTAAACGTACTCACATTTTCCATTTCATCATCATCCAATCTCACTGTAGATTCACTGGCTTCACCTCTCTCGAAGACCATAACTTTACTCTTCCCTACATTCACCTTTAAATTCCGTTTCTTACACACTCTTCCAAACTCATCCACCAAGCCTTGCAGCTCCCCTTTGTCTTCACTTAACAACACAGTATCATCTGCAAACAACAGTACAGGGTGTTTCCAAACACTACCCTCTCTCACCAGGGCCACTCCAACATCCACTGCCCTACCTTGTATCTCTTTTATAACCCCATCCATATACAGACTGAACAACCATGGAGACATGACACATCCCTGTTTCAACCCAACCTTCAATGAACAACCATAGAGACATGACACATCCCTGTTTCAACCCAACCTTCAATGAACAACCATGGAGACATGACACATCCCTGTTTCAACCCAACCTTCAAAGAGAAAAACTCACTCAGTTCATTATCCACATGCACTGCAACCTTTGCACCCTCATTCATACTCCTCACAGCATTCAACAACTTCCCATTTACTCCATATATTTTTAATACTTTCCACAATCCTTGTCTATTCACCCTGTCATATGCTTTCTCCAAATCCATGAAGGCTGCATACAACTTCTTTCCCTTCTCCAGACACTTTTCCACTAAAGATCTAAGAATGAATATCTGATCTACACAACCTCTTCTCTTCCTAAAGCCTCCCTGTTCTTCTCCAACTAATTCCTCTGTTCTTTCTCTGATTCTGTCAATAAGTTTCCTACCCAATACTTTTCCCATTACACTAAGAAGACAGATGCCCCTATGATTATCACACACTTCTTTTTCCCCTTTCCCTTTGTACAAGGGAATAATTATACCTGACTTCCAATCCTCCGGGACTCTACCTTTCTCCCAGGCCAATCTGCACAACTTCCGTATCGATTCTACTGCTATCTCTCCCCCATGCTTCAGCATTTCACCACACACTCCATCAATTCCTGGGGCTTTCCCCATTTTGACTTTCTTCATTGCTTCCACAACTTCCATCTTACTGATTTCTTCCTGTCTTCTCACCTCCCTCCTTCTCCCAGCCATTCCCCAGCCACTTATACTCACATTACTTTCATTCTCTATATTCAGCAATTCATTAAAGTGTTCTCTCCATCTGCTCACTTTTTCCCCCTTCTCAACTAGTAATTTACCATTTTTATCTTTCACCCTACTTTTATCTTTCACTTTATGTTTAATAAATAATAAAATTGTTGATATTCATTACATATATACATATTCACATACATATTGTGTATACACATATGTTTATTAGTTTTAAGCCTCTGGTGTAACAAAGGGTATAGAGCACTGACTAGTATGGATTTTATTCATTAATGGTCTTTGATAGGTTTTATAACAACGGTGGAATGGACGTTACTTACGTAATCATGTGACAAAATAATGCTCGATAATTTACCATCTGTATGCAGTTATTCACAGATATCGTCCCATTGTTTCTTCAACACTCCATTATTTTTCTGGAGTGGATCATTGGATCCCACACAGCTCTCCTGTGGTACACGGCTCCAATAAGGTGTAAGGTGTTCAGTAGACATAATTACCAGAACCCAACTTCCCCAACATGCAATTACAGCACGACTGAATGATGACTGTTTTATCGTGTCGCCCCACTCGTCGCGTTCAGTGTGGCCACAGCCTCAGGGATAAGGGACTACATAGGGTGGCTGCCAGAGATCGAGCAGCATGGAAAGCCACCATTAGGTGACCACGGCTGATGCATGCATGCATGCATGTTGGAGCCTTTATAAATGATATGATCCAAACATTATGTAACCAGAGGACACAGTTTCTGCCTGGCTAAATTAAGACCATGGTTAAATCTCCCCAGATAATCCTTCACAAACAAAACTGTTGACTCCTGGAACAATCTACCCCAATATGTTGTGGATGCAGATTCAGCAAACCAGTTTATGAGAAGGTATGATCAGCATACGCTGACAAAAGAAACAGAGGCGGGAAATAATATCTATACAGATAACTATCTATCTATCTATCTATAGCCCGATGCCCTAATCCCGCAAAGGGTGGCCGCAAACAAAATGCCTCCAAGTCACTCTGTCACCCACCATTTGACTACCCTCCCCCCAACTCACCCCCCCCCTCCCTCATATACCTCTCAACTCCATCCCTCCACCTCATCCTCAGTCTACCCCTCCCTCTCCCTCCCTCCACCTCACCTACATACACCCTCCTAGTCAGTCTTTCATTCTCCATTCTCTCCACAAGTCCAAACCACCTCAGTGTATTTCTCCTAATCTTCTCAACCACATCCACATCTACCCCACAACGTTCCATCACTTCTTCATTCGTCAACCTGTCCCTCCACGTCACTCCACATGCTCCTCTCAAGTAACTCATTTCCACTGCTCTCACTCTTGACTTGTTCCCCTCTTGCAAGGTCCACGCCTCACTTCCATACGTCAGGGTAGGGATCACAATACTATCATGCAGTGACTTCTTAACTTCCATACTCACCTCCCTATTTCTCATCACTGCTGTACCCTTTCACACACTTCATCCCCCAAAGTTCCATCCTTACTCATCACACTACCCAAGTACCTGAATGCACTCACATCCACATCCTCACCATCCAACCTCACTGCACACCCTGTGACTTCATTCCTCTCAAACAACATAACTTTACTCTTGTTTATATTAACTTTCAGATTCCTCCTCCTACACACTGTCCCAAATTCATTCACCAAACCTTGCAACTCCCATTCATCTTCACTCAACAATACTGCATCATCAGGAAACAGCAACACCGGAAGCTTCCAGATCTCACCCTCATTCATTAGGGCCAGCCCCACATCCACTGCCCTACCTTGCACCTCTTTTACAACCCCATCCATGTATATATTAAACAGCCATGGAGACATCACACAACCCTGTTTCAGTCCCACATTGAGATCAAAGAACTCACTCACCTCACCATCCACCTGCACCGTAGCCCTAGCTCCCTCGTACATACTCTTCACAGCACTCAACAATTTCCCCTCCACTCCATATATTCTTAATACCTTCCACATACCTTGCCTATCTATTCTGTCATAAGCTTTCTCCAAGTTCATGAAGGCAGCATACACTTTCCTTTCCTTCTCTAGCTACTTCTCCACGAAACATCTTAGAACAAATATCTGATCTACACACCCTTTTCCCTTCCTAAATCCCCCTTGTTCTTCTCCAACTAGCTCCTCTGTCATATGCCTAACCCTATCAATGAGTATTCTACCATATATTTTACCAGTCACACTAAGAAGGCAAATACCCCTATGGTTACCACATACTTCTCTCTCCCCTTTTCCTTTGTATAAAGGAACAATTATATAGATAACTTAACATGTAATTTATTGCTAAGTCTTGTTTTCCACTTTCTCTCAACACCCTACCTCTAGTGCTTCAAAATGTTCATCTCTGGTACGATACACTCTGTCTCTCTTCTGCCATTTTTCCTCCAAGCCCTTCTTTCTCTTCATCAGTCTTTCCTAGACTGCCCTCACTTGCTGTCTCTTAAGTATTCTCCTCCTTCTCTGCCTACAGTGTGTGAATCCTTCCCTCTCCCATTCTCATCTCAGTCTGCCTGTCTATCCCATCTTCTCTGATCAACACCATACCTCATCTTTCTCCCGTAGGGCCTTGAGTGCTTCCCTCCGTTCATCTCTGGTACACTCCAACTTTTCCACCCTCTCTTGCAGCACTTCATCCAGCTCCAGCAAGGTCAGTCCTTCCACAGAGTCCTCAGGATCTATGTGTAACTCCTGAAGGGGGAAGTATAGTCAAGTGGTTAAGAAAATGATCTACTTTCTGAAATTATGTAAATTTGGACCCTGACTGAGGTAGGGAAGTTGGGAACAGTCTGAAAAATTTAATTTTGTTAAAACAGACTTTTTTGGCCTTCCTCACAACCCACCATGTTATAAAAACACCCCCAGTGGTAACATCACAGCAGTTCTAAATGGGTCAGCTATTGCATGTACGAAAAATGAATGCTGGGTTGGTGCTGAAGTGGTGACATAAGGTGTTTGGCAGATATGAGGATTGCTGGACCTTAGATTATGGACTGATTTTCAAGTCTATGCCTATAGTCAGACATGTAAATAAAAAAATAGATAAGATATAATTACAGATGTATCCTGAAAGCTTGTGAAATCCATACAATGAATAGCACTGTATGATACCTATGGTCATACATGAGTGCTCATACACAACAAATGTACATACTTAAATAAACTATGTACAGCATACATAAACTACCATGCAATCAATAAGAAATGGCAACATACAGCTGACACCTCATAAGTTTATAAGAAACTCACTACTTCATCAGTGATGTCATAATGCTGTACTGTACATTTAAAAATTATTACAAGCAAGTGATGTTTACTCTTAGTTAAGTTTGGAAATGAGCGGCCAGGCCCGACCATCACACTAAGCAGAAGCTAATACCTTTACTCCTATGTGAAGTAGAGCTAAAATTCTTTCTGCATGTGATATTTTCATTCAATAAAAACTCATCCTTAAAGGTGTAGGAACCCCCTGAAATCTTGAGTTTTCCAAGGAAGTGTTCATCTATAATCAGTGAATGTCTCAATTACGAAATCAAATTTTAAAAGATTTTCCATTGTAACACCATTTTTTGGCATCAACTCTAGCAATTAAATATCGGGGATTCCACCTATGGTTTTACATCAGGGGGAATTTGTGATGGCATGGTGCTCGCTTGTTCATAGCACGGTCACAAAGTGCACTTTACTGGTTATTACCCTCTTTGGTACTTATTTGCATGCTGTGCACCATTTTCTCCTCAGGCCACACAACACAAAATAATTGTATTTTTTATTCTTACTGCAGCTGAATAAGGTGGAGTTTGGGGTAGAAGCCATGAAGCATTTAGATGCGGTGCTCATATCCATATCTTTGGTCTTCAAGCCTTATGCTTACACCCTGCCTAGGTAAACTCTTTTGCCTTTTGTCTATAGGCTTGTACTTCCTTCTAGCTGGTAGTTTGCTCTCATTCAACCTGTACCAAAGAGGAGTGGCCTTTCCCAACCCTCCAACTATCGTCCAATTGCTTTTACATCCTGTGTCTCAAAAGTTTTCGAGAGTATTCTTAACAGAAAAATTTTACAGCACCCTTCCTATCACAACCGTCTTTCTGATCATCAGTATGGGTTCCATCAGGGATGCTCCACTGGTGACCGTCTCACCTATCTTTCAGACTCCTGGTCATCCTCCTTTCGGGACTTTGGCGAAAGCTTTGCCACTGCACTTCACATCTCTAAGGCTTTCAGTTAAGTCTGGCATAAATCCTTAATTTTAAAACTGCCCTCTTACAGTTTCGATCCTTCTGTCTGTGCCTTCATCTATACTTTCCTTTCTGGTCATTCTATAGCAGCTGTTGTACACGGCCACTGTTCTACTCCTAGATCTACCAACAGTGGTGTTCCTCAGGGCTCTGTCCTATCACCAACTGTCTTCCTTTTATTCATCAATGACTCTCTAAGCTGTACACCCAACCCTATCCACTCATATGCTGATGATTCCACCCTTCACCTTTCCATTCAGCTCCAGCAATGTCCATCTCAGCAGTTACTCCAACAAACAAGGAATGATGCTATGGCACACTTTAATGTCTGACTTGGCTCATGTCTCTGACTGGGGTAAAATCTTGTTGTTTTTAATGCATCAAAGACTCTGTTCTAACACTTATCAACCTGACAAAATCTTCCACAGGAGTACCCACTAATGTTTTATAATATCCAGGTCAATCCTGCATCATTCTTAAACATATCTGGGGTTTCATTCTCTCGGGATTTATCTTGGAAAGATCATATTACATCTCTTGTAAAATCTGCTTCCCAGAGGTTAGGCGTATTAAACTGACTTCGTACCATACCTTCTTTACTCCTGCACAGTTGTTGACTTTATCTATCTATCTATTGCCAGACGCCTCAATCCCGTTTGGAGTGGCCACAAACAAATTGCCTCCACGTCGCCCTGTCCCCCGCCATTTCACTGCCCTGCTCCCAATTCACACCCCCATCTCTCATATACCTCTCCACCCCATCCCTCCATCTCATCCTCGGCCTCCCCCTCCCTCTTCCCCCCTCCACCTCACTCACATACACTCTCTTCGTCAGTCTTTCACCCTCCATCCTCTCCACATGGCCAAACCACCTCAGTGTGTTCCTCATAATGCTTCCTATCACATCCACATCCACACCACAACGCTCCTTTATATCCTCATTCGTCAGCCTGTCTCTCCATGTGACTCCACAGGCTCCTCTTAAATAACTCATTTCCACTGCTCTCACTCTTGACTTGTGTCCTTCCAACAACGTCCAAGCTTCACTTCCATACGTTAGAGTTGGTATCACAATAATGTCATGCAGCAACTTTTTCACTTCCATGCTCACTTCCCTGCTTCTTATCACTGCTTTCAAAGAACCAGCAACCTTTCTTCCCTGCTGCACCCTTTCAAGCACTTCACCCTCCAAACCTCCATCCTTACTCATCACACTACCCAAGTACTTCAATGTACTCACATTTTCCAATTCCTCACCATCCAACCTCGCTGTACATTCACTGACTTCACCTCTCTCAAAGACCATCACTTTACTCTTCCCTACATTCACCTTTAGATTTCGTTTCTTACACACTCTCCCAAACTCATCCACCAAGCCTTGCAGCTCTCCTTCGTCTTCACTCAACAACACAGTATCATCTGCAAACAACAGTACAGGGAGTTTCCAAACACTACCCTCTCTCACCAGGGCCATTCCAACATCCACTACCCTACCTTGTACCTCCTTTATTACCCCATCCATGTACAAATTGAACAACCATGGAAACATGACACACCCCTGTTTCAACCCAACCTTCAAAGAGAAAAATTCACTTAGTTCACCATCCACACACACTGCAGCCTTAGCACCATCATACACACTCTTCACAGCATTCAACAACTTTCCATCTACTCCATATATTCTTAATACTTTCCACAATCCATGTCTATCCACCCTGTCATATGCTTTCTCCAAATCCATGAACGCTGCATACAACTTCTTTCCCTTCTCTAGAAATTTTTCCACTAAAGATCTAAGAATGAATATCTGATCTACACAACCTCTTCCCTTCCTAAAGCCTCCCTGTTCTTCTCCAACTAATTCCTCTGTTCTTTCTCTAACTCTGTCAGTAAGTATCCTACCATACACTTTTCCTATTATACTAAGAAGACAAATACCCCTATGATTACTACACACTTCTTTTTCCTCTTTTCCTTTGTACAAGGGAATAATTATACCTGACTTCCAATCCTCCGCGACTCTACCTTCCTCCCAGGCCAATCTGCACATCTTCCACATCCATTCTACTACTATCTCTCCCCCATGCTTCAGCATTTCACCACACACTCCATCAATTCCTGGGGCTTTTCCCAATTTAACTTTCTTCATTGCTTCCACAACTTCTATCCTACTGATTTCTTCCTGTCTTCTCACCTCCCTCCTTCTCCCAACCATTCCCCAGCCACTTATACTTGCATTACTTCCATCCTCTATGTTCAACAATTTCTTAAAGTGTTCTCTCCATCTGTGATTACTTAAAATATGGAGAAGCATCAGCAAGAGGACACTGCATAAAACTGCATAAGAAGACAGGTGATAAAGACGTAAGGAAATTCAGTTTCCCAAACAGAGCAATTGATCAATGGAATGCACTACCGAATGAAATACTGTGTGCCAAAACAATTCACAAATTTTTCTCCCTTCTCCACTAGTAATCTACCATTTTTATCTTTCACTCCCCTGCTAACCTCACTTCCACCCTGTCTTACTCTCTTCACCTCTTTCCAAAACATTTTCCTACAGTCCCTCCACTTTACACTCAAATTCGTTTCAAATTCCTCATCCAATCTCTTCTTACTCTCTCTTACTAATCTTTTCACCTCTTTCTTTATGAATGGGTTTTATTCGCCTCTGTGTAGAGTACAACTCTCATGTGCGGGAAGGCTCCTGACACACAGTTCTTCACAACAAGGTGCAGCCAAAGGCTTTTTGTCTCATTAATTTCTCTACTCTTACTGGCTCCCTTCAACTTCTGTCTCTTCGCCGCACTGTTGCATCTTTACCTCTTTTCTGTCGCTGCTTCAATGGTCATTGCTCCTCTGAACCGTCTGCTTGCATCCCTCCAGCTCTACAATGGGCACGTAGCACCCGTCTAGCAACAAACTCTCATCCCTTTTCTGTCCATGTCTTTAATGCAAAAGTTAACCATTACTCCCAGTCCTTCACTTATGCAACAGCTCAACCCTGGAACTGTCTCCCGCTGTCTGTATTTCCTACTTCCTATGATCTCCAGCCTTTCAAATGCAGTGTGTCCAGGCATTTCAAAATGAATGGATCTTGAATGTGGCTCTCTGCTGTATTTTTTTTTTTTTTTTTTTTTCTTGGAAGGAATGGTTTCTGGGCTCCTGGCCTTTGGTTCCTTCTTCCTTGCAGTAGAAAAAAAAAATATTACCCGCTATCCTGCGATACAAGGACACTGCCCCATCCACAATACCAAATACCTTCCCTAAGTGTTACCCAACTGTGCCACTACTGTACAGTCATATGTGCATACTCCCATACAAAGCAGAGTATCTTGGTAGATGGGAAGCTGACAGCTCACAGTCAGTCTAGACAATAAGTGGTTGAAGACCGAGAATGGGAGAAGCTAAAACATGGTTAGATGAGCAATCTTGGATTAGCTCAGAGCATCAGGTAGCCAGTGCTACCCTCCCAGCCTCCTCTCTCATTTGAGAACATATCTAATAATCACCATTCATCAAGGCCTGGCTGCACGGGGCTGTCATGATGCTCCTGAAACATCATGGTACTGAAGGGGTTAAGAATATGTAGTATAAACATCTTGTCACCAGCATGAATAAACTTAAGTTTATATGAATGAATTTAGGTTTTACTCTATTTCTAGTGTGAGTTACCTCACTGAATAAAATCAACTGTAATTCAAAGACATGTAGTGCATGCATGAGGCTGCATGGCTCATATAACTTCTCATGTGAGATGGCCTTATTACTTTGTTTCTAACAAGTATACTGTGCACAAATATGAACATACCTCACACATGTGTAAGATGTCCCGTGTATTCCGCTCAATCCTATTGATGATGCGAGCCTTCAGAGCCATCTCATCATCTATAATCTTCTCACATAAGGTCTGTGGATAGTAATAAAATTCTGTGCTGTTGGAAAGCATACTATGAATAATTAAGTAACAAGTACTCTCTTTTAGTACAATATACTCTGTCAAATACCAGTGGTTCACAAATATACTCTTCCATACATTTGAATCACTGGACACCTCAGCTTAAACTCTGCAATTAAGTGGAACATAAATCAGGAGAATGTATAACCATATGTATACCGTACTGTACTACATAATTTAAATATTTTAAGTTGTCATTGTTGTTGCTGCATAACCTCAGACTTTCTGGCTGAGCAGACCCATTGACCACTAGCGAGCAACCGCTTCAGTGGGACTATCCTACATGTACAGTGCTGTTTTTATACTGTGTAGGAATCCAGTGCCTCTCTGTTGTAGACAGCACATCACCAGAGTTGGACCAGAGTCCTTCCAAGTGGCAAGGTACATGGAAATATGAAGAGGTTTAGTTCCTCAGTAGATGTCACAGCTGCTTCACCCAAGGTGCACAGCGTCAAAATGAAAACAGTGATGTGGTTACAACAAAGTCAGCTGGGCAAGGCTCTATCTCTTGGTGCTATAACCTCCACATCCTAAATCCCATATCTTCTCACCCAATATTCATCCTCCATTCTTCACACATGGGTAAACCTCCTCAATCTCCCACTACACTTCACATCACCAATGCATTAAGTTTCCAGCAGGTCTCTCAGCTGCTCATTCACAATTCTACTATTAGCAGTTCTGTCATTCTGGGAAGCACTACACATCCATTCGGCCATCCTCAGCTCTGTTTACTCAAGTCGGCATGTCCTCTTCCTGTGCTGCTAGTGTTTCACTATCTTAAAGGGTTATATTTCTCACACAAGCAATATAAAATCTTCCTCTCATAAATATGAAGGATAATGGAAGAGATAGTTCCCTCAATATCAAGACAAGAAATAGTTCCCAAACCTTCTTCCAATCACTCATAACCCTAACAATGAAGCTAGCTTCAGACTCCCACCTCCCAAGCACAGATCACATCAACCAGAAAACAAAATCCTTCACACTCTCATAGGACACATCTGCCAAATATCCCTGTATCATGTCCAAGAATGAGAGATGAAGAAATATATACTAACAGAAGTATGGCATAGAATATTACAGTTTTACATACTCTGTAATGGTAACAGACAAGAAATTTATTACTGCACTGTAGGAGTATCATAACAGTAACAGAATCTAAAGCAATAAGTCAATCATTTTGTTTCATTTTGGAAGGCTCCAACACATCTGCATGCATTGGTCTTCATCACCTAATGGCATATCTCCATGCTGCTCTATTTCTGGCAGCTTCCCTATTCAGTCCCTTATCCCTGAGGACACACTCAATGATCTCATCCCAGGTCTTTTTAGGTCTAACTCTCGCAACCCTACCCCTAATGTTAATACTTCTCACTCTCTGCACCCGATTACCATCCCCCATCCTTTCCACATGTCCAAACCATCTACCTCTCCTCATCACACCAATACACTCCAGTCCCTCCCTACCTCTCAACTCTTCCATCATAAACCTAGCCCTCACAGGCCCTCATACTCAGGGACGCACTGCACACCCACCAAAACACTGCCATTTCTGTATGTTTGGGCCTGCGAATATTCTCTTCCTTTACTGCCCAGGACTCACTACCATACAGCATTACACTCCTAACAAAACTGCATACAAAGATCCCTTAGCACAGAAGGAGAGCTCTCTCAATGTCAGGAGAGGCAACAGCTCCCTGAACTTCTTCCAACCACTCCTCAATCTTGCCACAGAGCTAGCTCCAGCCCCATCTCCAGCACATAACACATCTCCCAAATAACAAAACTCTTCCTCACACTCAAGAGACTCATCAGTTCAATCCTTTCATGCTTGTTAATCTCCACAAGCTCACCCTGACATACTGCACACATGAAATCAGCATTATCTCACAGTCTACCTCTAATACCACTACATCTCCTATGCACCCTCTTATCACAAACACTGCACAAGATGGAATTACTTAACATGCCCATGTGGCAAATCACACATGGCCACTCTTCCTCTTCTTTGATAATACTGCCGTCACCAGCCCTAGGTACCTTCACTTCTATCTGCATTTTATCTTAAGCCTTTGTTCCCCCTACCATCATTCTCTGCAATCAAAGCAAAATCATCAGCATACAACATTTCCCATGGGAGTCCATTTCTGAAGTCACTTGAGAGAGCTTCAAGTACCATGATAAACAACAAGGGGCTCAAGACTGACCCTTGATGTGCACCAACATTCTCACAAAACTCAGCACTCAAATCTTTATTCACCTTTACCTGGGTGTGAGCACAGACATACATGGCCCTAACCACCCTAACCAGTCACTTCTCGATCCCAAGCTTTCTCATTCCCCACTCCCCCACCTATCTAGGGGCTCTGTCTTCTCCAAATCAACAAAAACAAAGTACAGTTCCCTTTTCATTCCCAGATATTTTTCCTGAAGCTGTCAAATAATGAATATGGCATCACTGGTCCCCCTGCCTGGCATAAACCCAAACTGCATCTCTCTAATCAAACCTTCTAGACTCTCTCCATTACCTTACTTATTTAGTCCAAAAGCTTTATGCCTCTATAATTTCCTCTTTTCAGAGCATTACCCTTCCCCTTGTACACATTTACAATTACGCTCATCAGCCAATCATCTGGGACAACACACTCATATGAAACTGTATTTATCAAGTCACCGACTAACCCCACTCCTATCTATAGCTCCAGAGGCTTTCAACATTTCAGCAGTCAACCCAGACACACCTGTTGCCTTCCCCACCTGCATCCTGCCTGTTGCCCTAATCACAATAACAGCATCAATCAAAGGCCAAGGGCCAGACTGGATCTGCTGGCTCTAACCCTTCCCAATTCCACTCAAACTCTTCATGCAGCAACCGGTCTTAATGCTCTCTTAACCCGTCACGTCCCGACCACTTTCGCACCTCCAACACTCCCCAGTCCCGACCATTTTTGGAAATTTTTTTTTTGGCTAAAACCTCCGCTTTTGGTGAGAAACATCGAAAATTCATAGAGAAATCGCTCACCTGAGGTTTGAAATACTCGATACAGGTAGGAGTACCTCCTTACCTTACAGGGTTTTCTATCAGGCTGGCTGCAAAGAAAACGAGTTCTGTGGGAGGATAACTATTCCACACCACTCCTAAACGGTATTTATTTATTTATTTGGTACGAATTTATATGTAGTATGAGAGTATATTGGTGTTCAAACAGTAATATAGGCATTATAAGCATTGTTTCACTCACTAACTCATCACCATACCTGACCTTCTTTTGCCACATTACCTGATCATCATTTCTGACTGTTTCTTCCTCTAATGGTATGTAAACTTTGTCCTCCACATTGTCATCGATTGGGGAATCACTCTGGTCCTGAATGTCTTTACTGGCCAGGTCACTGGTAACAGGTGAATTGCCAAGACAATGGCATGCAGGGGAGGGGGGAGGTTATGCAGTGTAAGGCATTGTCCCTGCTTGGCATCTTGTAGAGGAATAGAGGAAGGTGTCCCATGTATACGTACGAAAAATCATGCGCAAAAATTGAAAATTGTGCAAATTAGGGACCTTGCAATTGCAAAACGTACCAGTACGTCGACGGGACTGGCAAATGCAAAATGTTGCAACGTACCCACACATCGACGGGATGTCTCGGGTTAAGGCGTCTTTAATACCCCCACTGTTCACCATTACCATACAATATCCCCACTGGTCACCATTACTGTCTCTTTCCTTCCATCATTCTTCATGCACTGCTCACCTATGACATCCCTGTTTTCCCTCTTCATCTGATTTGCCATCTTAAATATCATATTCTTCATTTCCACACTATTTAAGTTATCAAGTGAGTCTCTGAGACTTAGAGTTTGCCCTGTAAACCTCTTTTCCAGCCCAACATTTGGCAGCCAAGTAATCCCCTTTGTTACCACCATTTTTCCATTCCCAGAAAAGCCTTCTTTTCTCCAAAACTGCAGCTTCTACTCCCTCATCCCACCACCAAGTTACTTTATGTCTTGGGGGGCCCTTTGTCCATCCACACACTGAACTGAGGGGCCCACCATCCACACATTGAATTGGGAGGCCCCTTGTCCATCCACACACTGAACTGGGAGGCCCCTTGTCCATCCACACACTGAATCAACTCTCAAGAGGTTGTTCTTAAGAGCTCTGTACTGTTAATTAACACTTCTGTCAACAGCTTCCTGTTCAGTCACCACTCTACTCAGCTCACTATAGAAGGCATCCTTAAATGCTTGATTTTTCAACGTCCATATTTTCCTCCTAGGTGCATAGATCCTCTTTTCATCATCCATTCCTCATGCACCATGCCACATATCAATAACCTGTGTTGCTGCACACACTCCTCACTCCCTATAGCTTTAGCATCCCTCACTATGACTTTCCTATTACAGTAAGAGTCCTGTAATCTGAAGCACAGGGGACCGAGGGTCTTTTGGACTAGCATTTTTTTCGGACTACAGTATTGCAAGGGACCTCTGAAAACATTAGAAATATGTACATGATCATTAAATAAACCCTTGTTTTTTTTAGTTTTTTGTAATGAGAGGAAGAAGGAACCAAAGACTGAACCCACACGAACGTTCCTTTCAAGAAAAAAACAAAAACAATACAAAAGAGAGCCACATTCAAGATCCATTCATTTCGAGATGCCTGGACACACTGCATTTGAAAGACTGGAGATCATAGGAAGTAGGAAATACAGACAGAGGGAGACAGTTCCAGAGATGACCTGTTGCATAAATGAAGGATTGGGAGTAACAGTTAACTCTTGCATTAGAAAGTTGGACAGTAAAGAGATGAGAGTTTGCTACCAGACGGGTGCAACACGCCCGTCGTAGAGATGGAGGGATGCAACCAGACAATTCAGAGGAGCAATGACCACTGAAGCAGCAACAGAAAAGAGATAAAGAGGGAATAGTGCAGCGAAAAGACAAAGGTTGAAGGGAGCCAGTAAGAGGAGGAAAGGCAACAGTGCGGCAAAGAGACAAAGGTTGAAAGGAGCCAGTAAGAGGAGGAGAGTTGATGAGACAAATAGCCTCTGACTCCACCCTTCTGAAAGGAGCTGTATGTGGGGAACCTCCCCACACATCAGAGTTGTACTCTAAACAGGGGCGAATAAAACCCGGGTATAAAGTCAATAACTGTGCAGGGGTAAAGAAGGCACGGAGTCAGCTTAGCACACCCAATCTCTTGGAAGCAGATTTTACAAGAGATGCAATATGATCTTTCCAAGATAAATCCTGTGTGAATGAAACCCCAAGCATGTTCAAGGATGATACAGGATTGACCTGGATATTATTAAACATTAGTGGGTACTCCTGTGGACGATTTTGATGGGTTGATAGATGTAAAAACTGAGTCTTTGATGCATTAAAAACAAGATTATTTTTACCCCAGTCAGAGATACGAGCCAAGTCAGACATTAGGTGTGCCACAGCCTCATCCTTTGTTTGTTGAAGTAACTGCTGAGATGGACGTTGCGGGAACCGAATGGAAATGACATGGGATATTATTTGATTCACCGGCAATGCATAGAAGTGTAGATGAATAGTTGCAGGCAGGTACATCCAAGTCCAAGGGCATATCCAAGCCAGATAATTCCTTAGATGAAGCCCAGAAAAATTTGAAGTACAGTATTGGGATCTTCAGATTATTGGTGGTCGAACTGGGGGGCTTTTACTGTACGATGGTCCATACTGTGTGTGTGTGTGTGTGTGTGTGTGTGTGTGTGTGTGTGTGTGTGTGTGTGTGTGTGAGTGTGTGATAAGCTTTATTTTACATCCATTTCAGGTATTTGTCCATCAAAACAAAAATTGTGTTATGAGAAACATGTAACGATTCTTTGTTAAGAAATAGTAGGATGACACGGCTGAAGATCGTACGTGGCGATCACAAACAATAACAAACTCAGGTGTGTCTACTGTCCAGCTGGACCTGCTGTGTATTCATGACAAGGCTGAAGATCGTATGTTACGATCATACACAATAACAAACTCAGGTGTGTCTACTGCCTCGCTGGACCTACTGTATAAAGATCATGGAAAACTGTTGCACAGAAAAATGGACAGTGTCTAGACTAAGCATCAGTACACACCATCTGCTGAGTGTCGGCTGCCAGCTGGGAGCATCGAACTGTGGGGAAATTCGTGAATTGTGAGACAACTCGGAAACATTTTTCTTGCGCAAAGAACGAGACGTCGAAATAAAATGCATCCAAATATGAGGATTTACTGTAGTACAGTCAAGCTGTGTGACAGGGCAAGTTCCAGTATGTGAAAACAAAGCAGCTACAGCAAACAAATTCCCCTAATTCCACACTTTTCTTTCAGGCCCATAAGCTTTCTCTTCCCTTCACTATTTTTCTGCAACATGATCCTATACATAAGAGGATGCAAGCATATGAATCCCAAAGGACAATGGAGATATAATTTAATACTGTACAGTACTACAACTGTATTTTCTGCACTTTGAGGGAGGCCAATAACAGAGGAAGAAGTAGGGATGTGGCAGTGTTCCCTCTTTAACAATACTCGACATAGAGTTGCTCACCACAACATGACCATAGAAGTGCTGTATACGGTCATCACGCTGTTCCTTTGTGATACCAATATCATCCCACAATGCCTCCAGCTGCTCTAGGGTCTGGTCAAGTTCACGCTGTGTGGACAAACGCAGCTCACTGCTAGAATGGAATGAGTGGTAATTTTATTTGAGATGAAGTTAAGATATGAAGCAAATCATATACAGTATATGGAGAGATGTGATATTTCAGTACAGTACACATAAAAATAAAGGAAAAAATAGTACAGTAAATAAATAGATGTGAACTAGAGATGATTTCATGGATACTGCTGGCAGAGATGAACTGCAGCTACACTGAAAATGATGGAACCCTACACATCTATACAGTACGGTACATAGTGTAAGTGCAGGTGACAAGCCATAAATATCATCCTAATCCTTAAAAATTAAAATTTAAAGTAAGGTATTGATATTCGTGGGTAAAAACTTGTGAAAATACAAAATCCCGTAAAACCTAGAACAGGTTGTTATACAGAATCATGTACACGCTGCAGCAGGTTGTGGTTGCTGTTGCATCATTTATAGAGGCTCCAACATGCTTGCACGTATCAGCCTTGGTCACCTAATGGAGGCTCCCCACACTATTCAATCTCTGGCAACATCCCTATTCAGTCCCTTATCTACTGAAAACTGCCCTCACTTTTAGCTCTTTCTAATTATGTATATTAGTCTTCTAAATGCCTCCGTGTGTGTGTGTGTGTGTGTGTGTGTGTGTGTGTGTGTGTGTGTGTGTGTGTGTGTGTGTGTGTGTGTGTGTGTGTGTGTGTGTGTGTGTGTGTGTGTGTGTGTGTGTGTGTGTGTGTGTGTGTGTGTGTGTGTGTGTGTGTGTGTGTGTGTGTGTGTGTGTGTGTGTGTGTGTGTGTGAGAGAGAGAGAGAGAAAGAGAGATTACAATACAGTACCATTAAAATTTGCTTGTCTACTAATCCTAGAAACATTATTCACTGCATCCCCAGGAGAGGCCACAGAGGACAACTTGGCAGCTTGCGAGGCTGAGATCAGGAAGTGGAAGACATATCACTGTGAGAACTCAGAAATTCTCTATGTTTTCAAATTCATGAACCTTTACAAGCACATGCTGGAGTTGGAGGAGAGAGCGAAAGATCCAAGTAGGATGTTCAATACCAGAGGAGGGGCACTATTACAGGAAGAGAAGGCAAAGAGGAAAGTTAAGAATGTGAGTACCAGTAGTGAAGGAGGGGAAAGAGTTTACTTTCTCTTTTCTTTTCTTGCTTTCTGAAGTATGGGTGGTAGATGGGGCACCCATCATCCACTCACTCAGTGTAGGGATGCCGTATGGTCTCTGCACTTAGTGGCGGGCCAAATGGTTTCGTGTACCCAGGAAACCATTTACCACACTGGGTGGTAACCATATAACAGGGGTTTTTGGCCGGGTTAAGTGTCCCCCACATGCCCCTATCTAAAATCACTTAATCATGGCAAATGTTTCAGAGGGCCTTGGAGGGCCCAGTACCTGCCCAGGGCCCCAACCAAATGGGCAGATTTGTATGGAGGGAGATGTGAATGAAGATAGCAAGAGGGTGGCAGAAGTGAATGTGTTCAAGAGTGTGACATATGTCGTGATGACACTGTTTGAAACAAAGATCAAAGGGTGTAAAGTGGAGGAGTGGGAGGGTGTGAAATGCATAAGATTGGGCATGAATGGGCAAGGAAGATGTAAGGAAGAAGCTGCTTCTCTGATGAATGAGGTGTGGCATAGTGGAATGTGAGATGTATGTATGTCAAGCTCAAGTTTGAGAAGGTGAAAGCGGCAAGGATTGTAATATATGCACCATGTGCTGGCAGGAGTGAGAAATGCCCAGAAGCTATAAAGTGATCATAATGGGCAATGTGAATGTGTGAATGGAAGAGTAGGCACTGGTTCAGAGGATGACATGATAGGTTGTAATGGAGTACCTGGAGAAAATGATAATGGGACGCTACTGAAGGCTATGTGTCAGGAAAGGAAGTTGTGTATTTGTAACTCACATTTCAAACAGAGAGTCACCTCAATATAAATGATATAGAAGGAACCGGGATTGTGTTGAAAGAAGTCTAATTGATTACATGCTCATAGAGAGGTTGATGCTGGGAATGGTTGCTGATATGAGGGCTGTGAGAGGATGATGTGGAGGTTTGTCAGATCATATGAGTCTGGTATGCAAGATCAAGCTGTGGACCAGGAGAGAGAGAGAGGAGCACCCAGGGAGAAAGACTGAAAGTAAAAAAGCTGAGGATCAAAGAAATGGCTGATGAATACAGGGCTAAAGTAGGGGAAGATTCAATATCAGTGAACTGGAATGAAATGGATCTGGACAGCCTGTGGAATGCATATAGGGATTGCTTAGTAAGGAATGCTAAAGCAGTGTGTGGTGTGGCAAGAGTAACAACAAAGAAGAAAGGTACAGCATGGTGGGATGAAGAGGTTAAGAGAGCAATGGAGGAAATGAGGAAGAAGTGGCTACAGTGGTTACAGGACAGGGGTTCAACTCAAATAAGAACTGAATACAGTATATTGAGAACAAGAAGCGCATAAAGAGACTAGTGAAGAGGAAAAGGGAGGTAAATGATGATCTAGGAAGAAAAATTAATGCAAATTACTCTGAAAATAGGAAGTATTTCTGGAAATAGGTGCAGAAATGTAGAAATGATAGTGGAAACGAAAGTGTGAAGGATGAAAGTGGTAGACTATTAACGTATGAGGATGAAGTAAGGACCAGATGGAAAGAATATTTTTGAAAGCCTGATAAATGGGAATAGAGTGAGCAAAGCCACTGTTAACATGATTGGTTTTGGGGGATATGCAGAGAAGGGATGCAGTGCCGGGAGACGTAACACTCACACAGGTGAAGAGTGCTGTGAAGCGGCTGAAAAATGGGAAAGCAGCTGTGGCTGATGAGGTGTATGCAGAGATGCTTAAGTGTAATGGAAAGAGTGGAGTGAAATGCTTTTTGGAGATATGTAAGAAGGCATGGATGAGTGAAACTGTGCCTGCAGCGTGGAAAAAGGCTGTGATTATACCCCCCGTACAAAAATAAAGGTGAGTGAAGTGAGTGCAAGAATTATTGTGGCATAAGTTTATTGAGTGAGTGTAGGGAAGATACAGAATATGGAAGAATTATTACAGAGAAAGTAAGAGAGATATCAGAAGTCCTACTGAGTGATGAACAGGGTGGCTTTAGGAGTGGCAGAGGATGTGTGGATCATATATTTGCAGTGAGACAGATTGCACAAGAAGGCTTGTGAGAAGGACCATAAGGTGTTTATGGCAAGCATGGATCTGGAAAAAGCATACAACAAAGTGGACAGAGAAGGATTGTGGAACGTTTTGCGTATGTACGGTGTAGATGGTAAGCTGCTAGGTGCCGTCAAGAGTTTTTATGGTGGTAGTGAAGCATATGTAAGGGTTAATGGTCATCTAAGTGAATGCTTCACGATCGGTGTGGGCATGCGACAAGGTTGTATGATGTCCCCATGGTTGTTCAATATATATATACAGTATATATATATATATATATATATATATATATATATATATATACGAGGAAGGTAGAGTCCCGGAGGATTGGAAGTCAGGTATAATTATTCCTTTGTACAAAGGAAAAGGAGAAAAAGAAGTGTGTGGTAATCACAGGGGCATTTGTCTTCTTAGTGTAATAGGAAAAGTGTATGGTAGGATACTTATTGACAGAGTTAGAGAAAGAACAGAGGAATTAGTTGGAGAAGAACAGGGAGGCTTTAGGAAGGGAAGAGGTTGTGTAGATCAGATATTCATTTTAGATCTTTAATGGAAAAATTTCTAGAGAAGGGATTTGGCTTTCATGGATTTGGAGAAAGCATATGACAGGGTGCATAGACAAGGATTGTGGAAAGTATTAAGAATATGTGGAGTAGATGGGAAGTTGTTGAATGCTGTGAAGAGTATGTATGATGGTGCTAAGGCTGCAGTGCGTGTGGATGGTGAACTGAGTGAATTTTTCTCTTTGAAGGTTGGGTTGAAACAGGGATGTGTCATGTCTCCATGGTTGTTCAATCTGTACATGGATGGGGTAATAAAAGAGGTACAAGGTAGGGTAGTGGATGTTGGAGTGGCCCTGGTGAGAGAGGATAGTGTTTGGAAACTCCCTGTACTGTTGTTTGCAGATGATACTGTGTTGTTGAGTGAAGACGAAGGGGAGCTGCAAGCCTTGGTGGATGAGTTTGGGAGTGTGTGTAAGAAACGGAATCTACAGGTGAATGTAGGGAAGAGCAAAGTGATGGTCTTTGAGAGAGGTGAAGTCAGTGAATGTACAGCAAGGTTGGATGGTGAGGAATTGGAAAATGTGAGTACGTTTAAGTACTTGGGCAGTGTGATGAGTAAGGATGGAGGTTTGGAGGGTGAAGTGCTTGAAAGAGTAAAGCAGGGAAGAAAGGTTGCTGGTTCCTTGAAAGCAGTGATAAGAAACAGGGAAGTAAGCATGGAAGTGAAAAAGTTACTACATGACAGTACTGTCATACCAACTCTAACGTATGGAAGTGAAGCTTGGACGTTGTTGGAAGGACACAGGTGAAGAGTGAGAGCAGTGGAAATGAGTTATTTAAGAGGAGCCTGTGGAGTCACATGGAGAGACAGGCTGATGAATGAGGATATAAAGGAGCGTTGTGGTGTGGATGTGGATGTGATAGGAAGCATTATGAGGAACACACTGAGGTGGTTTGGCCATGTGGAGAGGATGGAGGGTGAAAGACTGACGAAGAGAGTGTATGTGTGAGGTGGAGGGGGGAAGAGGGAGGGGGAGGCTGAGGATGAGATGGAGGGATGTGGTGGAGAGGTATATGAGAGAGGGGGGTGTGAGTTGGAAGCAGGGCAGTGAAATGGCGTGGGACAGGACAACGTGGAGGCGAGTTGTTTGTGGCCACCGCAAACGGGATTGAGGCGTCTGGCAATGGATAGATAGATAAAGTATATATATATATATATATATATGTAGATATATATATATATATATATATATATATATATATATATATATATATATATATATATATATACAGTACATATCTATCTATCTATCTATATATATATATATATATATATATATATATATATATATATATCTATATATATATATATATCTATCTATCTATCTACCTATCTATCTATCTATATATCTATATCTATAAATATATATATATATATATATATATATATATATATATATATATATAATATATATGGATGGGATGATGAGAGAAGTAAAAATACAAGTAATGGAGCGAGGGATGGCGTTGGTAATGAATGGTGATGGATGGAATATCTCAAATTTGTTGTATGCTGACAATGCAGTACTGCTTGCAAGTACTGGACAAGAACTTGGTAGGCTAGTACAGAGTTTTGCTGATGTCTGTGAGCATCATGTCTTGAGAGTAAATGTAGAAAAGAGTAAAGTAATGGTTACTGAGAGAGAAGGTGGCTCCCACTGTGATGTTACACTGAATGGAAAGAGACTGGAATTGGTGAGAGAGTTCAACTACCTGGGTACAGTGATAGAAAAGAGAGGAAACAGTGCAAAAGAACTTGAAAGTGGAGTGATACAAGGAAGAAAAGTAGCTGGTGCAATGAAAGCCTTGATAAGAAACAGAGGCTTGCGTGTTGCAGCTGCACGAAGTTTACATGAAGGAATGTTAATGCCAACTTTGACATATGGATGTGAGACTATGATGTGGGATGAAAATGAAAGTCAAGAGTAAGAGCAGTGGAGATGGGACTGCCGGGGAATATATGTGGAGTACAGAGGGTGGATAGGATGCGAAATAATGTGATTCGTGAAAGATGTGGAGTGAGGAAGTCAGAGGACACCAGAATCAAAGAGAGTGTACTGAGATGGTATGGTCATGTGGAGAGAATGGATAACAATAGAGTGGTGAAAAAGATATATCTGAGCAAATTTGAAGGAGGGAGGGGTGAGGCAGGCCAAGGAGAAGGTGAAGAGATATGGTGGATAAATGTGTGAGGAAGAGAGGTTTGGAAGTCGGTGAGGCTAGGGAACTGACAAGAAATTGAGCTGGCTGGATTATTGTTGTGAGAAGTGCACAACCAGGGTTTTGGCACCCCTTTTTAACATGGCAGCATCCGGACTGACTCAATCGGATACGTTTGTGTGAAGCTACAGATCATGGTGAATGTTTCTGGCATACCCAATAGAGCCAGGATTCCAGGAGCTTGAGTGATGAGTGAATGGAAGTGTGGCCCACTGGACTGGGCAAATTTGGGCTATCTGGACATTGCTACTCCTCACCCTGCCCTAGGGTGGGAAAGAAGGTCCAAATGATGATGGTGATGATGATGATGATAAAAGGGATTAACCTCTCTGAGAAAACTATATTCTTTAGTCCTAACCTTGACATACTTTCAAAACCTATTATTTAATTTGTATCTTCAATTTTAATTTTCAAAAATGTTTTAGAATTATAAATGATCTCTCAGACTGCACTGGTCATGACAGTGAAATGTATCTGTATAATGATGATACAGATATATATATAGTACAGGAAAATTAAAGTAAGGAAGCTTGCTGAAAATTACAGGAAGATCTAAATGATATGCAAGAATGGACAGAAAAATGGCTCCTAAATTTCCATCTAGAGAAGAGCAATCCACGAGAATAGGAAGAAGCAGTATCAAGGAGCACCACTACAAAATGACTATGGTACTGACCTGGATAAATGTTCTTCACAAAAGGACTTAGTTGTCACTGATGATAAGATGGCTTTCTCTGACCACTTAGCAGAAAAAATAAACAAGGCAAACAGGACAGCAGGCATAAGCAGGAGGACCTTCCTTAGTTTGGATAATGAAATGTTCAAATCTCTGTAAGTGGCACCAGTGAGACCTCATCTGGAATATGCTAACCAGATCTGGAATCCACATCCTGTGAAACATATAGAGGTAACGGAGAGGGTTCAACGCAGGGCTACCAAACTTACCTGGAATGAGAGATGCCATTCGAAGAGAGGCTAAGGATACTAAATCTACCATTGTTAACTTTCAGATCACGTGGGGATTTTACTGAAACAACATTTTCTATGGAAGATATGAAACAGACTGTTACTGTGGCAATAGTCTATTTACGGATACTGTACTTCCACAATGACTGGAAAGCCAAATTATTTCCTGTAAACCAGGAAATCATTAACAAAGCTGGATGGTAGGTAACCTTTTAACCAACAAATACGTGTTCTTTACGTGACAACAAGTGGGTTGGCAGAGAGTTAGTGCCCCTTCCCAGAAAACAACTAACCAAAAATTCAAACAAGAAGCCTCGTACCAAAACTCACCAACAGGTGATAACTAAGGACCAAACAAAGGACATGGTACAAATTGTGACATGGAATGTAAGGGGTGTGAATGATGAGGTAACAGGAAGCGAGACTGTCCAGGTGCTTGAGGGTGCAAAAGTGGACATACATGGAATAACTGAGAATAAATGGTGAGGTGAGAGTGTGAGAGAATGGGAGTATGGATGGGTATATGCATGGGAATAGGTGAGGGCAAGAGGGCAAAAGATGAAGTATGTATTGTTGTGTGCAGGAGATGGAAGGAGAATATAAGAGAGTATAGATCACTTCGCTCATGGATTGTGTGGGTACGACTGAATGTAGAAATACAAATGTGGGCGATTGTAAGTGTGTATGCGCCAAGGCAAGATGGTACAAGGACAGGGAATGAAGAGTTCTAGGCAAAAGTGGAAGTGTGCATGGAAAAGTCTGAAAGGAATGACAGAGTGTTTTTGACTGGAGATATGAATGGAAATGTACGGAATGTGAAGGTGGATGCAATAGCTGGTGAGTGGGGTGTGCCTGCAAAAGTGGATGAGACTGCCAGTGCTCTAGTGGACATTTGTGAGGGGGGAGGGTTGATGAAAGCCAATACTCTCTTTAGACACAAAATGATCCACAGCTAGCCTATACGAGGAGAGTCACGAGAAGGGGGGAGTGGTGAACTGAATGAACAAAAGGCAATGATTGATTGTGTGTGTGTGGATGACAGAATGAGAAGGTATGTAATGCATGGGAGAGCATACAGAGGCTGGGGGAGTGGACTTTCTGAACACCAAGTCATGGTGATGAAAGTCAAGGTTCAAATGCAATGGAGGAATAGAAGGAGAGAAGAACTCTCCCTACAAGGAGAGTAGGAAGGTTACAGGATGGAGAAGAAAAGCAGAATATAAGATAGAAGTGGAGGAGCGACTGGATAAATATGGTTTGGAGCTGATGGGGGATGTGGAAGATGTGTCCAAGATAATCACATAAGAAATCTGTGCAGTATGTGAGTTGGTGTGTGGGGTGAAGAGATGAAAAGGGGTGCAAGGAACAGCATGGTGGAATGATGAGACAAGCTGTGGCACAAAAGAAGAAAGCATATTGTGATTGGATGGGAAGCAGAGACATGGAAGATGAGAGACAGAAGAGAGAGCTATATGTTGAGAGGAAGAGAGAAGTGAAAAGATTAGTAAGAGAGAGTAGGAAGAATGTGGATGAGGAATTTGGAAGGAATTTAAGTGTAAACTGGAGGGAATTTAAGTGTAAACTGGAGGGAATGTAAGAAAATGTTCTGGAAAGTGGTAAAAAGACTTAGACAGAGTGATAAAGAAGTTAGTTGGGGAGTGAAAAATAAAAATAGTAGATTGCTAATAGAGAAGGGAGAAAAAGTGAGAAGATAGAGCGAACACTCTTAGGAACTATTAAATCTAGAGAAGGAAAATGATGCAAGGATAAGCGGCTGTGTAACGGCTGGGAGGAGGGGAGTGAGAAGTGAGGAAGAAATCAGTAGGATGGAAGTAGTGGAAGCAATGAAGAAAGTCAAAATGGGGAAAGCCCCAGGAACTGATGGGGTGTGTGGTGAAATGCTGAAGCATGGGGATGAGATAGTAGTAGAATGGATATTGAAGATGTGCAGATTGGCCTAGGAGGAAGGTACAGCTACTGCGAATTGACTTAGGACCTCCCCCCACAAGGTATTAAAAAACACAGAAATCACAGTATATCACAAAGTTTGTTCATGAAATGCCATTCATTAATATGAAATCATGTTTCCCTTGTTTTTCAGGACCAGTTGGATGCATTTTGGCATGGCATCACTAAGATCTCTAAAGCAATCTAAGGACATTTCTTTGCACTAAACATTTGTCAGTTCAGTCTTGAGGTTGTCCAGATTGGGTGTCTTCTCTGCCATGATTTTCTTCATCTTTGCCCAGCAGTTTTCAATCAGATTTAGGTCCGGAATGTTGCCAGGCCAGTCGAGGACCTCAATCCGATTATCCTGAAGCCATTTTGTCACCTTTCTTGACTTGTGACATGGAGCTGAATCGTGATGAAAAAGTCGCACCCATGAATGGCAAAAAAGTTTAACAAATGATTTTCAGAACTTGAATGTACCGGCCACCAATCATCATCAAGTTCTTAGGAAGAAAGCAGAGGCTTCCCCTTCCCATTTCACCTGAGAAACACCCCTATACCATTACTGGTTGTGGGTGCTTAACAGTCAGCAACATGTAAGCAGGGTCATATCTACTACAGGAGGCAGGGCGACAAACCTTGGCAGAACGCACCTGGAACACTTGAAATGAGCTTTCATCGGAAAACATAACTTTTCTCCACTCATCCGATGTCCAGTGTGCATACTTCTTGGCAAACAGAATGTGCTGCTTCTTCATGCGGTCAGTGAGAAGCGGTTTCTTGGCTGCAGTGCGGCTTTGCAAACCCAGCTCCTTCTGCAACTGACAGCAAACCCTTTTCTGTATCCTCCTACTTTCTCTATACTCATTTCAAAGCCAAAAGTGGCTGTTTTGTATATATACGCAACGACTTATCATGCTCTCGTGTCCCTGAACTCGATTCTTCTGAATTCTCTACACTCTGGCTTCGGCTTTCCTGTCATTCTCTGACTAAATATATCTGTGCTGTTTACTTATTCCCTAATTCTACTGACTATCAAAAATTCTTCGACTATCTTACTTCTACGATGGAACACATTCTATTCATTTCTCCTTTCTCTGAAATCTCCATTCTAGGAGATTTCAATGTTCACCACCACCTTTGGCTCTACTCTCCTTTCACTGATCCACCTGGTGAACAAGCCAACATCTTTTCTATCGACTCAGGCAGTACTTCTTTGATTTTCCATGGAATGATTATTGCTTCCATGGCCAGGAGCCATCTGGGTGTGCCTTGTGCATTACGGAGGTTATTCTCTCAGGCATGGAAGCATACATTCCTTTCTCATATCCTTTGACTAAAGCAAGAAAGCCTTGGTTTAATCACGCTTGTTCTCATGCTGTCCACAACAAGGAGAGGGCCTACAAAAGGTACCGGAGCCAACCCACCCCTGAATCACATCATCTTTACGTTTCTGCCCGGAATCGTGCTAAGTCTGATCTTCGCTCTGCTAAAAACAATTTCATCCGTACTAAATGCTCTCAACTCTCCAACTCGAATTCTTCCAGCTCCTTCTGGCACCTTGCCAAAAACCTTTCTAACAACTTTACCTCATCATCCTTCCCTCCTCTTTTCTACTCTGATGGTTCTGTAGCTATTTCTTCTACTGATAAAGCAGATCTCTTCACACAGACTTTCTCCTCCAATTCCACCTTAGACGATTCCGGTGCTGTTCCTCCATCACTTCCCACCTCTGACTTCCTCATGGCTGATATTAAAATTTCTTCAGCTGATATATTTTCTGCCATCACTGGCCTCAATATTAAGAAGGCATATGGGCCTGATGGAGTCCCTCCTGTTGTTCTCAAGAACTGTGCTTCTGTGCTTACACCCTGCCTAGGCAAACTCTTTCGCCTTTGTCTGTCAACTTGTACCTTTCCTTCTTGCTGGAAGTTTGCTCTCATTCAGCCAGTCCCAAAGAAGGGTGACCACTCCCAACCCTCCAACTATCGTCCAGTTGCTTTAACATCCTGTATTTCAAAAGTTTCCAAGTCAATTCTCAAGAGAAAAATTTTAAGGCATCTTTCCTATCACAACCTTCTTTCTGATTGTGAGTACGGGTTCCATCAGGGACGCTCCACTAGCGATCTTCTCACCTACATTTCAGACTCCTGGTCATCCTCCTTTTGGGACTTTGGCGAAAGCTTTGCCATTGCACTTGACATCTCAAAGGCTTTCAATCGAGTCTGGCATAAATCTTTAATTTCCAAACTGCCCTCTTACGGTTTCTATCCTTCTATCTGTGCCTTCATCTCTAGCTTCCTAGAGATGAAGGCACAGATAGAAGGATAGCCGCTGTTGTAGACGGCCATCGTTCTTCTCCTAGACCTATCAACAGTGGTGATCCTCAGGGCTCTGTCCTATCACCAACTCTCTTCCTTTTATTCATCAATGACCTTCTAAGCTGTACATCTAACCCCATCCACTCATACGCTGATGACTCCACCCGTCACCTTTCAATTTGGTTCCCGCAACGCCCATCTCAGCAGCTACTTCAACAAACAAGGGATGAGGCTATGGCACACCTAATGTCTGACTTGGCTCGTATCTCTGACTGGGGTAAAAATAATCTGGTTGTTTTTAATGCATCTGAGACTCAGTTCTTACACCTATCAACCCGTCAAAATCTTTCACAGGTATACCCACTAATGTTTAATAATATTCAGCTTCATCCTGCATCATCCTTGAACATGCTTGGGATTTCATTTACTTGGGACTTATCTTGGAAAGATCATATTACATCTCTTGTAAAATCTGCTTCCAAGAGATTGGGTGTGCTAAGCCGACTCCATTCTTTCTTTACCCCTGCACAATTGTTGACTCTATACACGGGTTTTATCCGCCCGTGTGAAGTACAGCTCTCATGTGTGGGGAGGCTCCCCACATACTGCTCTTCTCAACAGGGTGGAGTCAAAGGCTTTTTGTCTCATTAACTCTCCTCCTCTTACTGACTCCCTTCAACCTCAGTCTCTTCGCCGGACTGTTGCATCTTTATCTCTTTTCTACCGCTACTTTAATGGTCACTGCTCCTCTGAACTGTCTGCATGCATTCCTCCACCTCTACGACGGGCACATAGCACCCGTCTAGCAGCAAACTCTCATCCCTTTTCTGTCCAACTCTCTAATGCAAGAGTTAACCGTTACTCCCAGGCCTTCATTTATGCAACAGGTCAACTCTGGAACTGTCTCCCTCTGTCTGTATTTCCTGCTGCCTATGATCTCCAGTCTTTCAAACGCAGTGTGTCCAGGCATCTCGAAATGAACGGATCTTGAATTTGGCTCTCTCTTGTATTTTGTTTTTCTCTTGGAGGGAACTGTTATTGCAGGCTCATGGCCTTTGGTTCCTTCTTCCTCACATAAAAAAGAAAAAACAAAAACAAAAACAAAAAACCTGGGGATGCATTCTCTTCAATTCTGCTGCTATCAGTCGAGGAAGCTTGATTACTTCCCTCTTCAGAAGCGTATCTGTACCTCTGGAAGTTGTCCTCTTCTTTCTACCACCATGCCTGTTCTCTGGTATGGTACGACATCAGGTGGCAGGCCGCATGCAGCGGCAAGAATCTTCATGACGGTCGACGTTGTGCTTCCAGTACATTCACAAATCGTGTTGATAGGGACATTATCCTGGTTCCGTGCAACAATACGGACACTCTCATCCCTTGAGCAGTACCTTCCAGGCATGACAACTCGACTCTAGAAAAATAACAGGGCAAACAGTAATGCATACGAAAAAAGAGGGAGGTGCAAGCTCAAAGCGACGGGAACATATACTCCCACTCTCGCTTCTGGACAAGCACTGACGTGCTGAGTGTTTCACCACCTCCCATCAATACCAGAGGAGTTGCCAGTTGCTTCTTGCTCCAAAAATTCACTTGGTAGAGGTGGAAACACAAAGCAAAGACAGACAACTCTCCCATAGCAATTCTGTGTCCTAAGTCAATTTGCAGTGGGTGTAGGGTCCCGGAGGATTGGAAGTCAGGTACAGTAAAAGTCCAATATTTCGGCATCCAATTCCCCGGCAAATCTGACATTTCGGCAGTTTTGAGAAATAGTCCCATTTACGAAAATCTCCGATCGTTCGGCAGATTCTCCGATTTTTTTCGTCAGTCTTGAAATTCTCCATGAGGCTCGCCAGCTAGCTACCCGCCTTTACCCGCCTTAGTGAGTGAGATAGTGAAAGTGATGGAACGAGTCTACCACTGCCATGAAGCTCAGAGGCTAGCTCTTTCTCCTATAGCATAAAGAGAGGACAAACATGTAGTGAGTCTAGCATGGGAAAGAGAATCTGTTTCGCCATTCTTCCGAGTTGTTGCCGTGCTGCTGCCGACTTCTCTTGATTCTTCTGTGTGCTTTGTGAAAATCGTGCCGAAATACCTCTGAAATTACTATTCGAGTGTGCTGTAAGCACCGTAACATCAGACAGGAGCTTTGTAACACCTGAGTGGACCAGCCGTGTGTTGTGAACAGTATAAACATCTTCTGCGTGCTTTGAAAATGGCCTCCACGTGTGGAAAGTTAACTGGTGTTAGCAAGAAGCATACACATAAGATGTGGACTTCTTCCAGCAGTAGCAGACTCCAATCAACCCCTTCTATTGTACATATGTAAATAAGGAACCTACTATAAGTTTAGGTAAGTGCATGTGAACTTGTAGGCCTACTGTACCATTACATTTATATACAGTATGTTCACTAATTTCTTTATTTTTCATATTCATGTATAGTACTGTATTCATTACAGTATTGTACAGTATCAAACAGTATACAGTACTCTCTCCAAACACATTTGTAATGATATGAGTAATGATGATAGTGTTCACCGAAACATATAAGGTACTGAGTGGGTAGGGTTTTCGATAATTCGGTATTTTTGATATTTCGGCACTTGCCTGGTCCCATAGATGCCGAAAATTCGGACTTCTACTGTATAATCATTCCCCTGTATAAAGGAAAAGGGGAAAAAGAAGTTTGTGGTAATCATTAGGGTACTGGTCTTCTTAGTGTAATAGGAAAAGCATTTGATAGGATGCTTATCGACAGAGATAGGGAAATAAAAGAGGAATTAGTTGGTGAGGAACAGGGAGGTTTTAGGAAAGAAACAGGTTGCACAGATCAGGTATTCATTCTTAGGTCTTTGGTGTAAAAATTTCTTGAGAAGGGAATGAAGTTGTATGTGGCCTACATGGATTTGGAGAAAGTATATGACAGGATAGATGGGTACGGAATGTGAAAAATATTAAGAATATACCAGTTTGGAATAAATGGGAAGTTGTTGAATGCCGTGAAGAGTAGCTATGTATGACGGGGCTAAGGGTGCAGTGCGTGTGGATAGTGAATTTTTCTGTTTGAATGCTGGACTGAAACAGGGATGTGTTTTGTCTCCATGGTTGTTCAGCCTGTACATGGATGGGGTTATAAAAGAGATACAAGGTAAGGCTGTTAATGTTGGAGCAGCTTTAACCCCTTATGGACGGGCAACTTATCAATTTCCGGTATACCACCATGTAGGGTGGCATATTTTCGGAAAAATAAAGTATCAAGGAATAAGCCTAAACATGCATAAATTGATGAAAATGGATGAAAAACGAAGGCAAGAGGTGTCACATGCGTGGTAATATGTCCCTGCTGGCTGTGGGAGGAGGAGGGGAGGAGTGAGGGAGGAGAGCAGGCAGGCAGCTTATTACCAGGCACACCTGGGGTGAGGCTAGCAAACTATTCACTCATTTGCTTTTTCTTCACCACTGAACACTATATTTATCATTTATGCTTTCTTTACACTATTCATTGTCTTCAAAATCTTATGTATGTGTTTTCTGTTTTACTTGAACACTTATAACAATATAACTTACATACATATATACTATTTCACTTGAACAAATATAACACTACAACTTACCGGATATATATACTGTATATATATATATATATATATATATATTCTCTGTTACTTGTTTCAAGGCTTGGGAGAGTAAAGGGCAGGACAGTAGATGACAAGGATGCCTCATCACCCAATTTCACCAATAAATTTGGACCGAAAAGACTGGACGTTATGTAACGTCACCCACCTCCTCATGCACAGACGTTACGTGACGTCGCCCACTTGTTAGGGGTTAATGAGAGAGAGCAACATTTGGAAACTCCCTGTACCGTACTGTTGTTTACAGATGATACTGCATTGTTAAATGAAGACGAAGAGGAACTGCTGCAAAGCTTGGTGAATAAGTTTGGAGAAGTGTTGGAAGAAGTTCAGGGAGCTCTTGTCTCTCCTGACATTGAGAGGGCTCTCCCTACGTGCTAAGGGGTCTTTGTATGCAGCATGTGTTAGGAGTGTAATGCTGTATGGCAGTGAGACCTGGGCAGTGAAGGAGGAAGACATTCGCCGGCTCAGACGTACAGAAATGACAATGATTAGGTGGATGTGCAGTGTGTTCCTGCGTCCAAGGCCTGGAGGGGCTGGGTTTACAATGGAAGAGTTGAGAGGTAGGATGGGACTGGAGTGTATTGGTGTTGTGATGAGGAGAGGTAGATTGAGGTGGTTTGGACATGTGGAGAGGATGGGGGATGATAATTGGGTGAGGAAGGTGAGAAGTGTTAATATTGGGGGTGGGGTTATGAGGGGTAGACCGAGAAAGACATGGGACGAGGTCGTTAAGTGTGACCTTGGGGTTAAGGGACTGAACAGGGAGGCTGCAATGGATCGTGCAGCGTGGAGAGCCGCCATTAGGTGACCAAGGCCGACACATGCAAGCATGTTGGAGCCTTTAAAAATGAAACGAAACGAAACGAAACGAAGTGTGTAAGAAACAGAATCTAAAGATGAATGTTGGGAAGATTAAACTTATGGTCTTCGAGAGAAGTGAAGTCAGTGAATGTACAGTGAGGTTGGATGATGAGGAAACAGAAAATGTGAGTGCATTTAAGTACTTGGGTAGTGTGATGAGTAAGGATGGATGTTTGGTTGGAGGGTGAGATGCTTGAACGAGTACAACAAGGAAGAAAGGTTACTGGTTCTCTGAAAGCAATGATAAGAAACAGGGAAGTGGGCATGGAAATAAAGAAGTCGCTGCATGACAGTATTGTGATACCAACTCTAACGTATGGAAGTGAAGCTTGGATCTTGTTGGAAGGACACAGGTCAAGAGTAAGAGCAGTGGCAATGAGTTATTTGAAATGAGCATGTGAAGCAACATGGAGAGACAGACTGACAAATGAGGAAGTGGTGGTGGATGCGTTGTGGTGTGGATGTGACAGAAAGCGTTAGAATTACAGTGAGGTGATTTGGCCATATGGAGAGGATGGAGAGTGACAGACTAATGAGGAGAGTGTATGTGAGTGAGGTGGAAGGAGGGAGAGGATGGGGGAGGCCAAGGAAGAGCTGGGGGATGGAGTGGAGAGGTTTATGAGAGATGGGGAGGGGGGGGTGAGCTGGGACCACGGCAGCAAAATGGTGGGGGACTAGGTGATGTGGAGGCAAATTGTTTGTGGCCACCCGTTATGGGATTAGAGCAACTGGCAATAGATTGATAGATACCAGTCGATAGATAGATAGGTTGTTTCAGCTGTGGGAAGATAACCCAACAAGAGGCCATTCAATGAAAATATATGACAAGAGCAAGACTGGATGTAAGAAAATACTCGTTCCCACACATAGTTGTAAACATGTGAAATGATTTACCAGAGTGTAGTGACATCAAGAACAGTGGAAGAATTTGAGAGAAGACTTGGCAATTTTGGGAAAGTCATAAACAAAAACTTAATCACAAAGCACAAAAAATGTCCACCTTACATAGCCACTGCCAAAAAAAGTTGCCAGGATATAGAGCTGAAGTTACAGGCTCAGTAAAGAGCCTCTTCCAGTGACACAACTGTAAGAAACTGTAAGAATGAAAAAAAGTTGGTGAACTAGCAAGCCTGCATCCAGTATTCATCATAAGGTAGAGTAAAACTCACACTGACTCCAGCGAAGATGCTACCGAAACTTACAATTAACTTTTTCAAACTTTCAACATGCTGGCAATAAAATATTACCTATCATGTTAAAAGCACTTAATGACGGTGGACTCCCTCTCTTTGACTTCATAATGCACACTTATGTCCAGAAGAGAATGAGATACTCCAACAATTGTCCCGTAAGGTCAATATTGTGCATACGATAGTTATGATAACCACAGGTGGACAGTAAACACATACGCGATATGGTTGCGGCAAATCCACTGTTACATTTTCCTTTTGTGCTCGCCTCACGGCCGATAAAACCCAGTTGCATCTTTGTGCGAGCTTATGTTACCTGAAATATAAACAACTACTGATATATTTTAGCCTCACCTCTTATCTGCCATACTTCACAAGTCAAAAGTTTGAATTTGTTGTGCTGTAGTGCGGTGGTGTCACGGTTATAAGGGAACCATTGTTTTCTTAAAACTCATGCATATATCTTAGGCCAAGCAAGCCCTGACTAAATAAGAATAAATCTAATGATGTAATCATGAACATCAATGCAATATTTTTTTTTCTCTGTGGGACACAACTCCGTAAATGTAATATATGTGGCACATGTGCTGTCATGCAATATAAGGATTACAAATCTAAAGCTAGGCAAGTGTAAATTGAATTATAGTGTTAACTTATTTATATCCAGTGAAAGTATTATTCGAAATAATTCATAAACTTCTCAGAAAGTTGAAAATATAAAATTTATTTGTTTCAATAAGACTTTATTTTAAATATGTTTATTACCTCTGAAGATTCTTTAGAAACATTTTATCAATATAGTTTATTTCTACTGACTAGTTACATACTAAAATTCAATTGATACTAGATAAAGCAGAGGAATAATAGCTTCCAACTTCCAAGACTGAGAAGAGTCTGCGAAGTTCTTGAACGTACTGACAAATGTAAACAAAACTTTGTAAGCGTTCACGTCTTATCTGCACCTCCGCTTGAATATTCTGTATTAACAGAATTCCTCACTTTTGGCACTTCGTCAGTTAAGTTTGACAAAGGTGGAGTAATGAAGATTGGATAAGATTTGTTGTGAAATGTAAACGAAAACAAATTGTCTATGGAAGCCAAAAGTTTTCTACCGTAATCGGCTGTAGCTGTTTAATGTTATAATACGTCATGGCAGAGATAGAGACAAATAGCACAACTGCATTTGATCATTTTTTAATTAGTGTTATAAAAAAAAATTTATAAACATATACTTTATGCAGCAGAAACACATTGCCAAAGCAGTTCTTCCTGGTAATATATTTTTATGGTTATTTTGGGAGGTAAATGTATGCTTGAAGCAGTAGAAAGACCAGTAAAATTAAAGTTTTAGCCAAAAACAGAATTACAAGATTTTGATACGTTTTTTTTGGTATTTTATACAATTTGAAGACACTTGTTCAATGGCATTTTCATTGCAAACTTTTTATTCTTCTTGCAGATAACCCAACCTAACCTTCAAGAGTAAAATGAAAATAATTTGCAGTGAAAATGCCGTAGATGAAAAGTGTCTTAAAATTGTCTAAAATACTGAAAAAAAAGGAGCAAAAGCTCGTAAATCTGTTTTAAAGACCATCTACAATTTGTTTTCTGTATTTTTCTTACTATTTCCAGGCTTGTAAATTACCTTTTCCTGATGAAAAGTTTCCCACTTATCATCTACACCCACTGCAAATTGACATAGGACCTACACACAGAATTGCTATGGGAAAGTTGTCTGTCTTTGCTTTGTGTTTCCACCTCTACCAAGTGAATATTTAGGGCAAGAAGTAACTGGCATCTCTTCTGGTGTTGGCGGGAGGTGATGAAACACTCAGCATGTCAGTCCTTGCCCAGAAGCAAAAGTATATGTTCCCGTCACTCTGAGCTTGCACCTCCCTCTTCTTTCGTACGCATTTCTGTTTACCTTGTTATTTTCCTGGAGTCAAGTTGTCATGCCTGGAAAGTACTGCTAAAGAGATGAGAGGGTCCGTATCATTGCACGGAGGCAATATAATGTCCCTGTCATTACAATTTGTGAATGTACTGGACGCACAAAGTCGACCAGCATGAAGATTCTTGCTGCAGCTCGTGGCCTGCCACCTGATGTCGTACCGTACCAGAGAACAGGCATGGTGGTAGAAAGAAGAGGACAACTTCCAGAGGTACAGATACGCTTCTGAAGAGGGAAGTAATCAAGCTTCCTCGACTGATAGTAGCAGAATTGAAGAGAATGCATCCCCAGCTGTTATAAGACATCTCAATTTGAACTATCCAACACCGCTTGCAGATGGAGCTGGTTTTGCAAAGCCGCACTGCAGCCAAGAAACCGCTTCTCACTAACCGCATGAAGAAGCAGAGCATTCAGTGTGCCAAGAAGTATGTACACTGGACATTGGATGGGTGGGGAAAAGTTATGTTTTCCAATGAAAGCACATTTCATGTGTTTCAGGTGTATTCTGCCAAGGTTCATTGCCCTGCCTCCCATAGTCAATATGACACTGCCTACACGGTACTGACTGTTAAGCACCCACAATCAGTGATGGTATGGGGGTGTTTCTCAGGTGAAATGGGAAGGGGAGGCCTCTACTTTCATCCTAACAACTTGATGATGAATGGTTGCTGGTACATTCAAGTTTTGAAAGATCATTTGTAAACTTTTTTGCTATTCATGGGTGTGACTTTTTCATGCACGATTCAGCCCCATGTCACAGGTCAAGAAAGGTGACAAAATGGCTTCAGGATAATCGGATTGAGGTCCTCGACTGGCCTGGCAGCAGTCTGGACCTAAATGTGATAGAAAATTGCTGGGCAAAGATGAAGAAAATCATGGCAGAGAAGACACCCAATCTGGACAACCTTAAGACTGAACTGACAAATGTTTGGTGCAAAGAAATGTCCTTAGATTGCCTTAGAGATCTAAGTGATTCCATGCCAAAATGCATCCAACTGGTCCTGAAAAACATGGGAAAGATGATTTCATGTTAATGAATGACACTTCATGTACAAACATTGTGATATACTGTACTATGATTTCTGTGTTTTTTAATACCTTGTGGGGGGAGGTCCTAAGTCAGTTTGCAGCAGCTGTAGTTCCTTAAGCCATACCTACAATTATTTGTTTCTAACATAATGAAAGAATCTTACTCAACATACTCAATAGTGGATTTTGTTTCCCAACTGGATGATAGATTAGGTTAGGTTAGATTAAATTATTAGGTACAATTAAGCTAGGTTAGGTTAGGTTTAGTTAAACGCATAAGTTAGGACAGTCCCTTCTGCCATTATGCAGACGAATCAAATGAGTTGGCGCAACATAAAATACAGTAGTTAAAAACAATAGTACATGAGAGAGGGAGATGTGAGCTGGGAGCAGGGCAATGAAATGGCAGGGGACAGGACAACATGAAGGCGATTTGTTTGTGGCCACCCCTTATGGGATTGAGGCACCTGGCAAGAGATTGACAGAAAAACAGTGGGAAACAGATTTGGCAAGAAACGTTTATTTACCACCCCAGAAATACAGTAATCAGAAAAATGTAGAGTCATGAAGAAGAACTGATTTGATAAGGTGCTTCTGCTGCTAAAAGTGAAGTGCATGTTTGCCTTTTGGGGATGGTAACTAAATGAACATGTCACGGTAAATTTCTTTCCCTATTTGCACTAGTCGTGTTCCTTCCAGTTGCATCCACTCACCTAATGTAATGCTGCATACTTCCTTAGCTTTTATCGTTCTTTTTCAGTGCCTGCCCTCCTCTCTTCCTATTTCTCTTATCTTTCCTGTCACTTCTTATTCCTTTTCTTTCCATTACAGATGGCTTTACATTGAGTGACAAGCCAAATGGTTTCTTGTAAGCCAAGAAACTATTTACAACGCTGGATGGTAACCATATAACCAAACCATACGTGCTCCCTACGTGTCAACAAGTGGGTTGGTGCCCCTCCCTGTAAAATAACTAACTCAGTGTCAAATGGCCACCCTTTGCAGGATTATGGTGTCTGGCAATAGATAGATAGATAGATGTTCCTTCCATTGTGTGAACTGTTCCTTGAGTGCAGTGTAGACACTTTTGAGATACATCCTGGTTGCCTTTAGTACCTCTTCCTAACCCTCTGTTTAAACCTCATTTAACCTAACCTAACAGTTTATCCTAACCTAACCTAGCAGTTTAATCTAACCTAACCCCTGCATAACCGAGATTTGAGTAAGTCTTAGCAAGTCTGCCAGTACAGATGTTGGTGAGGCATTAGGGACATGATGATATCAAGGGAAAAAAACATCAACAGATAACAGTTGTTTGCCACCGTAAAAACAGAAAAATGCAGAGAGCAAACTGGAGTAATAGCACTTGAATTTGTAAGGTCCATATGCTGCTTAAAGTAAAATGTATATTTTCCCAAAATTTTTGCTGCACAGTATATATATAGCATGATTCAGAACCTTACCAACAAACGTTATAGATGACTTCTGTGGTGAAAATATGCATTTATTATTCTGTAATGTTTTACCTTTATTTTGGAGATATATGCCATGGAATGTAAGGGCCTCTTTAGGCACAAAATGATTCGAAGGTATAGCTGCATGGCGAGTGTGGAGAAGAGTGGATGATGAACTGAATGAACAGAAGGCAGTGATTGATTATGTGTGTGTGGATGAGAGAATGAGATGGTATGTAATGGATGCAAGAGCGTACAGAGTTTGGGGAGTGGACTTTCTGAACACCGCTTGGTGGTGGTGAAAGTCAAGGTTCAAGTGCAATGGAGGAATAGGAAGGAAGGACAGGAGGAAATAGTCCATACAAGGAGGGCAGAAAGGTTGCAAGAGAATGGAAGAAAGGTAGGATATTAGAGAGAAATGGAATAGCAATTGGGTAAATATGATGCAGAGCAGATGGGGGAGGTGGATGGTGTGTGCAAGATATTCACAGAAGAAATCTGTACGTAAGTGTGGTGATCTGTGGGATGAAGAGAAGATGAAAGGGGGTGCAAGAAACAGCATGGTGGAATGAAGAGGTGAAACAAGCTGTGGCACAAAAGAAAAAAGGCATATAATGAGTGGATCAGAAGCAGGGGCATGGAGGAAGATAAGAGATGGAAGAGGTATATGTTGAGAGAAAGAAAGAGGTGAAAAGAATAGTAAGAGAGAGTAAGAAGAGAGTGGATGAGGGAAATGAGAAGGGAGGAAGAGATCAGTAGGATGGAAGCAGCAGAAACAGTAAAGAAAGTCAAAATGGGGAAAGCCCCAGGAATTGAAGTGTGTGGTGAAATCATGAAGCATGGGGGAGAGAGAGAGAGTAACAGAATGGATATGGATGATGTGCAGATTGGCTTGGGAGGAAGGTAGGGTTCTGGAGGATTGAAAGTCATGTATAATTATTCCCCTGTACAATGGAAAGGGGAAAAAGAAGTGTGTGATAATGATAGAGGCATTTGTCTTCTTAGTATAATAAGCAAATTATATGGTAGAGTACTTATTGACAGATTTAGGGAAATAACAGAGGGATCAGTTGGAGAAGAACAGGGTGGTTTTAGGAAGGGAAGATTGTTTAGATCAGATATTCATCCCTAGGTCTTTAGTGGAAAAGTTTCTAGAGAAGGAAAAGAAGTTGTATGCGGCCTTCATGGATTTGGAGAAAGCATATGACAGAGTGGATAGACAAGGAGTGTGGAAAAATATTACTGGTAAGAATATATGGTGTAAATGGAAAGTTGTTGAATGCCGTGAAGAATACAGTATGTATGAGGGTGCTAAGGCTGCAGTACTTGTGGATGGTGAACTATGTGAATTTTTCTGTCTGAATGTTGGATTGATACAGGAATGTGTCATGTCTCCATGGTTGTTCAATCAGTTTATGGATGGGGTTATAAAAGAGATACAAGGTAGGGCAGTGGATGTTGGACCGGCCCTAATGAGACAGGGCAGCGTTTGGAAACTTCCTGTACTGTTGTTTTTAAATGGTACTGTATTAAGTGAAGGGAAACTCCAAGGCTTGGTGAATGAGTCTGGGAGAGTGTGTAAAAAATGAAATCTAAAGGTGAGTTTAAGGAAGAGTAAAGTTATGGTTTTCAAGAGAAATGAAGTCACTGAAAAAAAATGAGGTTTGATGATGAGGAAATGGAAAATGTGAGTGCACGTAGTGCGATGAGTAAGGATGGAAGTTTGGTGGATGAAGTGCTGGAAAAGTTACAACATGGAATAAAGGTTTCTGGTTCTTTGCCACTCAGGGATGAGTGAGGTTGGTCACTCTCATCTTAAATGTCAGGACCAACTGCCTAGCCCCAGGCTCCTACGCTCCTCATGGGGCAACGTAAAATTGGATGATGGATGGATGGATGGGTGGTTCGTTGAAGACAATGATAGGAAGTAGGGAAGTGAACATTGAGGTAAAAAAGTTGCTGCATGATAGTACAGTACAGTCACTACTTGCATAACGTGCGATTCTACAGAGCGAAACTCACATAACACGGAAGGCAAAATTTGATGCCAAAATTTAGTCACAATGCGAAAATGATAGACATAACGCAGGTGGAGGAAGTTGCCAATTTTTTAAAACTGTACTACATGGCAACGATAAACATAACGCGGCCAGAGGCTGCAAATTGTGGTTCAAACAGTCATAACACGGCAAAATAGGGTCACAACACAGTGGGAACAGACATAATGCAGCAAGTGATAACATAGCATGGGTTACATTTGCCTGTGGTGTATGGCTGTCACGTGTCTGTGTGGGGTGTCGTCACGGTCCACTGAGCATTCCTGCCCCAGTTGAGCTAACCCTCTCCCACTGCTCTGGCTGCACATGTGCTCTGTGTGATGTTTGCTCTTTTTTAAGGCCACCGAACTCCACTCCACTTCCTCCTAGCAATCCCACAACCTCTTCCATACAAGGTGGGAAATCCTCTAGTGTTTGTATGTAATAAAGTCTTTATTAGGTATCATAGGTAAATGTCCTGGAAAAATAAATGAAAATTGCCTCACAAGGTGAACTTGGGGCTGGCTTGGGTACCATGAAACCTTTTAACATGTAGACACATGGCCCTATAATGCAGAATTCTCATAAAGCAGGAGTTTCAGGGTACAAGAATCCTGCATTATGCAAGCAGTGGCTGTATTGGGATACCAACTCTAATGTATGGAAGTGAAGCTTGGGCCTTGTTGGAAGGGCACATGTCAAGAGTGAGATCAGTGGAAACAATTTACTGTATTTGAGAGGAACATGTGGAGTTACAAGGAGAGACAGACTGACAATTGAGGAGGTGAAGAAGCATTGTGGTGTGGATGTGGATGTGACAGATACAGGGTTGTTATGATTTAAATCAAATCATTTGATTTAAATCGATTTAAATCAGAGTGAAAAAATCATGATTTAAATCAAAATTGATTTGTGTAATATAAACACAGTAAAAATGAAAAAGACAGAATGTGATGGATGTGTATTGTACAGATGCATCAGGTCTGCTTTGCCTGTAATCTTCCTGTACTGATCTTGATCAAGTCAGGCACAAGTGATTGCCTTTTGTTACAAGGCAAATATTAAAAATCAGAGGAAAGGAAGCTCTTTGATAATAATAAGTGCTCTGGTTAGGAAAGCCATGAATGCATCATGTCTTTTCAAGTTGCATAGCAACTTTTGGGTAGTAAATGTATGATACCAAAATATGATTTCATTTAAGATTGGTAAAGGCTTAGTACAAAAAAAAAATCTTCATAAAGGTGAAAAAAAAAAAAAAAATCAGTTAAGTAAAACAAGCAGTTTAAATTTAAAAATCTGATTTAAATAAAATATTAAAGTTGATAGGTGGGGGCACTCACCATCCACTCACTCGATGTAGTGCTGCTGTCGGGGGTCTGCCCTTTCCTCTCCTCCATCCTTCTTTCTTTCCATCCTCTTCTGTCTTCCTTTACTTCATTCTTTCCTTGTCTTTCTGCCTACAGGTAACTTTACACTTCCTCTTCTGTCTTTCTTTCCTTCATTCTTTCCTCTTCCTTCTGCCTGTGTGTGACTTTACACTGAGTGGCAAGCCAAATGATTTCCTGTACACCAGGAAGCCATTTACTAAGCTGGGTGGTAACCATATAACCAAATTTTGGCGCCTGGTGGTTTAGTGAGTAATTATTGCGCTCCAGTCGGATTGAGCCAGTGAAGGTTTATATCCAAGGGATGGTTGGGGTTGATTGCTTATGTAATGCCACTCAGGGATGAGTGAGGCTGGTCACTCTCATCTTAAATGTTGGGACCAACTGCTTAGCCCCAGACTCCTACGCTCCTCATGGGGCAACGTAGGATTGGATGATGGATGGATTAAAGTTTTATATATATATATATATATGGTATATATATGTCTCATCTCATCAACCAATTGAGTGTTCACTGCAGGACTGACCTATCCCAACCGAAGTGGGGACGATACAGCCAATGTATCTCTACCATGTGGCTTAGGCTGTCTTGTAGAGATTGTATGTAGGGTGAGAAGTGCTTGTAAGTGTAGTTGTAGTGCTGGAGTGGCTCTCGATGTGTGTGTAGTCAGTGAACCAAATGTAATCGGCCCGCGCAAGTCAACTGGGTGCAAGCATACTTTCCAGTATGCGACGCTGGTTCAACCACAGCATCCCTTGTGTTCGCCAATGCGGTATGTGGCCTGAAGAATGCTCCCAAAGTTTATTACCCTGGCGGGGCACGAACCCTCGTCCTTCAGTGTTCGAAGACGCACACTTTACCACTGTACCACAGAGGCTCTCTCTCTCTCTCTCTCTCTCTCTCTCTCTCTCTCTCTCTCTCTCTCTCTGCCATTTTTTCCATCCCTGAGTGTTAGTAACCTTCCCCATACCAAGAAGTGCTAGCCCGTGGTGCACTACCTTGCTCCCACTTCCCATTCACACTTATTATTTTCAATTCTGTAAGTGTTTATTTGAACAGTGATATATAATCATGCCTAATGGACGCATTGCAGCAAGTGGGAGGAAAAAAAGGTCCAGTATGGTACTCTTCTGACAGAATTCCCAAAGGCACAAACAAGGTTGGGAAAAAAAAATCTGATTTAAATTTGAAAAATTTGATTTAAATAAAAAATATTGATTTTTTATTTTTTTATTTTTAATCGGTGATTTTCTTCGAACCCTGGACAGAAAGCATTAGGAGAAGTACACTGACATGGTTTGGCCATGTGGAGAGGATGGAGAGCGAGAGACTAACAAGGGGAGTTTACAGTATGTGAGTGAGGTGGAGGGGATGAGAGGGAGGGGGAGGCTAAAGATGAATGGAGGGATGAAGTGCAGAAGTACAGTGAAAGCTCGATTAACCGGCATCTGATGCATACAGTCGTGTATACGTAGGGTGTTACAGTGGGCTTGCACAGTGCGCGAGAGATTGGGCAGTCTGCGACCTCACGCAGTGTGAATTCGCGCACTGAGAATACATAATCTTATAGGAAAAATTACATATGGGTGGTACCCCCTCATACCTGGACCTTTTTTGGCCCTTAGAGACATAATAAAGATCAAAGTTTTCAGACATTGTACTACAGATATAGCTACAATAACAAAAATATGGACAGTCACCTTAACAACAGTAGGCAACAGGCCTAATGGACTTAAATAACAGGGGTTCCGAGGCTTGGCAACACACTTAGAGTGCCCCCACTGCCACCCTGGCCGCATCACACTTGTTAAACAGTTGCCAATGTTGTATTATTCCAGTCTTTGACAAAAAAATTTACAGCCTGTTGAATGTTACATTTCTTCCAGAATGCAGCAACAGTCATTATGGTGGGGGTTGCAGGTATGCCAGGTGAAGCAGGTGGGTCAGGTGGGGCTGTGGAGGTGAAGGGGGAGGCGGCTGGTGAGTCAGATGGGGCAGTGGAGGAGGAGGGGTCGGTGACGGGAGAGTCGGGATGTGGTGAGGGGAGGATCCTCCTTCTCTCCCTCGCTACTGCTCACATCTTAGGCAATTTCCTTCATCTCTTCTTGCTTGTTTGTTTCATTCCTCATCTTGTTATGGACGTATTGGCAGTATAAAAACTTGATGTTCACGAAATAATCGTCGTTATTATAGAAACTGGGTACGGTATCTATTCTATCTTACTGTTATTGCCAAAAACGTTATTGTCGAAGTTGTTATTGGTGAGATCTTACTGTAGACTCCTCTTGAGCACCTTCCCCACGAGCATCTAGGTCACTATTGGGGGGTTGTGTTTGGGGGGGGTTCGCATACTCACGGAAAATGGCGTTTTTGAACCACTCCTTGCCTCTGCCTCGCATTTTGTGGGGTAAACTCGCGCATTCAAGGTTTTTGGTTATTTTGGTCACTCACGCACAATGCGATTCGCGCACTCTGAGCTCCCACATTAGGCGAGCTCACTGTATTTGGTTTTCTGTGTTTTTTTTGCGTGGTTTTCGTGGTGTTGCAAATTATTTTGGATAATACTGTACTATGTATGTGTCGATGTCAAAATATGGCAGAATGACTGGAAAACACTGCCAAAATAAGAAGGGGTACTGTACACCCACGAGCAAAAGTTTGCCGACAGTCCCTGCCAGGCATATGTTTCCAAGCATAGCCCATAGAGGGCGCAGCGCCCATCCACCAGAGTAAGGGAGAACAAAGGAGATGGAGAGGGGGAGGGAGGCAAGGAGACGGGAGGGAGAGAGCCTGTGGCGATGGTAGATGGCACATATCGGGTGTTTTATTATTATTATTATTATAATATATAACATAAATAAAAGAAAGGTTGATGTATTTCAGCGTGAGAGAGAGAGAGAGAACAAGGTGTTAGCAAGTGAAACACGTAAAGGGCAATGCCTAGTTTGGTGGTAAGTATTTTAGAATAATATTATTAGATACTTCAGAAATGGGAGGTGAAAGGCAGTAGAATAATTCTGTTGCTGATAGACATTATGTAATATTGCCACTCCAACTGAAGGGGATTTGTTGAGCATTTCACAGCATGGCAACACCATTGGTCGAATAGACATGGTATATATGTGTGTAACATCAGAAATGTAACCAGGGCTTTGAAACGGTTTAAGGGAACGAAAACCAAAACAAACAAAATTATGCTCGGAACAAAAACGGAAACGAAAACGTTATCATATTTACTATTCCGGAACAAAAATGGTATTTTAAAATCCTTGTAACTGGTTGACAATGTTAATTTTTCGTTCCATGCCATATTTGGTCAGTATCCAATTTCACTTCCAGTAGCCAAATGATTTAAGTAAATACATCTTTTAACTGCAAGCATTCTTCAGTTTGAGGCAGGATTTATCATTCTTTCTCTCTCTCTCTCTCTCTCTCTCTCTCTCTCTCTCTCTCTCTCTCTCTCTCTCTCTCTCTCTCACACACACACACACACACACACACACACATATTTCTGCATCAAAAATATGACAATAGAGCAAGTTCATAACAATCTCTTACGTTGTCTTAACAGTAGGCCTACACCGTGCCAGTAACATGGATCAGCTTTAAGTCCTAGATAACTTTGCCAAGTTAGGAGTTTTCGTACTTTAACAGAAAATGTGGCAATATTTGCTGTAATGTATAAACTATAAAGTAAACTTTTTGGTGTGGTTTGAAAATAACATTCTAACCGGTTTTCAATTCTTTCTAACCAGTTCAGGAACGTTAAGTTTCGAGGAGGAACGAAAAACGAAACGTTATTATACTGTTTCTGCTAAGAACGAACTGTCTGAAAATAATTTCGTTTTTAAGCCCTGAATGTAACCACAGCACTAACCCTGCCTTTTCGTCATCAAAACAATGAGTTTTCATTATGTTTAATACTTTAAAAAGTTATTATCATAACTGTATCCATCCATTCATCATCCAATCCTACATTGCCCCACGAGGAGCGCAGGAGCCCGGGGCTAGGCAGTTGGTCCCGACATTTAAGATGAGAGTGAATCATAACTGTATTTATCAACTTTCATTTCTGAAGTACAGGTGTATAATTATATGATTCCCAAGTACTTTTTCTTTTTTATGTGTCTGACTCTGGGGATAGGCTTTGCAGCTTGCTTCCGAGGCCCAGTAGTCCTCCTACATACCATACACCTCTACATGTCACCACTTCGGTGCCCATATTGAATACATGCTAGGGCTGTCTCATGCAGGACTGGTGTATGGGTATTAACAGGGATATTTTTACATGTCGGCAGGTTTTCTGGTAGATCAGTATAGTCTGCTTTTATGAAATTCAAATCCTTAAACTGTTTCCTGCCTCAGCGGGGATTTGAACCTGGGTCCAGTGGGGACTGCAGGCCACCTCTCTACCGATCGAGCCACCATTTCTCCCACTTACCACCCAACTGGGCATTTCCCTTTATGTGTTTCACTTGTGCTCTCTCTCTCTCTCTCTCTCTCTCTCTCTCTCTCTCTCTCTCTCTCTCTCTTTTTCCTTGCCTCTAAGTCTACGTGTTTCTGCCTCGCACGCTACCGTCACGTTACCTGACACGGTAAAATTAATTTCTTACTTCTTTAACCCTTAGACAATGGGGATTTTCTTGTGGCGTCTTTGATCGTCTGGATCAGATTCAAACCACTGTTTATGGGTTGCTTGACTTTATCAAACCTTTAGCCTTTGGATATCACTAGTGCTTCCATCACACAAGAAACATCATCTAGAATTAGCCAGAAAAAATACTAATGATGTCAGCCATTTTTTAAAGGCTAATGCTGGATTACGTCGTCCTTTCTTATATTTGTCTTATAAATAATAATAATAATGATAATATGTAATAATAATAATAATAATAATAATAATAATAAAAATAAAAATAATAATAAAACACCCAATATGTGCCATCTACCATCACCACAGGCTCTCTCCCTCTCGTCTTGTTGCCTCCCTTCCTCTCCCCCTCCCCCTCTCCATCTCCTCCCTAAGATGCCGGCAACACAAGCTGCCACCACTCCCCCAGGAGGAGGACATGGAGGGCTGGACGGCGCGCAGAGTACGCCTGGGCAACAGGGCCATAAGTTCACCCAGGCCACGCGCCCCTATTCCCCGGAACTCGCCCACTGCCACCACCTTAGTAAAGTGCACTACCTTCTGGGCGAGCTGACCACCAACAAGATTGGGGTGGAACTGGCCTAACAGTTCAGAGCAACACCCCAGCCACGGCCTATAGCCGGGCACCTGAGACGGCTGATAGCTGCTCAGTTTTTAAAGAGACGGCCAATAGCCGCTCACCAAAAGATGGGCCATGGCCTATAGCCGGGCACCAGAGACAGCCTATAGCCACCCACCAAAAAGAAGGGCCACTGCCTATAGCCGGGCACCAGAGACAGCCTATAGCCGCTAACCAAAAAGAAGGGCCACAGCCTATAGCCGGGCACCAGAGACGGCCTATAGCCACTCACCAAAAAGAAAGGGCCACGACCTATAGCCAGAGACGGCCTATAGCCGCTCGCAGAAAAGATCACGGCCTATAGCTGGACCATCAATTAGGAGATGGCCTGTTGCCGCTCTGCCCAGTGCTGCTCACACCCTCTGCAGAAACCAGCAACAGCCGATAGCCGCGCTGGGGGGAGACAGGTACGTCTCCTCTCCTTCTGTAGTTGCCTTGGAGGGCACGCCACCGATGACGGCCGATAGCCTCACCAGCAGGCAGGCGAAGTCCCATAGCCTCACCTTGCATGAGTGCCCATTAGGGAGTCGGGTCCCGGCGACAGCCAATAGCCGCGCCGACAGCGAAGGGACGGCCTGTAGTCGCCCTCCATCTGTTGCCCAAGGGAACCTAATGATGGCTGATAGCTGGGCTGAGGAGAGTCACCAAAGTCTCTCACCTCCTGTGACTCTGCAATGACACGGTGAGCCGTGCTCAGTCCTTCCCTCCAGCAGGAGCACAGGTTACCTGCCTGTCCACCCAGACTGAGGCAACCTTCAGGAGGAGGGCCACCACTCGGATTGGTGGAGCGGCCCAGTACAGACCCCGGGGTTGTTCTCCCTCTGCCTGGAGGAAGAGGACGCCTACCTGACGGACTCCGGCCAAGAGCGACGCCTCAGCCCAGCCCTGATGGCGGCACCCCTCCGAGGACGTCCCCCAGACCCCTGGGTGGGCTACTCCCCACCCCGACGAAAGCGACGCCTGTCCTCCACCAAGCGCTCAAATGAGCGCCTCCAACGCCTGTTTGGCCCCAGTCCCAAGGGCCAGACCCCAGTATCCAGCCCCAACAGTGTGGGGCCTTTCGCCACCCACAGCTCGAGCCCTAGCAGAGAGACGACGCCCCTGAGAGTGGTCCCGTGGCCGCGGAACGAATGGACTCCCACAGGGCCTTTGCCCACCCCAGGCTGAGAGTTGTGAGCTGTGGACTTTCCCTTCCCCAGTGAAATCAAGTGTGCCTAAAAAGACAGTGAACTTATGGTGACCAGTTGCATCGGCACTAAGAGTGTAAAGGTGAGTTTACAGTAAATACAGTGAGGCCAGAAAAGACCAGTGAAAAGTAAATTTACAGTAAATACAGTGAGGCCAGAAAAGACCAAGACAAGTACATGAAAAGGAACAGGCGCCCTAGTGAATTCCAGTGGCAGTAGGGCCAAATAAGACTCTAGAACATGGAAACATAGACAGTGATTATTACCTACTCTTGTCCCCTTGTAATGACACATGTAATTATTCCCCTCCCTTGTGCAAGTCAGTAATGTTCCCCCCCCTCCCCAGTCTTCAGCTTGTAAGCTCAGTGCCATAGCAGTGAACGCCTCGCGACAATGCCTCACCACCACGAACAGTGTAATAGTGCCTTTGCCCTCTCGACCCAAACTTAGACTCCTGTGTATACTGTATCCTGCGCAATACTAGACCCACTAACACCAGCATATGTATTGATTGTTGTCTATGAAATTGTACCGGATTGTCTACTCGTTCCACATCAGTTGAATTTGTCAATATACATGTAAGGTTGTTTTTATGTTTTTATGCCCTGGCCCTTTCTTGTTTGTCTAAGCTCTGGTCTAGAAAGAGAACCCAGCTGCACTCTAGGCATTCTAGGGACGGGAAGCCGCCTCTTAAACACCTAACATAACACTTCCTTCTCCCTTACTATAGTGGACGAGCACTGCGCCCTCTATTAGCTATATTTGGAAACATATGCCTGGCAGGGACTGTTGGCAAATTTTTGCTCATGGGTGTACATAGAGTAGAGTTTAGGTAGGTTTTTTCTTTTTATTTTCATTGTTTTTTCTGCATGGTTTTCTTGGTGTTTAATATTACTTTGGATATTCCTATGTGTGTTTTGATGTCTCAGTATGCCTGAATGACTGGAACACACGGCCAAATTAAGCATATGTACTGTACAAATAGGTTAGGCATAGGTTGGAGGTGGGTATAGGTAGGGTCTGGGTATGGTAAGGGAATAGTGTTCATTATCTGGATGTTGCCACTACCCGGAGATGCCTTTGGTTCTATTATGTCCAGATGGATGAGGGATTTCTGTGTGTGTGTGTATATATATATATATATATATATATATATATATATATGTACTGTATTCTGTGTGTGTGTGTGTATACTCCATGCATGTGTACATTCCATCTATATTTGTATATACCATACTGTACAGTGTGTTGGTTGTCATGTTGCTGTTATTCATCCACATTCCTGTGACCAGGAACCAAGTTCAGTGAGGATCTTAGCCAATGTATACCTTAAGCAAATCTTAGTAGTCAGTTATTACCAAGAATAAGCATATTTTGCCATAATACTGTGTTCACTTTGATATTCACTCTAGTTTGGTTATGAAATGTTTCTTGTCATAATGAATGAAGATGGAAATATGAATCAGCAATCTCAAAGACAACTTGGACTCAAGATAGTTTATGAATACAGGCTTAGGGAAAAAGAGTGGTAGGGGAGTGATTTGTTGTGAATGGCATGATAGAATAAGGCTTTATATCCACTGTTGTACATATCACATACCTGTAATTATTAAGCTGTTTCACATAAAGTACAAGCAGTTAAGTTATTTCACTTAAAGTAGCACTGAGGATGCCCCTACTCGTGATGACACTGTGCCCCCTGGGTTGAACAGCTGCAGTGACCACCTAGGAGCCAGACCTCCCCATTTCCCTGAACTTCACCTTGGGAAGGACCCCATTTCAGCCATGGTGAGGCACTGCCTACCACAATGGAGCCCAGCTTCTTTGCATGGTGTATGTAATGTACTGCACCTGTAGGTCACACACAAGCAATTGCTTATCTTTGACAATGGATCTGCTCAGTCAGACAAGCCAGGGTTAAGTAACAGTGCTGTATATAACAACAGCAACTCAAAGTTGTTTCATAATTAAGATAGTGGTTAATAACACCTAATTTTTCACTAAAAGTTTTTCATGATTCAGCAATTGATTTGAAGCTATCACCTCATTGCTCCACTTGCAGTGCAGTGTAATTGGCCTTGTCATTCTTAACATTTTTATTTGATAGCTATTGTTAAATAGTTTCCAAGACAAGGGCTAAGTGATGCACAGGCAGTTCTTTTTATTAGTCAAGGATGTGTTCTAAAAATCTTAATTATTTCCTTACAACTGGAACCAGCACATCTACTATATAAGGAGCAATGGACCTTTAATAGACAATATTTTTGTACCATAATTTGCTTGGATTTAACAGGGTGATATGGAGCCTACTTTGGTGCCCCTGTTAACTGTGTAGAAAGATCCAAATGCAGTGTCCATCCAGTATCTAAACCTCCACATTTTTCCTTTTGCCTCTCTGAGTTGAGCTGCAGTCCACTGCATAGGAACATCAGTTCACTGCAGGTGATGGCCCTGAAAGGGCGATTGCTTGTCTATGGTTGAAGCATTTGCCTGGCATGACATACTGGGGATACTCTACTACTAATATGAATATTTGGATTTAACAGGCAAAAAGAATGTCAGCAGAAGGCAGTTTATGTGGAGAACCTACTGTAATACCGTTGTATCTTCTTGCAGTACAACCACTGCCACTATGTCTATTGAGGAGGAGGAGGATGCAAGTTTAAAGGAGCTGGTGACAAGAACTCTTCAGAGTAACGGAGTCCTCGGCAAGATTCAGGTTGGCTATAGCAGTTTCACCTTAATTTGGCCCAAATTTTTGCCCTTTTGAAGTTTATTTCACGTAGCTCAATGTCAGAAAAAGGTGATGGTACAGCTCTGCTTCCTATCCACACGTGTTATCAGACTAGCTTCATATTGTGATATTAACTCCAGCTGGGCTGATTCTTTGCTTTCAATCATTGTGTTATAACCGGTGTAAATTGTACCTCATATGAGACTTCCGGTGTGACTCGTGCAGACCTTTATTGGGCCTCATATGAGGTCTGCAGCTCAGCAAGGATTAAGCTGATGTTACAACTTGGCATTCAAGATGAAGAGATGACAATTTTAGGCCAAGTTAACCCATAAAGACTGCAATTCTCCCACCCTGTCTGGCCTCCAAACTGCATGTAGGGTCCACTTTTTCTTTTTTCTATTTACCTCTATCTATTACAAGATGACTCAATCCCATAAGGGGTGGCCACAAACAAGTTGCCTCCATGTCGCCCTGTCCAGTGCCACTTCACTGCCCTATTCCCAACTCACACCCCCCTCTTTCATGCATCTCCCCACTCCATCCTTCCATCTCATCCTGAGCCTCCTCCTCCCTCTCTCCCCCTCCACCTCACTCGCATACATTCTCCTAGTTAGTCTCTCGCTCTCCATCCTCTCCACATGGCCAGACCACCTCAGTGTATTTCTCCTAATGCTTTCTAATACACCACAATGCTCCTTTACTTCCTCATTTGTCAGTCTTACTCTCCACGTAACTCCACCTGCTCCTCTCAAATAACTCATTTCCACTGCTGACACTCTTGGCTTGTGCCCTTCCAACAAGGTCCAAGCTTCACATCCATACATTAAGGTTGATATCACAAGACTGTCATGCAGCGAGTTTTTTACTTCCATGTTCATTTCCCTGTTCCTTATCACTGCTTTCAAAGAACCAGCAACCTTCTTCCCTGTTGTACCTTTCAAGCATTTCATCATCTAAACTTCCATCCTTACTCATCACACTACCCAAGTACTTAAACGCACTCACATTTTCAGTTTCCTCCTCATCCAACCTCACTGTACATTCAGTGGCTTCATTTCTCTCGAAGACCATAACTTTACCCTTCCGTACATTCACCTTTAGATTCCATTTCTTACACTTTCCCAAACTCATTCACCTAGCCTTGCAGTTCCCTTCGTCTTCACAGAACAATACAGTATCATTTGCAAAAGGCAGTACAGGGAGTTTCCAAACACTGCCGTCTCTCGTTAGGGCTGCTCCAACTTCCACTGCCCCACCTTGTACCTCTTTTATAACCCCATCTGTATTCAGATCGAACAGCCATAGGGACATGACACATCCCTGTTTCAATCCAATGTTCACATAGAAAAATTCACTCAGTTCTCTATCCACACGCATTACAGCCTTTGCACTTCCATACATACTCTTTGTGCCATGCAGCAACTTCCCATTTCCTCAATATATTTTTAATAGTTTCCACATTCCTTGTCTATCCACCCTGTCATGTGGTTTCTCCAAATCGTTGAAGGCCGGATACAACTTTTTTCTCTTTTCTAGAAACTTTTCCACTTAAGACCTGAGAATGAATATCTGATCTACACAACCTCTTCCCCTCCTAAAACCTCTCTGTTCTTCTCCAACTGATCCCTCTGTTATTTCCCTAACTCTGTCAGTAAGTACCCTTCCATATCCTTTTCCTGTTACACTAAGAAGACAAATACCCCTGCAATTACCACACACTTCTTTTTCCCATCTTCCTTTGTACAGGGGAATGATTATACCTGACTTCCAATCATCCGGGACTCTACCTTCCTCCCAGGCTGATCTGCACATCTTCCATATATGGTACATTCAGCTACTGTCTCCCCCCCATACTTCAGCATTTTACCACACACGCCATCAATTCGTGGGGCTTTCCCCATTTGGCTTTCTTCATTGCTTTCACTACTTCCATCCTGCTGAGTTCTTCCTCTCTTTTCACCCCCCTCCTTCTCCCAGCCATTCCCCAGCCACTTACACTCGCATTACTTTAATTCTTTATGCTCAGCAGTTCCTTAAAGTCTTCTATCCATCTGCTCACTTTTTCTCCCTTCTTTAGTAGCAATCTACCATTTTTATCTTTCACTCCCCAACTAACTTCTTCATCACCCTGTCTAACTCTCTTTACCTCTTTCCAGAACATTTTCTTACATTCCGTCCACTTTACACTCAAATTCCTTCCAACTTCTCATCCACTCACTTCTTACTCAAGTACTAATCTTTTCACCTCTCTCCCTTCGTCTCCACATACAACTCTGTCTTCCATTTCTAAGCTTCCTCCACGCCCCTGTTTCTCATCCACTCACTATATGCTTTCTTCTTTTGCACCACTGCCTCTCTCACCTCTTCATTCCACCATGCTGTTTCTTGCTTCCCCTTTTGTCTTCTCTTCACCCCACACACCATCTCACATGCTGCACAGATTTCTGTTGTTGATATCTTGCACACACCTTCCACATCCCCCATCAGCTCCAAATCATATTTACCCAATTGCTCCTCCACTTCTTTCTTATATTCAGCCTTTTTTCCATCCGCTTGCAACCTTTTTACTCACCTTGAATGGACTGCTTCCTCCTGTCCTTCCTTTCTCCTATCCCCCCATTTTATTTGAACCTTGACTTTCACCACCACCATGTGGTGGTCAGGAAGTCCTCTCCCCCAACCTCTGTATGCTCTTGCATCCATTACACATCTTCTCATTCTGTCATCCAAACACACATCATCAATGCCTTCCGTTCATTCAGTTCACCAGCCACCCTTCTCATCACTCACCACATATACCTGTGGATCATTTTGTGTTTAAAGAGGGTTTTGGCTATCACCAACCCCCTCCCTGCACAAATGTTCGCAGTTTGTAATGTATGCAATATGTTAAGTCTGGTACTGTTCTCTACAGTCTGTTTTTTCCACTGCCTATAATCTTCAGGCTTTTAAAAAGTGTCTCTCCAGGCATGTTGGAATGAACTACTGTACTTGAATCTGACCTTTTTTTTTTTTTTTTTTTTTTTTTTTTTTTTTTTTAAGGACTAGTTTTCCTTGCACAGCCTTGGGTTCTTTGTTTCTGGCATCAGAGAATAGAACTAGAGGTGTGAACTAGCAAAGTATAAGAATATGACTAGAATCTCACACCTTTTATTAATTTTGGCATTTGATACATCAGCTGTACTCATGGAAGGTTTGATTATTGGGTGAACAGATGTGGCTCAGTTTACTACTTAATGTTGGTAGCTTTTCCTTCTCTTTTATTTTTATTTTTTCTACCCATCACATTAAAATATAGTACAGTGCAAACTCTCAAATCCAAAATCCTTGGTTCCAAAGGCTTTATGGAAAATGAAAAGTGACATCATAATGATAACCATGAGAATATCATGTAATAATAAGCAGTTTAGGGAACTGTGAACAGTAAATTAACTGAAGTATGTTCCATTAGTAATTCATTATCTGCTCTTGTACATGTCTGTAAAAGAACTAGGTCTTCAAATAAGCATTCATTCTGAGGACAGGTGATAGTGTATCAATGTCCATATATAGCATGAAAAAAATATTTAGGAAAGTGGATATTCGGATTTGGGCATTTGTACTGTTGCGGGAAACCAAATCTGATGGATGAAGGAAAATAAACTTTGCTACCGGTACATTTTTTTTTATTTACAGTAATTACAGATGCCAGCTTATCATATTGAACAGCTTGACATCATATTACACATTATATCTTTCACCCAGGCTCAACTGCGTGCAAGTGTCTTCTTGGCATTGGAGGAGGAGTTTAGAGAGGTAAGACTTCATTGCAGTACCAATACCAGTATCCAGTACAGGCAGTCCTTGTTAAGTCAGCATTCTATTCCAAAATATCACTACTTCTGCCATATAATTCTTACTGTAAAATGAGGAAAACTGTTAAGTCAGTATTGTATGTGCCAATAAAACTTGTTGCAGTTTTATATGCAACTTATTATTGAACGAAAGGCAATGATAGACTACGTGTGTATGGATGAGCGAATGAGAAGACAAGTGTTGGATGCAAGAGTGTGCATGGAGTGTCGGACCATCCCCTAGTGATTGCCAAGGTAAAGCTGCAAAGAAAATGGTTGAGGAGACGAAGGGGAAGACAGGAGGAAACAGCTCCTGTGAGAAGAGTGGAGAATTTGCAAGATAGTGAGAAAATGGCAGAGTATAAGAGCATAGTGGAAGAAAGATTGGGAAGGTATGAGCTAGAGCAGATGGAAGGGGTGGAAGACGTATGTAAGATATTTACGGAAGAGATAGGCGCAGTGTGTGAGGTGGTTTGTGGAGAGAGGAGGAGATGCAAGGGACAGCATGGTGGAATGATGAGGTGAAATGAGCTGTGGAACAAAAGAAGAAGGCATATAGTGAATGGTTGGCAAGTAGTGATAGGGGGGATGATGAGAGAGAGAAGAGAAAGGTATATGTGAGTAGGAGAAGGGAGATGAAGAGACTGGTGAAGGAGAGTAAGAAGAAAGTGGATGAAGAGTTTGGGAGGAATCTGAGTGTGAAATGGAGGGAGAGTAAGAAATTGTTTTGGAAGGAGGTAAAGAAAGTAAGGCAGTGTGAAAGGGGAAATAGTAGGAGAGTGAAAGATAGGAATAATAGATTGTTGGTGGAGAAGCGAGAGAAATTGAGGAGATGGAAGGAGCACTTTGAGAAATTGTTGAATGTAGAGAATGACAGCAGTGCGAGTATAAGTGGTTGGAGAATGGCTGGGAGAAGAAGAGATGAGAGGAGGGAGGAAGAGATCAGTAGGACGAAAGTAGTGGAAGCAGTGAAGAAGATCAAGTTGGGATAGGCCCCAGGAATTGATGGGGTTTGTGGTGAAATGCTGAGGAATGGAGGTGAGATTGTTGTGGAGTGGATATGGAAGTTGTGTAGATTGGCTTGGGAAGAGGGAAGGGTTCCAGAGGACTGGAAATCAGGTAAAATTGTTCCTTTATACAAATGGTAACCATAGGGGTATTTGCCTTCCTAGTGTGACTGGTGAAATATATGGTAGAATACTCATTGATAGGGTTAGGCATATGACAGAGGAGCTAGTTGGAGAAGAACAAGGGGGATTTAGGAAGGGAAAAGGGTGTGTAGATCAGATATTTGTTCTAAGATGTTTAGTGGAGAAGTATCTAGAGAAGGGAAAGAAAGTGTATGCTGCCTTCAAGGACTTGGAGAAAGCTTATGACAGAATAGATAGGCAAGGTATGTGGAAGGTATTAAGAATATATGGAGTGGATGGGAAATTGTTGAATGCTGTGAAGAGTATGTACGAAGGAGCTAGGGCTACGGTGCGAATTGATGGTGAGCTGAGTGAGTTCTTTGATCTCAGTGTGGGACTGAAACAGGGTTGTGTGATGTCTCCATGGCTGTTTAATATATACATGGATGAGGTTGTAAAGGAGGTGCAGGGTAGGGCAGTGGGTGTGGGGGTGGCACTAATGAATGAGAGTGAGATTTGAAAGATTCCAGTGTTGCTGTTTCCTGATGATACAGTGTTGTTGAGTGAAGATGAATGGGAGTTGCAAGGTTTGGTGAATGAATTTGGGACAGTGTGTTGGAGGAGGAATCTGAAAGTTAATGTAAACAAAAGTAAAGTTATGGTGTTTGAGAGGAATGCAGCCACAGAATGTACAGTGAGGTTGGATGGTGAGGATATGGAGAGTGTGAGTGCATTCAAGTACTTGGGTAGTGTGATGAGTAAGGATGGAACTTTGGGGGATGAAGTGCATGAAAGGATACAGCAGGGAAGGAAGGTTGTTGGTTCACTGAAAGCAGTGATGAGAAATAGGGAGGTGAGTATGGAAGTTAAGAAGTCGCTGCATGATAGTATTGTGATCCCTACCCTGACGTATGGAAGCGAGGCATGGACCTTGCAAGAGGGGAACAAGTCAAGAGTGAGGGCAGTGGAAATGAGTTACTTGAGAGGAGCATGTGGAGTGACATGGAGGGACAGGTTGACGAATGAAGAAGTGAAGGAATGTTGTGGGGTGGATGTGGATGTGGTTGAGAAGATTAGAAGAAATACACTGAGGTGGTTTGGACATGTGGAGAGAATGGAGAATGAACGACTGACTAAGAGGGTGTATGTAAGTGAGGTGGAGGGAGGGAGAGGGAGGGGTAGACCGAGGATGAGGTGGAGGGATGGAGATGAGAGGTATATGAGGGAAGTTGGGGGGAGGGTAGTCAAATGGTGGGTGACAGAGCGACCTAGAGGCGTTTTGTGTGCGGCCACCCTTTGCGGGATTGGGGCATCGGTCCATAGATAGATAGATAGACTATTGACCAGATAGAAAAAAATATGTATATACATAAAATATGAACGGTAAGGTCACAGTGAGGAATTACTATACATCCATACCCCGTTATCCAGTGTGTCGATAACCGACACTTCACTAGACTGAACATAAGAAATAGGGGAAGATTCCAACAATCCAAACAGTTTGAATGGCCGTCGTCTCGCTAGTCCAATACCCCATCTCTCCCTAGGTTTGAAATGAGGTGGTCCCTCTCCTCCCATTCTCCCTGCATCCCCTATTCTCCGCGTCCCTCCTCCATTCCCCACCACGCTTAGCACTGCTAGGCATGTCTTCCTCCCTGTCCTCCCGCCTTCCCCACCTCTGGTTGTCTCCCTTTCCATCTCCCCTCCCTCACCCACCCCTGCTTGTCTCCCTTGTGTGTATTTGCTTAGTTGTGATATACAGGAAATGAGCTACACTTATGGGGTCCTGTCTTCGTTTATATCTATCAGTTGCCAGATTCCTTAATCCCGAAAGGGGTGGCCACAAACAAATTGCCTTCTTATCGCCCTTTCCCCCACCATTTCACTGCCCTGCTCCCAGCTCACACACCCGTCTCTCATATACCTCTCCACTCCATTCCTCCATCTCATCCTTGGCCTCCACCTCACTCACATACATTCTCCTTGTCAGTCTCTCATTCTCCATCCTATCCACATGACCAAACCACCTCAGTGTGTTTCTCCTAACACTTCCTATTACATCCACATCCACACCACAATGCTCCTTCACTTCCTCATTAGCCAGTCTGTCTCTCCATGTGACTCCACAGGCTCCTCTCAAATAACTCATTTCCACTGCTGTCACTCTTGACTTCTGTCCCTCCAACAAGATCCAAGCTTCACTTTCGTATGTTAGAGTTGGTATCACAATACTGTCATGTAGTAACTTTTTCACTTCCATGCTCACTTCCCTATTTCTTATCACTGCTTTCAAGGAACCAGCAATCTTTCTTCCTTTTCGTACACTTTCAAGCACTTCACCCTCCAAACTTCCATCCTTACTCATCACACTACCCAAGTACGTAAATGCACTCACATTTTCCATTTCCTCCTCATCCAGCCTCACTGTACAGTACATTCACTGACTTCACTGCTCTCGAAGACCATAACTTTACTCTTCCCTACATTCACCTTTAGATTCCTTTTCTTACACAGTCTTTCAAACTCATCCACCAAGCCTCGCAGATCCCCTTCGTCTTCACGTAACAACACAGTATCATCTGCAAACAACAGTACAGGGAGTTTCCAAACACTGCCCTCTCTCACTAGGGCCACTCCAACATCATCCACTGCCCTACCTTGTATCTCTTTTGTAACCTCCTCCATATACAGATTGAACAACCATGGAGACATGGCATATCCCTGTTTCAGTCCAACCTTCAAATAGAAGAATTCACTCAGTTCACCATCCACACGCACTGCAGCCTTAGCACCCTCATACATACTCACGGCATTCAGCAACATCCCATCTACTCCATACATTCTTAATACTTTCCACAATCTTTGTCTATCCTCCTTGTCATATGCTTTCTCCAAATCCATGAAGGCCACATACAACTTCTTTCCCTTCTCGAGACACTTTTCCACTTAAGATCTAAGAATGAATACCTGTTCTACACAACCTCTTCCCTTCCCTTCCCCTCCCTATTCTTCTCCACCTAATTCCTGTTATTTCCCTAACTCTGTGAGTAAGTATCCTACCATATACTTTTCTTGTTACATTAAGAAGACAAATGCCTATGATTACCACATATTTCTTTCTCCTCATTACCTTTGTACAAGGGAATAAGTATACCTGACTTCCAATCCTCTGGGATTTTACCTTCCTTCCAGGCCAAACTGCACATTTTCAACATCCATTCTACTACTATCTCTCCCCCATGCTTCAGCATTTCACCACACATTCCATCAATTCCTGGGGCTTTCCCCATTTTAACTTTCTTCAATGCTTCCACAACTTACATCCTACTGATTTCTTCCTCTCTTCTCACATCCTTCCTTCTCCCAGCCATTCCCCAGTCACTTACACTTGCATTACTTTCATTCTCTATGTTCAGCAGTACTCTAAAGTGTTTCTTCCATCTGCTCACTTTTTCTTCTTTCTCTACTAGCAATCTACCATTTTTATCTTTCACTCCCCAACTAACTACTTTGGCACCCTGTTTAACTCTCTTTACCTATTTCCAGAACATTTTCTTACATTCCCTCCACTTTACACTCAGATTCCTTCCAAATTCCTCATCCACTGTCTTCTTACCCTCTCTTACTAATCTTTTCACCTCTCTTCCTCTCTACATATAACTCTCTCTTTTGTTTCTCAACTTCTTCCACGTCCCTGTTTCGCCTCAACCACTTACAATTGCATTACTTTCATTCTCTATGTTCATCAGTTCTTTAAAGTGTTCTCTCCATCTGCTCACTTTTTCTCCCTTCTTTACTAGTAATCTACCATTTTATCTTTCACTCGTGAACTAACTTCTTTGGCACCCTGTCTAACTCTCATTACCTCTTTCCAGAACATTTTCTTACATTCCCTCCACTTTACACTCAAATTCCTTCCAAATTCCTCGTCCACTCTCTTCTTACCCTCTCTTACTAATCTTTTCACCTCTCTCTTCTTCTCTACAGATAACTCTATCTTGTGTTTCTCAACATCTTCCATGCCCCTGTTTCTTATCCACTCACTATATGCTTTCTTCTGTTGTGCCACAGCCTCTTTCACCTATTCATTCCACCATCCTGTTCCGTGCACCTACTTTCGTCTTCTCTTCAACCCACACACCACCTCACATGCTGCACAGATTAATTCTTTGAATATCTTGCACACACCTTCCATGTACCCCGTCTGCTCCAGTCCACATTTACCCAATTGCTCCTCCACTTCCCTCATATATTTTGCCTTTTTTCCATCCTCATGGAACCCTCCGTTTCTCAATAAGTCAGATTTTGTTTTGAACTTGTTTAGGTTTTTGGACTGGACGATCTCTTTGTCCAGATTATTCCAGAGGTCAGTGCGTCTGTATGGAAAACTACGTTTCTTGATATCCTTCAAGCAACTTGGCTATTTTAGTTTCATTCCTTGTCCTCTTGTTACTCTCCCATCCCATACAAACAGGTGTTCTCTGCCAATTTTTTGTTTTTTTTCTTCCCATCATGACCGTGAACACTGCAGTCATGTCACTCCTCTCTCTTTCTCTCCTTTCTTCTGAGGTAGGCAGATCTAGCATTTCCAGCCTTTCCCTGTATGACGGATTTGCCAGGCTAGGGATAGGGACCATCTTGGTTGCTGTCCTTTGTATTTTCTCAATCTTGCTTATATCTTTCTTTTTATGTGGGCATCACACTTCTGCTACATATTCCAACCTGGGGTGGATCATGGCCACTATCAGTTTTTTCAGCATCTCCTCATCCATGTAATGCATTGATGCTATTATGTTAGTCAAGAGATTATACGTCTCTCGGTATCTTGTTAATGTGTTTTTCAGTTGACAAATTATGCTGGACCAGCACTCCCAAGTCTTTCTTTTCTCTCCAGGGCATCACCCTTCACCTTGTACACATACAATTACACGCTTCGGCCAGTCATCAGGGATGGCACACCCTTATATAATCACATTTATCAAAGCGGCCACTCCTGTATCTCCTGAGGCCTTCAGCATTTCAGCAGTGAACTCAGACACACCTACTGCCTTCCCCAACTGCATCTTGGCTATTTCCCTACTCACTGTAGCAACATCAATCAAAGGCCAAGGGCCAAACAGTGGGTCTGCGACTCCAAACCGTTCCTGTTCCAGTCAGACTCCTCACTCAGCAACTGGTGATAATGCTCTCTCCAGGCATCTTTAACATCCTCACTGTCCACCACTACCTTTCCTTCATCATTCTTCACACACTGCTTACCTATGATAGCCTTGTTTTCACTGTTCATCCAACTGGCACCTTCAATACTCTGTTTTTCTTTCCTGCACTATTTAGATTATCCAGTAAAAGTCTAGGACTCTGATTTTGCCCTGTATATTGTACCACCTTTCTTGTCCTATGCTTGGCAGCCAAGTATTCCTCTTTGTTACCACTCCTTTTCCATTTTGAGATAAACTTTCTTTTCTCCTTAATGGGGAACTAGTGGAAATCGTTTGCCACCAGATGTCTCTCACTGTTTGAAAGCTTCTCCGCATTGAGTACGTGTCCATTTACCATGATTTTCTCTGTTGTTGGGAAAACCTGTGTGGCAATATACCATCTTACACATTTCCCCAGATCTTGGAATGGGGACTGTCTCTGAGCATGGATGGCTGATGTAGAATAATTTAATACATCATCATTACATTTCTGCAAAAAAAGAGACTGACACAAACAAAACAAGTTTTTGGTGAAAACTGCAGTATATATCGAATATTTCAGGAGGCAAGAATTAACTGAGGTTTGTAGCAGCTTCATTAAAAATGACAAAAAGAAATGTACAAGTGCCAGGTTGTCAAAATTCAGGCTTCTTTTTCAGGGAAATAAAACAACGAGGGCAGTGTATTCTCCCCTGTTGTATTTTTGTTACAAAGTTTTTTTTAATACTTCAGTAGTGTGTGATGGTATTGTGCTGCACGGGTTCTCACATCAACAGAGAAAAAAATCACTGTGCTTTAACAGGTACAGGGCGGAGAAGTTGTTAACCCCTAAAAGACGGGTGTCCCATATGCTGTCCATGGGTATTAGGGCCAAAAAGACGGGTGTTTGCTTATGCGGTCACCCCCCCACCCCCCAAAACCCACTCCACCCACCCCATCCCCCTACCACCACACCCACACACCACCTGCCACCCATCCCCACCCTTGTCCCCCTACTCCTCCCCCCTGCCCTCCCCCCACCACCCTCCACCATCCCACCCCCAAACCCCTACCATCCCCAACTCCCCCCACCGTCCCCCCAGTACCATCCACAACCCCCTACCACCCCTAACCCCCACCCTCCCACCACCCCTACCCTCTCCATCTCCCACACCCCCCACAATCCCCAATCCCTCCAACTGCTTCCCCACCACCCTCCACAACCCACTACTATCCCCCCACCACCTGCCACCCCCTATCCTCCACCCCCTACCACCTTCCCACCACCCCCAACCCCCTACCCTCCTCCACCCCCTACCCCCACCCTCCCAAACCCACCACACCCGCCAAACAATCCCTCAACTCAAACCCCCCACTGCCACCCCCACCCTTTTCACCCCCACCCCCCTCCCAACCCCCCACTTACCACCCCCACGCTACCCTCCACCCCCATCCCCCACCTCCCCCAAGCACCCAGTCCCCATCCCTGCACCACCCAACAACCCCCACACCCTTTCACAAGTCCCCCACCATATTGCACCCACCGATTATGCCCCTCCTGAGCATGTCAAAACATTACGATGCCCGTCTTTTAGGGGTTAATGGTGGTGGCCTCTAGCGGTAGGCAGCTTCACAATTCCCCCTTTGCATGTTCTGCGCCTTAACCCCCCCCCCCCTCACCAGTTTACCTGATGTCTCAGTGGGCCCCTTGTCCATCCACATACTGAATCAGTAACTCACAGGAGATTGTTTTTGAGATCTCTGCACTGTTCATCAACACCTCTTTCAACAGCCCCCTGCTAAGCCACCACTCTATTCATCTTGCTATAGAAGGCATCCATTACTGTGTGTTTGTTCAACTTCCACACTTTCCTCTTGGGTGCATAGGTCTGTGTCTTCACCACGATTGTTTTTGAGATCTCTGCACTGTTCATCAACACCTCTTTCAACAGCCCCCTGTTAAGCCACCACTCTATCCATCTTGGTATAGAAGGCATCCATTGCTGTGTGTTTGTTCGATTTCCGTACTTTCCTCTTGGGTGCATAGGTCTGTGTCTTCACTACCTGCTCCATAAGCATCATGTCACATATCAATAATTTGTGTTGCTGCGCAAATGCTTTGGTCTCTATAACTTTAACATCCCTCACCAACTTCTTATCAGCCCTTGTGACCAGAAAATAGTGAATTTGTCTACTATTTCCCCGGGACTCATGTGTAATCTGCCTTCCCTTTCTTTTCATAAAATGTGTGTTGTACAGAATCATGTTCATTGCCTCCCCAAATTCAAGTATCCTTGCCTCATCCACATTCCCCATACCATATTCGCAGTTTCCATGTCATACCTTGAGCTGCTGCACCCACATGATCATTTAAGTCTTCTCTCAAAACTATAGTCTCATCATACCCCATACCACTTACCACACATATCAAGTCATCCCAGAATTTGTCTTTTTCTACATCGTCCAAGCCATCTCATCATACCCCATACCACACGTATCAAGTTATCCCAGAATCTGTCTTTTTCTGCATCATCCAAGCCAGCCTGTTAAGCCTATCCTAATAAAACTGTAATCATGAGTTTACCAAACAACACTTTCTTTGGTATAATCCTTTCATTCACTCTCATTACATTCATGACACATTCCACCCATTTTTCCTCAACCAGTACACCCACACCACCATATACTGTATGTCTGCACTTCCCTGACAGAATAACTTATACCCTTCTGGCAGTCATTCTGGCTGGTCTTCCCCTGTACCTGACTTCCTGTATGCAACCATCATCTATCCACCTCCTACTCACACTCTTTACTACAACCTCCTCTCTAGCCTTCCAGCTACCCATATTAACATTGATAATGATGAGAAAAGTTATCAGAAGAGTTGGTGACATCCCACTGACCTCAGTTGCAACTCAACAGTGTCATATATTTCAAATACAATAATAAAATTTACTCTGTGTTTTGGTGTACATTTCAATTCTGAATTAAATTACAAAATGGAATTACGATAAATCTCGTTGAATACTTTTTGTAAGTTTAGTTACAAGTTAAAGATATCCCAAAACTTAGAGTAAAGCAACAATTTTGTTTTTATTATTGTATTTAAACCATTTGATTGAGGCGTCTGGCAATAGATAGATAGATAGATAGATAGGATGTCACCAGCTCTCTGGTTAATTTTCTCATCATTATCAGTGTTTTAAGACAAGTCCAGTATAGTAATGCATCAAAAATTATTTATTCTCCTCTTTCGTTATGGATGTAATTCTTCACCAGCGCAAAGTCAGTAGGATACTACCAGCTCTTTGGTTAATTTTCTTATCATTATCAGCATTAATATGACAAGTCCAATAATAGTAAAGCATTGAAAATTATTTATTCTCCACTTTTTGTATGAATGTAATACTTTACCAGCACAGATGAATAATTTGCGTGATCTTATTCTTGAAAAATATGGTTTCTTACTGTACACTAAATAGAAACCTTTAATTCTGGGTTCAGTAATCCAGTCAGTGTTCACAATACACCATAAGAATCAGACGCTCTTTATTCATGGAATTTTGCTAACTACAAGAGTGAGAGCAGTGGAAATTAATTATTTAAGAGCATGTGGAGTTAAATGGAGAGACAGACTGACAAATGAAGAAATGAAAGAACATTATGGTGTGGATGTGGATATGATAGAAAGTGTCAGCAGAAATACATTGAGTTGGTTTGGCCATGTGGGGAGGAAGAAGAGCAAAAGACTAACAAGGAGAATGTATGTGAGTGAGGTGGAGGGGGGGGAGATCAAGGATGAGATGCATAGATGGAGTGGAGAGATGTACGAGAGGGGAATGTGAGCTGAGGGCAGGGCAATGAAATGGTGGGGAACAGGGCGACATGGAGGTGATTTGCTTGTGGCCACCCCTTATGGGATTAAGGCTTCTGGGTATAGATAGATACAGGATACTCTTAACAGACCAGGAATGCCAGATGTCTCCAGGTGTGTTCAGGGACTCCTGAACTCAACTGTACATTTACTGTTCCCTTTTATAATGTCCAATATGTATCCAGTGTGTACTACAGCATCAGTCATCCATTTACCTAACAGAAAAATCAACCGTTAGTTAGCCAAGCCACCCGCAAGCTCCTGGCCACCCCTGAGGGAGCAACTGCAGCTGCCCTCGTCCACGATTTCCTCCACACTCTTGGCCTCGATTTTTCGCTTGCAGTTTTCGCTCCAGAGTCTGGTCACCCAAGTGCATGGAGTCTTCCATCTATAGACACACTTGCTTCACGCCTTCATGTTGGCCATGTCAAAAAAGGTGAGTAGTGGCAGTCCTTGTTGTAAGTCACCAGTATGTGCACATTTTATGATTTTAAGTTATAAGTGAATTACAAAAAATTGCCCGATCACTCACTAGTTCCCCCATTTCACAGTTCTAGCTGTATGGAAAATATTGTGATGTTCTGGTACATATCCCTGATATATAAAAAGGACCTTTTACCATTACAGTATCCTCTTTTTACTCCAACTTGATGCAGATTTTCATAGGTTTTCATCCTTTTGCAGCTTATTTCATACATCTCAGTAATAGAAAAAGACAATGCCATGGCTCTGCATCCTTTCCATATCACTTCTTCTCGACTGGCATCATACAGTCAGTCCTTGAGTAACATGTTTTTGTTCTAACATGCTTAGCATAATGCAACAGGTCATAATCAACACGGGGAAAAACTCGAGCTTACACAGGAAGTCGGCTGGCTTGGTGACAAAATTTGAAAATTGCATGTGATGATGTCACCTGCCAGACTCACCATGATTGGCCAGCTTACATCCAGGCACCTGTCGTAGGCACACTCAAGGCCATATGCTTAGACAAAGATTTATGGCTTTTGCAATATTGGGGGATGAAATGGAATGAAAATGTTTGCTAATCAGAAAAAAATTACGCTTTCATCTTTGTGTTCTCGTAAGTTAGTGTTCGAGTCCACATTCTTCGTTCATTTTCGCATTTCCCAACACAATTCGGACCGACTGAGCGTGTGGTTATCATTCCTTTCTCTCGTCTCACCGAGTTCTGCCCACACTGTGCGGTAAGATTTTTTTGTGTGTTTGAGTGTCAGGCGAGGACATTGACTCATAGTCATGGCATGTGATCAGCCCTAGATACTCAGAAAGCAGTGTATCGTCACGTATGCCCAGAAGTATGAGATAGTGAAGGAATTAGAGCAGGGAAAGTGGCAGGTAGAAATGGCAAAGACATGGTGTGAATGAAAACTCCATGAGAACGATTGAAAAGGACAAGTTGAAGATAAAGAAGATCGTGCATGGAAACCTTGGTGATGCGAACCTGGCAGCAGTGAAGGTTCATAATGTTGTCCTGAAGCTGACTGAGAAGCTCATAAGGTGTTATAGGGAGTGCCAGAGAAAGAACAGTGTGCCTAAGGAAGGCCACATGACACGAGAGAAAGCAAAACTTTTTGACAACAACAACATTGGGGGTGGGGGGCAGGGGGAGAGTTCTGGGGAGCAATGCATCAACAACACACGGGTACCCAGCCTAACTTTTGTTTTTGTTTAATGCTATATTAATACAGTGATATAGACGGACGCAGACCATGGTACTCAAACCCGCGTCATTCAAACAATATGTTTGCAGGTATAATGGTGCAGTGTAGTCTGGTGACGTTCAAAAACTCTCACTTTACCCCATCTTACCACCGTACTCTACATAAATTACTTCCTACTTATACCCACCATCAGGTAAAACACTGAAAGAAATAAACTGCTTCTTAATTAAGACCATGAATGGTATCAAAATAGCGCTAACCTGCTGCATCCCGGCAGATTTTTCTTCACTGACCCCCCCCCCAATCCCAGCAGATTTTTGAAAAGTTTTTTTTTTCTGGCTAAAACCTCCACTGTTTATGAGAAACATCGAAAATTCAGAGAGAAAGTGCTCAGTTGAGTTTAGAAATACAGTAGAAGTAAGAGTACCTTTACCTTGTTACCGTGTTCTCTCAGGCTAGGCTCGAGAGAAAACTTTTTCTATGGGAGGGGTAACTATTCCAAACCATTCATAACTGGTTAGATATTTATTTATTTGGTACGAATTTATATTTAGTACAAGAGTATATTGGTTTTCAGACAATAATATAGGTGATATAAGCATTGTTCACTCACCAAAAACATCAACATATGGCACCTTCTTTTACGACGTTACCTCCTAATCACTTCTGCTTGTTTCTTCCTCTGGCTTATTTCTACCTTTGTCCTCCTCCTCAAGAATCACTTTCACCTTGAATTTCATCATTGGTGAGACCATGGTGCGACATGTCTTTACTGGCCAGGTCACTGCTAACAGGTGAGTTGCCGAGAAAATGGCATGCGGGGGGGGGGGGGGGAGTCAGGTGGGGCCAGGCATTATCCCCACCTGGCATTGGGTAGAGGAAGGTCTAATATGTCCACCAAAAATCACCCATGAAACTTGAAAAATGGGCAAATGATGGACCTTGCAATTGCACAACGTATGGATACGTTGTCGGGTGTCACCATGACAAAACGTGGTAACGTATCCATGCTTTATCGGGACACCTCGGGTTAACAGACAAAAGGGTAAATAAAAATGACAGATGCAGGGATTTGAGCTGTTTTCTTACAGACCTACATTCTCAAGGAAAATAATTTTAGTACACGTAGGTCCCAATTAACGTTCCTATATGGTGGATGTGTGAGCATGCACTTTTTGATATTGCACTAATTGATACATATAACTTATGGGGAAAAATTCATTCGGTGGATGAGTGACTTCAACTTTAGGGGTTAAACTTTTAAACACTGATAATTACCCTAGTACTTATTAATAATATACATACATACACACACACACACACGTGTACACGTATCCTCGATGAGCTGGTCTAAACTGGTTTTCTGCCTCTCTCTCTCTCGTAAATAATACGAAATAATAAACCTAAATTGCACTGAAAGCACACGAGAGTGGCTGAACATGTTATTTATATCATTCTGTGAATTATTGTGCTAAAATACAAGTGATTTAGTGATAGTTTTGTGATAATCAATGGTCATAATTATTCTAAGTGCATTGGCTAACAAACACTTTTGCAGTTGCAAACTGTGCAGCTATGCTATGAAGTGACTCATGACATTATATCAATAAGTTTTATAACAGTAAGTGGTAATAAAAGTCTAGCATAAACACTGTAGAATATCAAAATAAAATAATGTGAGACTGGCTAGAAGTTTGTGTGTGTGTGTGTGTCTTTATTATTGTAATTATTGTGATGAGGTAATGTGGCAGTAACCCTGTTTTGTACAAAAAAAAAAATCGTGGTTTGGTGGAAACTTCCGCCTCTCTGGGCTATTTCCCACGTCAGATGGTCAAAATACACCTTGTATTCTCTCAAATTGTTCTCCAGGCTGGGAGTACCTACAGACATGCAGTTTGTTGCAAACAATAGTAGAAAGATTGAAGTTTGTCTGACAAATTTTAGCTCTTAAGATTGAGGATAAGTGGGTTAAAACACGAGTTGAAAACACAATTTTTTCCCTATATCTCTGCATGTATTACATTCAGTAGGCTGTCGCCGCAACCAAAGGGTTAAGGCACGTACCTCAGCCAAGATTCGATTGATCTGCATTGTGGAGAGCTCTCCTGGTGTTTTTGGTGTTGCTGGCATCGGTGTAACCGCCTCTTGTCTCACCTCCTGTAGTGCAGCCTTGATAGATGCTGCCGTAATCACATCTTCTGTTGTGGTGGCTTCACCAGCATTGTTAGTTTCAGACATTGTGGATATTAAGAGACAGCTCACACTATCTGGGAATCGTGCTGTTTGATCACACACTGATTTGGACCAAAGTGTGCTAGATTCATCTCAGGTGATTACCAGTTGATTTTTCTATCTATCTATTGCCAGATGCCTCAATCCCATACGGGGTGGCCACAAACAGATTGCCTCCACATCGCCCTGTCCCCCGCCATTTCACTGCCCTGCTCCCAACTCACACCCCCCTCTCTCATATACCTCTCCACCCCATCCCTCCATCTCATCCTTGGCCTCCCCCTCCCTCGCCCCCCCTCCACCTCACTCACATACACTCTCCTCGTCAGCCTCTCACCCTCCATCCTCTCCACATGGCCAAATCATCTCAGTGTGTTCCTCCTAACGCTTCCTATGACATCCACATCCACACCACAACGTTCCTTTATATCCTCATTTGTCAGCCTGTCTCTCCATGTGACTCCACAGGCTCCTCTTAAATAACTCATTTCCACTGCTCTCACTCTTGACATGTGTCCTTCCAGCAACATCCAAGCTTCACTTCCATACGTCAGAGTTGGTATCACAATATTGTCATGTAGTAACTATTTCACTTCCATGCTCACTTCCCTGTTTCTTATCACTGCATTCAAGGAACCAGCAACCTTTCTTCCTTGTTGTACCCTTTCAAGCACTTCACCCTCCAAACTTCCATCCTTACTCATCACATTACCCAAGTACTTAAATGTACTCACATTTTCCAATTCATCACCATCCAACCTCACTGTACATTCACTGACTTCACCTCTCTCAAAGACCATCACTTTACTCTTCCCAACATTCACCTTTAGATTCCGTTTCTTACACACTCTCCCAAACTCATCCACCAAGCCTTGCAGCTCCCCTTCATCTTCACTCAACAACACAGTATCATCTGCAAACAACAGTACAGGGAGTTTCCAAACACTACCCTCTCTCACCAGGGCCACTCCAACATCCACTACCCTACCTTGTACCTCTTTTTTATTACCCCATCCATGTACAGATCAAACAACCATGGAGACATGACACATCCCTGTTTCAACCCAACCTTCAAAGAGAAAAATTCACTCAGTTCACCATCCACACACACTGCAGCCTTAGCACCATCATACATACTCATCATGCCTTTAACAACTTCCCATCTACTCCATATATTCTTTATACTTTCCACAATCCTTGTCTATCCACCTTGTCATATGCTTTCTCCAAATCCATGAAGGCCGCATACAACTTCTTTCCCTTCTGTAGAAACTTTTCCACTAATGATCTAAGAATGAATATCTGACCTACACAACCTCTTCCCTTCCTAAAGCCTCCCTGTTCTTCTCCAACTAATTCCTCTGTTATTTCCCTAACTCTGTCAATAAGTATCCTACCATACACTTTTCCTGTTACACTAAGGAGACAAATGCCCCTATGATTACTACACACTTCTTTTTCCCCTTTTCCTTTGTACAAGGGAATAATCACACCTGACTTCCAATCCTCCGAGACTCTACCTTCCTCCCAGGCCAATCTGCACATCTTCCACAACCATTCTACTACTATCTCTCCCCCATGCTTCAGCATTTCACCACACTCTCCATCAATTCCTGGGGCTTTCCCCAGTTTGACTCTCTTCATTGCTTCCACAACTTCTGTCCTACTGATTTCTTCCTGTCTTCTCACCTCCCTCCTTCTCCCAGCCATTCCCAAGTCGCTTATAATTGCATTACTTCCATCTGCTATGTTCAACAATTCCTTAAAGTGTTCTCTCTATTTGCTCACTTTTTCTCCTTTCTCCACTAGTAATCTACCGTTTTTATCTTTCACTCCCCTGCTATCTTCATTGCCACCCAGTCTTACTCTCTTCACCTCTTTCCAGAACATTTTCTTACAGTCCCTCCACTTTACACTCATATTCCTTCCAAATTCCTCATCCACTCTCTTCTTACTCTCTCTTACTAATCTTGTCACCTCTCTCTTCCTTTCTACATATAACTCTCTCTTGCGCCTCTCAACTTCTTCCATGCCCCTATTTCTCATCCATTCATTGTATGCTTTCTTCTTTTGTGACACAGCCTGTCTCACCTCTTCATTCCATCATGCTGTTTCTTGCACCCCCCCCCCCCCCCCGTCTTCATTTCACCCCACACACCACGTCACATGCTGTACATATTTCTTCTGTGAATATCCTGCACACACTTTCCACATCCCCCATCTGCTCCAATTCTTATTTTCCCAATCGTTCCTCCACTTCTCTCTTATATTCTGATTTTTTCTCATCCTCTTGTAACCTTTCCATTCCCCCTTGCAACAACTCCTTCTTCCCGTCCTTCCCTTCTTCTATTTCTCCCTCTTATTTTGATCTTGATTCTGGCCATCACCAAGTAGTGGTCAGAAAGTCCACTCCCCCAACCTCTATAAGCTCTTGCATCCATTACACATCTTCGCATCCTTTCATTCACACACACATAATCAGTCATTGCCTTCCTTTCACTCAGTTCACCACCCACCCTTCTCATCACTCGCCATGTATACCAGTTGATTTTTGATCTCAAAATATTGGGGAACAAAGGAAAAATACAGTACCTACTTAGCGATATTACAGAAAGCCGCCTGAACACCTGATAATATGTTTACTGCCAGTCCCTCTGACTGGACATGACATCAGTACACCAAAACAAACTCAAATGTATACAGTTTAAGACCATAAAGAGCAGTTGAAGCCTAACTGAAGTGCTGAAACCAAACTGGAAGGCTTCATCCCCCAGACCCAGCTATGATTATAACTTACCCAACAGCGTGCAAACTAAAATGTGCATTAAGTAAAACCTGTGCCAAAACAGCATTATGCACTAAGAGCGTTCGTTAATCATGGTGCAATCGTCATACGATGATGCAGTGGCAAAAGTAGGTGTGATCATAAAGTAAATCTTAATGTACGGTAGCCCAACTAAGTTTTGCGACTAAATATTACTATATTTTGATGATCTGGCATCCCTGCCTACTCACTACTCTCATCCCAAGCCTGTATGTAGATGACTAGTGAGCGGGTTGTTGGAACGCCTATACCCCCGAAGTATCAACGGAACGAAACGGGTTGAGGGCAGGCACCACATCTACTAATATAGGAATCGTTATTATCGTCTCATAATAGAATGTCGTCCCTCCCCCCCCTCCTCTCTCTCTACGATTACACACACATATGGGTGTGACAGTTAATACAAATTCTCCAAACCGGAATCAAATCCATGGTTCATTCAGGCATTCGTTCAATACAGAGTATGATACAGTAGCTCTCTCTCTCTCTCTCTCTCTCTCTCTCTCTCTATGTTAATACGAAAAGATATACACACAACACACTGCAGAGTAATGCATAACACATTCACACACACACACACACACACACACACACACACACAGAATTAATTTAAGAACAAGGAATTGTGTAAAATCTTTTCCATGATCTATGTTACTTTTTAAAAGTAGACATTTTCTTTTAAATGCCTCTCCTTGCTGTGATGGTTTTTATGGGTTAAAGATTATTTTGCAAAAACTGCATCAGGTGTTGGTATTCAGAAAAAAAAAAATGTATTAACATAAGGCTGAAAGGCCTAGACTTTAAGATTTTATTAAATTTTAAAAGATATTATAAGCGACAATTAAATTATACTGGTACCAAATACGTTCTTCTGTGGCATTATAGTAGATTATACATTTACTGTTAAGTTACCTACTGTTTGGGGGAATTTAACATAATTATTTCAACCACCGACATTTGACAGGTTTTAAATGAACTTTAAATTGTTTCAGTGTTTTCTGATTTCGAGTACGAGTGGATGTGATTGGAAAAAAAAAAAGTGTCAAATCAGAAGCACAAACTTATAGTGAGTAATTAATGCACAGTGTTGCATAAGTCATTTACAATTCAGATACAGCAATGATAAGTAATCACTCTAATATCCAGACGCCCAATATCCGAACATCCCCACTAACCGGACATAATCGTCCCGGGATCCAATATTCCCAAAATGGTCCGAAAACCACAAAAAAAAAAAAAAAAAAAAAAAAAACGAATTTTTCCCACGTGAATGAATTTGGGACAGTGTGTAGGAGGAGGAAGCTGAAAGTTAATGTAAACAAAAGTAAAGTTATGGTGTTTGAGAGGAATGAAGTCACAGAGTGTGCAGTGAGGTTGGATGGTGAGGATATGGAGAATGTGAGTGCATTCAAGTACTTGGGTAGTGTGATGAGTAAGGATGGAACTTTGGGGGATGAAGTACGTGAAAGGGTACAGCAGGGAAGGAAGGTTGTTGGCACACTGAAAGCAGTGATGAGAAATAGGGAGGTGAGTATGGAAGTTAAGAAGTCACTGCATGATGGTATTGTGATCCCTACCCTGACGTATGGAAGCGAGGCGTGGACCTTGCAAGAGGGGAACAAGTCAAGAGTGAGAGCAGTGGAAATGAGTTACTTGAGAGGAGCATGTGGAGTGACATGGAGGGACAGGTTGACGAATGAAGAAGTGAAGGAACGTTGTGGGGTAGATGTGGATGTGGTTGAAAAGATTAGGAGAAATACACTGAGGTGGTTTGGACATGTGGAGAGGATGGAGAATGAAAGACTGACTAAGAGGGTGTATGTAGGTGAGGTGGAGGGAGGGAGAGGGAGGGGTAGACCGAGGATGAGGTGGAGGGATGGAGTTGAGAGGTATATGAGGGAGGGGGGGGTGAGTTGGGGGGAGGGGAGTCAAATGGTGGGTGACAGAGTGACTTGGAGGCATTTTGTCTGCGGCCACCCTTTGCGGGATTAGGGCGTCGGGCTATAGATAGATAGATAGAATTTGAACTTGCCGCGTGCGGCACGGGAGAGCATTGTTGTGGCGCGTCGTTCCTCCGACATCCGATAGAGCGCCGCTGCATCCTCCCCACTTTCCGCCTCTCTCTCGCCGCAAGTGCACGCTCGTCATTATGGCTGCCCACGTGATCGCTTTTGTGGTGGTGCCTTACCTGCTGCAGGCACTCCTGCTGCTCTCGGGCCTCCTCTTAGTGTGTGTGATGATGGCCCCGCCACCTGAGAAAAGTAAGAGAGTGGTGTTGACTCCGGAGAAGAAATGGGAGATATTGGAAAAAGTAGATGCGGGGTGGTCTTCTTCCCGCATTCTCTGTGAGTTTAACCTGGCCCGATCTACTTTGTTCGATATTAAGAGATCCCGAGACAAACTCATGCAGTACACGGCTGACTTCTCGTCGAGAAGCATACTCAACGTGGAGAGGAAGGTGATGTTTACCCCCAAGTTTGCAGAAATCGACCACTCTACGTTGATTTGGTATCGACAACAACGTGCTGCTGGTGTGATGGTTCGTGGAACGGAGCTGAAGGCTGCTGCCGAGAAGTTCGCCAGGCTTCACGACGCCCTACACTTCAAGGCATCCGAGGGTTGGCTCTTTGCGTTCAAGTTACGGCATGGCCTTACCAACTGTAAAGCTCATGGCGAATCTTTGGATGCTAATGAGGATGGAGTTGACGAGTTTTGGCACAGGGTGAAGGGCTTGATCGACAGGGAGGGCCTCACTCTCGGTCAAGTCTACAATGCTTCCTTAACCCATTCAAACCATTATTGCATGGAGAGGCATGAAAAAAAGTCTGTAAAATGTAACATAGATCATGGAATACATTTTATACAACTCCTTGTTCTTAGATTAATCCTGTGTATGTATGTGTGTTATGCATTAATCTGCACAAAGTGTATTGCATGTAAATCTATCCGTATAGCAGAGAGAGAGAGAGAGAGAGAGAAAAAAATGATCGACCCATCATACTCTCTTAAACGAATGCCTGATTGAACCGTTGATTCGATTCCGGTTTGGAGAATTTGTATTAACTGTCACACCCATATGTGTGTGTAACTGTACGGAGAGAGAGACGATATTCTATTATGAAACAAAATAATCACGATTCCTATATTATTAGACGTTGCGCCTGCCCTCAACCCTTTCCGTTCTGTTGATATTTCGGGGGTGTAGCCGAGCTGTTCCAACGATCCACCCATTAGGGATCAACATACAGGCTTGGGACGAGAGTAGTTTGTAGGTTGGAATGCCAGATTATCAAAATACAGTAATATTTTGTTGCAAAACTTAGTTGGGCTACTGTACATCACACAGGAGACATCTGTTAACATAAGGTGTAGGTTAGTAAAGTAGCTCTCATCAATTGAATTAAATCACTTCCTAGTGCATAAAATATAAGATACGCACAGTATTAAGTACAGCAATGGAATCTTCTGTTTATAAACATTTTAATAATCATTAAAAAAAAAGAACACAATATGCTAAGCTATAAAAAATTAAAGAAGGATCCTGTGAACACTTCTTCCCAACAGGAAATTTGGAAACTGCATGACTGTCGTACATAATAACTAAAGTTAGACTGGGTACCTGTGTGTTGTTAATGTTTATCTAGGCCTTCATAGTGCCAGCTACCTTCCTTCTTTGTGTCACTCTACTTTCCACTTCTTTTGCACATTTTCCTCTTTTCTGTCACTGTACCTAGGTATTTGAACTCTCTCACCAATTCCAGTATCTCTCCATTCACTGTAACATCACACTGGGAGTCACCTTCTTTCTCGAGTACCATCACTTTACTCTTTTCTACATTTACTCTCAAGGCACGACGCTCACAAACATCAGCAAAACTCCGCACTAGTCTACCAAGTTCTTGTTCGGTATTTGCTAGTAGCACTGAATCATGACCATACAGTAAGTTTGAGATATTCCATCTATCACCATTCATTACCAACACCATCCCTCTCTCCATTACTCGTGTTTTTACGTCTCTCATCACCCTGTCCATATACAGTATATATTGAACAACCATTGGGACATCACACAGTCTTGTCGCACGTCCACTAGTGATCGTGAACCATTCATTTAGATGCCAATTTACCAATACACATGTAATAAGAGAAGAATGTTAACAAATTTGACTTTTGTTTGCTTGTTGATGCAGTTTTTATTTATTACACTCCGACAACAGTTATACCACAATGTATTTGCTTGATGTTCCAGGCAGTGGAATCCCTTTGCTGGTTGAATTGGTGAAAGCAAGACAGACAGTAGGAGTTGAGGTAAGAAAATTTCCATCTCCTGCTCTCCTTCTCCCCTTCCCCAAATCTACTCCTCTATCAGCACGTGTTAAGTACATGTTGTAGATATTTCTTTTTATGCAAAAGTATTCTGATTACCATAGCAAGACTTTAGTGGGGCTCAGTTTGCTTGGAATTTTACATCTTTATCAAAACTTTGTCCCTACTTATGTTCCCAGGGTCGAACATTTCATTGCTTTTTAAAGTACTTGATCTCAATTTCTTTTTCTTACAATAGTACCTTCCTTTTGTTTGTTTGTTTGTTTTTTTTGTTTTTTTTTTTTATGCGAGGAAGAAGGAACCAAAGGCCATGAGCCCGCAGTAACAGTTCCCTCCAAGAGAAAAACAAAATACAATAGAGAGCCAAATTCCTGTTCACATTAGCCACCAGGTTCTGACTGTAAGGGTGTATTATTAGAACTAAGAGCATGAAAGTGTCAACAAGTTCCAAATTTTTGAGCATGCGGTGATAGTAGAACATATCTGACTTTCCTGTATTGCTGCTGTTACTATGTTATGTGGGATGCAGACTGATCAAATCTGACTATTGCACAGTCCTTTATATGACCATCAACAATTAGGAATTTGTTTATGCTTTTGTGCACTCAGTTATAATAGTAATTGATCAGCACTACACCATGGTGTCTTGCCCGTGGTAGCAATCATAAGTACAGTATACGTATCCTGAATTGCACTTTGATTTTCCTGTTGTTCTTTCAGTATAAGGGTGTTTTTATTTTGTTTAAATTTACCACTAAGCATTGTTATTAAATTTGGAAGATACCCTTAGCATTCAAGGGGTAAAATGCAATTTCTCTCTCTCTCTCTCTCTCTCTCTCTCTCTCTCTCTCTCACACACACCACACTATGACTGTCCAGCCTGAGAGAGACCTGAAGATTAGAAAACTAACTTCTTCAGCATGGTGTCATTATTTTTTCATTAAAGCTACCACCATATGAATATATTCATTGTTGGAGAACTCCGTTATAGAGGTGGTAAATTGAGGAATGGTGGTATAGGTAGCCTGTTGTAGAGGAGTGGACTGCTGATCTTATGATGGAAATTCAGATTACAGTAAACTCTCAGTTATCCGTTATAATTTAGCCAAGCCCTTCGCTGAATAAAGTTAAATGCCAGATATTGCATAGTAGCCCCTTCCCCCCATCGGCTCGGCATTTGACGTCAAGCCAGATACTGTTACTATCCATCTCAACCCTCTATCCTAAAAACTGTCCCATGAATAGTAGATGAAAATTAAGCATAAGGTGTAGTAAAATAATGATACAGTACAGTAGTACGGTACTGGTTGGCTACCGATTATGAGCCGGATGATATGCCTCAATGCCGGATATAGCATAGAGCTCTCGTTTATGTCTTGTTTTGGTGCCGGATATTACATTATTACTGTAGAGCTGAGCCAGCAATTCTGGATATTGTGTTGGGCCAGATATTGTGACGACAGGTAACTTGAGAGATTACTGTAATATTGCTTTGCCATTTTGTCTAAACAGTTTTCTTTCCTTTCCCAGACACCCATTGACACATGTTAAAAACTGCCTCATTGCTATAACAATGACAGTACCATATTAAAAAATGAACCTCCCGCTGTTGGTCTGGTCCTGTCCTTTCTAGCCGCTAGTTACTATGGGGTGAGAGGGAGGGAAAGGGGTGGAGGTGTTGGGGGGAGTGGATGAAGAGGTGAGGAGTGATGGCAGAAATGTGAGATACAGGTAGATAGTGAAGGAGACAGGACCCAGCTATCTCACATTTCAGATAAGCAGTGTTACTTTTGGGAAGATAACCAGTACAGTACTTGTGTAGTAGATTTTGTATTCAAGCATTCTGTATGTAGCTTCAGCAAAAAAGCCTCTGAATTGGGAAACAGTGGATTGCCTAGCTTTTGTCATTGTGCAATCTCAGTCTGTCTGACTGAGCAGACCTGTCTTTCACAGGTAAGCTATTGTCCCAGTGGGGTTGTCCCGTAAGCCCCATGCACTGTTGATGTATCTGCATCTTAATATGGCATGTGGTGTGGTGTTCCATTATTTGTTTTATGTTGTGTAGGGTTATTTTAAAAGTGGAGCACATATCATCTAAGATTCCACTCCCGTTGAATCAAGTTGGTAACTGAGGAGGGCTGGGTGATGGCCTTATCTAAGGCTTGGTAGGTGAACTTAGTCATCTCCTTGAGGTCTGCCCAGAAAGAAATTGAGCATTTTAAATAGTGCTCCAACCAGCAGCCACATTGTGATAACGACATGAGCGCTGTGCATGAGTGACTTTTAACTTTAGTCTAACACTATCCACGTCACATTAAGTCACTTGGTCATCGAGGCAGACGTGCTTGAGTGAACGTGTGTTTAGTGCACTTGGTGAATATTTTTTTGTCTCTTCAGTCATCTGAAGTCGGCAACCTTTCAGGGTGGATTTTAATTTTGGGAGCAAAGAAAAGCCTGCAAGGGGCAAATCCAGAGTGTAGGGTGGCAAGCGGACGATAGTTGTCTCGTGCTTCGCCAAAATGTCATGGATAAGGGGCGATGCATGAGCAGGTGCATTGTCGTGGTGCAGCATTCAGGTTTTGTTTATCCACATCTCAGGCATCTCCCTTCACAATGTCTCCCTCAGACACTTCAGGACATCCAAGTAGAATGCTTTATTAGCTGTCTGACCATGTGGAACACACTCATGGTGAACAACACCCTTCTGGTCGAAAGATGATGATCAACATCACTTTCACATTTGAGTGACTCTGACATACTTTGCATATGTGTGTGTGTGTGTGTGTGTGTGTGTGTGTGTGTGTGTGTGTGTGTGTGTGTGTGTTTCTCTCTCTCTCTCTCTCTCACACAATGACAGTGTTCCAGCCCACTGTGATGACTGCTTTTTTGTTCCAGCAGCGTAGCTGTACACTCACATTTCATCATCTGTTAACCCGCCCAGTCCCGGCCACTTTTTGACCACTGGTACCCCCCAATCCCGGGCAATTTTTGACCTTTTTTTTTTTTGCTAAAACTTTCGCTTTTGGTGAGAAACATCGAAAATTCATAGAGAAATCGCTCACCTGAGGTTTAAAATACTCATTACAGGTAGGAGAGCCTCCTTACTTTACTGGGTTTTCTATCAGGCTGGCGCCAAAGAAAACGAGTTCTATGGGAGGATAACTATTTCACACCACTCATAAACGGTATTTATTTATCTACTGTTACGAATTTATATGTAGTACAAAAGTAGATTGGTTTTCAAGCAGTAATATAGGCATTATAAGCATTGTTTCACTCGCTAATACCTGACCTTTTTTGCCACATTACCTGATCATCATTTCTAACTGTTTCTTCCTCTAAAGCTATGTAAAGTTTGTCCTCCACATTGTCATTGATTGGGGAATCACTCTGGCCCTGAATTTCGTACCGTGGCATGACATGGCTATACTGGCCAGGTCACTGATAACAGGTGAATTGCTGAGAAAAGGGCATGCAGGGGGGGGAGGAGGTCATGCTGGGTAAGGCATTGTCTCTGCCTGGCATCTTGTTGAGGCAGGTGTCCCGTGTATACGTACTCAAAAATGACTCATAAAATTGAAAATTGTGGAAATTATGAACCTTGCAATTGCAGGACGTTGAAGTACGTCCTCGGGATTAGCTGTGACAAAACGTGAGGACGTGGAAGTACGTCCTCGGGACGGCACGGGTTAAAACACTTTTCAGAAATTAAAATTTTTTCCCAGTTTGAAACAATTTCATGCAGACACATTGCTCTTCAAGATCCTTCATTGATCAGCTTCCAACAAATCGCCAGGTGCACCAAACACATGTTCACTCAAGCATTTGTACCTCAGTGACTAAGTGATGTGGCAGTGTGGTGCAGCTAATGTTAGACTAAAGCTCAAAGTCACCAGTGCACAACACACATTGCACCTGTTGTTCTGATCAGTGTATTGTAATGCCCTATGTAGACATTTCTTCATTGCTAGCATTGGATTGTCTGGAGGTAGGATGTTGTTGTATAGGGTTTGGTAATGGTTATATGGTGATTGTAATGACAGTAGTGTTGTAAATGGGCACAGGCTGCTGTATATATAGTAACTGTGTGCCTCTCGTATTAAGATAGAACCCAACAGGGAAGATTTTATTTTCAGAGTGTAAGCGAGCTGTGGAAGTGGTTTTGGTGCAACTAGTGGTGATGCTTAGGGCATTGTTCTGTGTGGTCTGTAAGATATTGTAGTATTAGGTAGGAGTAGGGCCCATGCTGGGGAGGTATAGGACATCACCAGTATGGTATTACAGGTATGTTGTTTGTAGAGGAGGGAGAGTTTTTTTTTGTTGCCCAAAGTTTGTCCTTGTAATTACCCTGAGTGCTTTGAGTCTGAGAGTACATTGCATTGCCTGTTGATGTATGTGTTCCATGAAGGTGAGTCAAGTGTCATACGTCACTATGTTACTCCAAGGATCTTAATGGAGGAGATGTGTATCACATGTACCTTGTTAAGCGTAATGCTAGAGGTGTATCTGTTTGTGATTGTTACTGGTGATGTATGTGATGGTGGATTTGGCTTGTGCGATTTTCAATCTGTTGTTTTTTATCCTAGTCTGAAGTGTGTTGAGGTAGTCCTGTTGCAGTGTGCAGTCTGTGTCTGCAGTATGGTGTGTGGTTGTTATGGTGATGTCGTCTATTTATGAGGCATTGTTTGAGTGGCTGTGGTACGAGAATATCATGCATGTACAGGCTGAAAAGCATAAGTGAAAGAATGGAGTCCTGTGGTACTCCGTTAGGTAAATTTCGTGTTGGTGATGACATGCCTTGGAATGTAATATTGTATGTGCATGTCTACCAGATAAATTGTTGTCAAGCCAGCATTTGCTGTTGTTTTCCATGTTTGTGCTGTAGGTCTTGGTGATTAGTCTGTATCAGGGGCTGGCATCAAAGAAGTGTACATTCGGCAGGACATACAGAGTTGATGCCATCAGATGCATGTTGTGAGGTTGTTTTTAAGGCATTTGTGGAGTTTAGTGCTTTATAACTGTATCGTGAGGAAGGGGACATGTGGTGGGTTTTGTTAAGAATTTGGCATTAAGTTATCTTGGATGGCATTCTGAGTAGTTTTGTGGGTATGTAGGAAGAAGGATGTGTTGGATTCTTGTTTGGGCTAAGTATAGTGATGATAGTGTCTTTTTCTCCAGATATGAGGACTGCTACAGTATACCTACAAGAGGATGCTTATGTTTTTGAGGGTCTGTATGTTGTGATCCTAAATGTTTGCAGTGTAGGTTGCTGATCCCATCCGTTTGTGTGCTTGTAGTGTCCTTTGTTATCTTAATGAAAATGTTGCATGTCTGTTCCTAAAATGAAGGGGGTTGCATTGTGGTCTAGTGGAAAGGATTGCCTATGCTGAGAAGATTGTTTTTCAGTCACAGTCCTTGTTGGTGTAAGGTGAATTATGTTTATGTGGTAGTTCATGAGTATGTTTGCATGTTCTTTGTAGGGGGGTGTTGGGTGTCGGAGGTACTTGTGGTGTAGGTCTTGAAGGTGTTATTAAGTATTGTAGAGCTGAGAGGGGTCTGTGGATTGAGTGACTGTTGTTACAAAGCCCCCCCCCCTCCCTTTTTTTTTTTTTCTTCATTGTTTATCTGCTGGAGCCTTGTGATGGTGCTTGTGTGCTTGGGAGAGGAGAATTGTGTTTGAGTGAGTCACATTGTTTTATGAGACAAGCAGTCTCTAGTGTAAAGTTTGGATTGTAATGTCTTGTTCCTTTGTGGAATGTGATATATGTCTGCATTGAGTATGATGTTAAACTTTGTAATGTGCATGTTAATGTTGATGATGGGTATGTTGTTTAGCATGCTGAACTATTTTTCTGTTTCTTCATTGAATTTTGTCCAGTCTTTTTCTTATAGTTTTTGTATGTGATGTGTAATTGCTCTGGTTTGAAGTGTGTTCCTCTTGTAATAGTGACTAATAGATGGTCTTGAGTGACTCTGGGTTCCATTTGCCAGAGGGTGGTGAGTGTTAGTCCGTCCATCCATCCATCATCCAATCCTATGTTGCCCCATGAGGAGCTTAGGAGCCCGGGGCTAGGCAAGTTGGTCCCAACATTTAAGATGAGAGTGACCAGCCTCACTCATCCCTGAGTGGCATTATGCAAGCAGTAAACCCCAACCACTCCTTGGATATAAACCTACACAGGCTCAATCCAATTGGAGCGCTTTACCCACTAAACCACCAGGTGTCATAATTTGGTTATATGGTTACTACCCAGCATAGTAAATGGTTTCCTGGTGTACAGGAAACCATTTGGCTTGTCACTCAGTGTAGAGTCACCCATAGACAGAGGGAAGAGGAATGAATGAACGAAAGAAAGACAGAAGAGGAGTGTAAAGTCACCCGTAGGCAGAAGGAAGAGGAAAGAATGAAGGAAAGAAAGACAGAAGAGGAAGTTGGGAAGAGAGGAAAGGGCAGACACCAAAAGCAACACTACATTAAGTGTGTGAATGGTGAGTACCCCCACCTACCACCATATTGGCGAATATAATGGGATGCCTGGAGAGGAGGGGGTACGGTATGCATGGTGTGAGATGTAGATGTATTGTTAGGTGTCATAGAGAATGTAGAGGTTGTTGAGCTGAGATGCAAAGTCAAGGCCTTGGCAGTTGTTTTGTGTGTTTTTATACCAAGCTGTATTATTAGTGTTTTAAGTCTCCAGCAATAACAGAATTAGGTGTCTGTGCTGGAGGAGGAGCTGAGGCTTGTATTGCTCTGGAACAGTGGAGGAAACATCATGGTAAATATCTATCTATCTATCTATCTATAGCCCGACGCCCTAATCCCGCAAAGGGTGGCCGCAGACAAAACGCCTCCAAGTCGCTCTGTCACCCACCATTTGACTACCCTCCCCCCAACTCACCCCCCCCTCCCTCATATACCTCGCAACTCCATCTGTCCACCTCATCCTCAGTCTACCCCTCCCTCTCCCTCCCTCCACCTCACCTACATACACCCTCTTAGTCAGTCATTCATTCTCCATTCTCTCCACATGTCCAAACCACCTCAGTGTATTTCTCCTAATCTTCTCAACCACATCCACCCCACAACGTTCCTTCACTTCTTCATTCGTCAACCTGTCCCTCCATGTCACTCCACATGCTCCTTTCAGGTAACTCATTTCCACTGCTCTCACTCTTGACTTGTTCCCCTCTTGCAAGGTCCATGCCTCACTTCCATACGTCAGGGTAGGGATCACAATACTATCATGCAGTGACTTCTTAACTTCCATACTCACCTCTCTATTTCTTATCACTGCTTTCAGTGAACCAACAACCTTCCTTCCCTGCTGTACCCTTTCATGCACTTCATCCCCCAAAGTTCCATCCTTACTCATCACACTACCCAAGTACTTGAATGCATTCACATTCTCCATATCCTCACTGTACATTCTGTGACTTTATTTCTCTCAAACACCATAACTTTACTTTTGTTTACATTAACTTTCAGATTCCTCCTCCTACACACCGTCCCGAATTCATTCACCAAACCTTGGAGCTCCCATTCATCTTCACTCAACAATACTGTATCATCAGCAAACAGCAACACCGGAATCTTCCAAATCTCACCCTCATTCATTAGAGCCAGCCCCACATCCACTGCCTTACCTTGCACCTCCTCTACAACCCCATCCATGTATATATTAAACAGCCATAGAGACATCACACAACCCTGTTTCAGTCCCACATTGAGATCAAAGAACTCACTCAGCTCACCATCCACTCGCACCGTAGCCCTAGCTCCTTCATACATACTCTTCACAGCACTCAACAATTTCCCCTCCACTCCATATATTCTTAATACCTTCCACATACCTTGCCTATCTATTCTGTCATAAGCTTTCTCCAAGTCCATGAAGGCAGCATACACTTTCTTTCCCTTCTCTAGATACTTCACTAAACACCTTAGAACAAATATCTGATCAACACACCCTTTTTCCTTCCTAAATCCCCCTTGTTCTTCTCCAACTAGCTCCTCTGTCATATGCCTAACCCTATCAATGAGTATTCTACCATATGTTTTACCAGTCACATTAAGAAGGCAAATACCCCTATGGTTACCCTATACTTCTCTCTCTCCTTTTCCTTTGTATAAAGGAACAGTTATACCTGATTTCCAGTTCTCTGGAACCCTTCCCTCTTCCCAAGCCAATCTACACAACTTCCATATCCACTCCACAACACTCTCATCCCCATACCTCAGCATTTCACCACACACTCCGTCAATTCCTGGGGCCTTTCCCAACTTGATCTTCTTCATTGCTTCCACCACTTCCGCCCTACTGATCTCTTCCTCCCTCCTCTCATCTCTTCTTCTCCCAGCCATTCCCCAACCACTTATACTCGCACTGCTCTCACTCTCTACATTCAACAAATCCTCAAAGTGCTCCTTCCATCTCAATTTCTCTTTCTTCTCCACCAACAGTCTATTATTCATATCTTTCATTCCCCTACTATATCCCCTTTCACACTGCCTTTCTTTCTTATATATAAATATAAATGTTAAAAATGATTTCTTGGTTGTGACCAGATTCTACACTGAGTGGCTATATTCGTAGTGTGATGTCATTCTGGAAGAGGGATTATGTTGTTTGTGTTGTTTCAGTGTAGATGGTGCCTGTGTAAATATAAGTAATAGTGCCTCCTCCATAGGCCTCAGTTCTGTCTGTGCAGATGTGTGAGTGATGTCTGATGTTTGAAGTCTGCTGTGTGTTTATGAGTTTTGTTTCGTGTGAGAGTGCAGTGTGTACATTATGGTTTTGGAAAAATTTTCAGTTTCTGATGTTTTAGAGTGGCGGCTGGTGACATTAAGGATTAAGAACTTATAATAAATATCAATATATGATAGTGTTAACTCATTTTGTTTTGTTTTGTTTATAAAGGCTTCAAAATGCTTGTATGCATCGGCCTCAGTCTCTTAATGATGGTCCTTCATGCTGCTCAATCTCTGGCAGCCTCCCTATTCAGTCCCTTATCCCTGAGGTCAAACTCAGTTATACCCAACATCTGGAAGCATGGGAATATCATCACTATCCCTAAACCCAACAAAGACTCCATGTTACCCTTCTCACATCGCCCCATCACACTCCTCTGCACCCCCTCTAAAGTCACTGAACGACTGATACTACAACTATGGTCTGACAAATCTTAACTGGCGGCTAGGGTGGGGCACGAAGCTCTGTACAGTGTTGCCACGTTTTCCATAGCGCGATGCCCTCTCTCTCTCTCTCTCTCTCTCTCTCTCTCTCTCTCCTGGGGGAGATGTGCGTCACCCTGGGGAATTTTGTTTCTTTTCTTAGTGACTTTTAAACTTAAGCTTTCATTTCTTTATTTTTTTATTATATCTAACTATATTTAAAAATATTTACTATTGTTTTACATTTGTCACCAAATGACCTCGCTCATGTGGCACCATGATTTGTTTTTATTCAATCACTCTCTCTTTTCTTCCTTCCTTCCCTCCCTTCCTCCATCTCTCCCTCAACACCTCCCCTGGCCTACCTTCCTCCACCTCTCTCTCTCTCTCTCTCTCTCTCTTGGAGGAGATTTGCATCACCCTGGGGAATTTTGTTTCTGTTATGAGTGACTTATAAACTTATGATTTCATTTCTTTGTTTTTTATTATATCTAATTATATTTAAAATTATTTAATATTGTTTTACATTTGTCGCCAGATGACCTCGCTGGTGCGGTGCCATGATTTCTTTTTATTCAATCACTCCTTCCTTCCTTCCTTCCCTCCCTTCCTCCATATCTCCCTCAACACCTCCCCTGGCCTGCCTTCCCTCTCTCTCTCCTCTCTCTCTCTCTCTCTCTCTTCTATGGATGAGAGGCTATGGCCAGGTCAGACTGGATCTGAGTGTTGCCGCTCACGAGGATTAAATGTATTATTATTTTTTACTAAGAAATTGGCATATTTTTACTTATATTCCTACACATTATGTTATAATCATTATTGTGACATTATTACCCACACCAGAAATACGGTAAAAGCCAATAAAGGTGACTACCTTTTTTTTTAGCAACACTGTAAAAAATTTATGCCACGTTTCTGTATTGCCGTGTAAATATTTTATGCATAATAAGTTTACTGTTCTTTCATATATTATAATACACACGTTAACATTGTATTGGGAGAACTAGGGAGGTGAGAAGACAGGAAGAAATCAGTAGGATAGAAGTTGTGGAAGCAATGAAGAAAGTTAAATCGGGGAAAGCCCCAGGAATTGATGGAGTGTGTGGTGAAATGCTGAAGCATGGGGGAGAGATAGTAGTAGAATGGATGTGGAAGATGTGCAGATTGGCCTGGGAGGAAGGTAGAGTCCCGGAGGATTGGAAGTCAGGTATAATTATTCCCTTGTACAAAGGAAAAGGGGAAAAAGAAGTGTGTGGTAATCATAGGGGCATTTGTCTTCTTAGTATAATAGGAAAAGTGTATGGTAGGATACTTATAGACAGAGTTAGAGAAAGAACAGAGAAATTAGTTGGAGAAGAACAGGGAGGCTTTAGGAAGGGAAGAGGTTGTGTAGATCAGATATTCATTCTTAGATCTTTAGTGGAAAAGTTTCTAGAGAAGGGAAAGAAGTTGTATGCGGCTTTCATGGATTTGGAGAAAGCATATGACAGGGTGGATAGACAAGGATTGTGGAAAGTGTTAAGAATATATGGAGTAGATGGGAAGTTGTTGAATGCTGTGAAGAGTATGTACGATGGTGCGAAGGCTGCAGTGCGTGTGGATGGTGAACTAAGTGAATTTTTCTCTTTGAAAGTTGGTTTGAAACAGGGATGTGTCATGTCTCCATGGTTGTTCAATCTGTACATGGATGGGGTAATAAAAGAGGTACAAGGTAGGGTAGTGGATGTTGGAGTGGCCCTGGTGAGAGAGGATAGTGTTTGGAAACTCCCTGTACTGTTGTTTGCAGATGATACTGTGTTGTTGAGTGAAGACAAAGGGGAGCTGCAAGGCTTGGTGGATGAGTTTGGGAGAGTGTGTAAGAAACGGAACCTAAAGGTGAATGTAGGGAAGAGTAAAGTGATGGTCTTTGAGAGAGGTGAAGTCAGTGAATGTACAGCGAGGTTGGATGGTGAGGAATTGGAAAATGTGAGTACGTTTAAGTATTTGGGTAGTGTGATGAGTAAGGATGGAGGTTTGGAGGGTGAAGTGCTTGAAAGGGTACAGCAGGGAAGAAAGGTTGCTGGTTCCTTAAAAGCAGTGATAAGAAACAGGGAAGTGAGCATGGAAGTAAAAAAGTTACTACATGACAGTATTGTGATACCAACTCTAACATACGGAAGTGAAGCTTGGACATTGTTGGAAGGACACAAGTCAAGAGTGAGAGCAGTGGAAATGAGTTATTTAAGAGGAGCCTGTGGAGTCACGTGGAGAGACAGGCTGACGAATGAGGATATAAAGGAGCGTTGTGGTGTGGATGTGGATGTGATAGGAAGCGTTGTGAGGAACACACTGAGGTGGTTTGGCCATGTGGAGAGGATGGAGGGTGAAAGACTGACGAAGAGAGTGTATATGAGTAAGGTGGAGGGTGGAAGAGGGAGGGGGAGACCGAGGATGAGATGGAGGGATGGGGTGGAGAGGTATATGAGAGAGGGGGGTGTGAGTTGGGAGCAGGGCAGTGAAATGGCGGGGGACAGGGCGACTTGGAGGCGATTTGTTTGTGGCCACCCCAAACGGGATTGAGGCGTCTGGCAATAGATAGATAGATAGACATTGTATTCATATGTGTTTATCATATTTGTGATGCCTTTTACATATATAACAGCCGTTTCACATCGCGGGTTTGGGAAACGTGGCACCACTGTACAGAGGGTCGCGCCACACCCGAGCCGCCAGTTAAGATTTGTCAGACCATAGTCACACCTTACATTCCCCTAGCCCAGTCACAACATGGCTTTAGGCCACTACACACCACAAACACCCTTCTTATAGACCTTACACAGAGAGTTTTCGATGGCATGAATTCAGCTAGGCCACCACACAGAACACTCCTAATCACACTAGACATCAGCAAAGCTTTTGATGCCATCCCCTGCCACAACCTCACAAACAAAATACTCAACACAAACATGCACAATAACACAAAAAGATGGCTGGCAAACTACTTAGCAGGCAGATGTTTTTTTTTTTTTTTTTTTTTTTTTTTTTTTTTTCTGAAGAAGAAGGAACCAAAGGCCATGAGCCTGCAAAACTGTTCCTTCCAAGAGAAAAACAAAATACAAGAGAGAGCTAAATTCAAGTTCCATTCATTTCGAGATGCCTGGACACACTGCGTTTGAAAGACTGGAGATCATAGGAAGCAGGATATACAGACAGAGGGAGACAGTTCCAGAGTTGACCTGTTGCATGAATGAAGGACTGGGAGAAACGATTAACTCTTGAATTAGAGAGTTGGACAGAAAAGGGGTGAGAGTTTGCTGCTAGACGGGTGCTACACGCCCGTCGTAGAAGTGGAGGAATGCATGCAGACAGTTCAGAGGAACAGTGACCATTGAAGTAGCGATAGAAAAGAGATAAAGATGCAACATTGTGGCGAAGAGACAGAGGTTGAAGGGAGTCAGTAAGAGGGGGATAGTTAATGAGACGAAGAGCCTTTGACTCCACCTTATTGAGAAGAGCTGTATGTGGGGAGCCTCCCCACACATGAGAGTTGTACTCCACACAGGGGCGGATAAAACCCCTGTATAGAGTCAACAATTGTGCAGGGGCAAAGAAGGAATGGAGTCGGCTTAGCACACCCAATCACTTGGAAGCAGATTTTACAAGAGATGTAATATGATCTTTCCAAGACAAGTCCCGAGCAAATGAAACCCCAAGCATGTTCAAGGATGATGCAGGATTAAGTTGAGTATTATTAAACATAAGTGGGTATACCTGTGGAAGATTTTGTCGGGCTGATAGGTGCAAAAACTGAGTCTTTGATGCATTAAAAACAACCAGATTATATTTACCCCAGTCAGAGATACGAGCCAAGTCAGACATTAGGTGTGCCATAGCCTCATCCCTTGCCTGTTGAAGTAGCTGCTGAGATGGACGTTGTGGGAATCGATTGGAAAGGTGAAGGGTGGAGTCATCAGCGTATGAGTGGATAGGGTTAGATCTACAGCTGAGAAGGCCATTGATGAATAAAAGGAAGAGAGTTGGTGATAGGACAGAGCCCTGAGGAACACCACTGTTAATAGATCTAGGAGAAGAACGATAGCCGTCTACAACAGTGGCTATAGAATGACCAGAAAGGAAGCTAGAGATGAAGGCACAGAAAGAAGGATAGAAACCATAAGAGGGCAGTTTGGAAATTAAAGATTTATGCCAGACTCGATCGAAAGCCTTTGAGATGTCAAGTGCAATGGCAAAGCTTTCGCCAAAGTCCCGAAAGGAGGATGACCAGGAGTCTGAAAGGTAGATGAGAAGGTCGCCTGTGGAGCGTCCCTGACGGAACCCATACTAACGATCAGAAAGAAGGTTGTGATAGGAAAGATGCTTTAAAATTTTTCTATTAAGAATAGACTCAAAAACTTTTGAGATACAGGATGTTAAAGCAATTGGGCGATAGTTAGAGGGTTGGGAATGGTCACCCTTCTTTGGGACTGGCTGAATGAGAGCAGACTTCCAGCAAGAAGGAAAGGTACAAGTTGACAGACAAAGGCGAAAGAGTTTCCCTAAGCAGGGTGTAAGCACACGTAACATTTGCCAGTCAGTCTTCTAACATCAGAAACTTCACAAACGGCCTCCCCCAAGGATCTGTTTTGTCCCCTACACGTTTTAATCTATGCATGCATGACGTACCCACACCCCACACACCACAGATACACATTGCTTCCTATGCAGATGATATAACACTTACATGTACACGCCAAAACGCAAACACAGCTGCACACATCATTCAACCTTACCTCAACACACTACACGAATGGTTCACCACAAACAGGCTCAAAATAGCCCCAGCCAAATCTACAGTGACTCTTCTCACAAACTGAACAGCAGAACACAGTCACATCCCACACCTCACCATAAACAACACTCCCCTACCACACACATACACACCCAAAATCCTTGGTGTAACATACAATACATCAATGTCATTTAAACAACACATCACAAACATTAAAAATAATATAACACCAAGACTCAATGCTTTGAGGTCACTTGCCCATACAACAGTTGGACACAACAAAGAAACCACTACCACAGTATACAAACAATACATACGTTCAGTGATGAATTATGCAAGCCCTGCCTGGGCTTCTAACCTGACCAAAACACACTACAACACTCTACCGACCATACAGAACAAGGCTCTAAAAATAATCACAGGCTGCACAGCTACTACACCCACAGACCACCTACATCAAGAAACCAAAGTCCTCAAAGTCAAGGATCACCTAGACATGAGAGGCACCCAGTTTCTTGCTGCAGCCTCCACAAACCCACAACATCCACTACAGTACATGGCAGCACATCCACCCACACCAAGGAACATCAAAACAACACCCAGCACACGATACCATACACAAATACTGTCATCTCTCCCCCCTCGCCCACCTTAGACCAGCTTCCAGAAGCATATCCGCACTCAGATCACTCGCCGCTCCATTCAGTCACTTAAAGACAACACACAGCTGCATGCACGGCCTCCTGACATCCACCCTTCTGAATCCTATCTTCCTCGTGAGGACAGGGTCCACCTGGCCAGGCTGAGATGTGGGCACCATCCAGCCCTCTTAAGCTACCAGAAGAGGCTGGATGACTCCGTCGCTGATGCATGTCCAGGATGCAGCACAGCACCCCATATTATTAAGCACATTATGGAAGACTGCATTGCACACACTCACCTACACCAACAACACAACATACACTCTTTGGGAGCTCTGTGGGAAAGCCCGGTCTCGGCCATGGCCTTCCTAAGGGACTCGGGGCTGTTCAGCCAGACTGCCTAGGGAACAACTACTACTACTACTACTACCTCATCCAAGGTCTTTTCTGGTCTACCTCTTGCAGCCCTGCCCCCTAATGTTAACAATTTTCACTTTCTGTACCCAGTTGTCAACCCCCATCCTCTCCACATGCCCAGACTATCTCAAGCTACCTCTCCTCATCACAACACCAATACAGCATACCCCAGTCCCATCATACCTCTCAACTCTTCCATCGTAAACCTACACCCCCCCCCCCCAGGCCTCGCACTCAGGGATGCATTGCACATCCACCTAATCATTGCCTTTTCTGTACGTTTGAGCCTGTGAACATCCTCTTCCTTTACTGCCCAGGTCTCATTACCATACAGCATTACACTTCTAAAGTATGTCACATACAAAGATCCATTAGCACAGAGGGAGAGCCCTCTCAGTTTCAGGAGAGGCAGCAGCTCTGAACTTCTTCCAACCACTCCTCACTCTAGCCACAGAGCAAGCTCCAGCCCTACCTCTAGCACATAATATGTCTCCCAAATAACAAATCTATTCCACATACTTGAGAGACTCACCAGCCAGATCAGTCTTTCATACCTGACACTCTCCACCTGCTCATCCCGGCACGCTGCACACCTGAAATCAGCATTATCTCACAGTCCATCTCTAATGCCACTGCATCTCTTATGCACCCACTTTTCATAAACATTGCACAGGATGGAATTACTTCCCATGCCCTTGTGGCAAACCGCATATCTAGTCTCCCTCTTCTTTGACAGTGCCGCCACCAGTCCTAGTTACCATCACCTTTGTTTTTTCTGCATTTACTCTCAAACCCTTGTGCCCCATACCATCTCTCCACTTCCTAAATCTTTCCTTTGCCTCCCTTTCATTCTCTGCAGTCAACACCAAATCATCGACATCCATTATCTGCCACAGGAGTCCATTTCTGACGTAATGTGAGAGGGCTTCAGGCACTATGATAAACTACAAGGGGTTCAAGACTGACTCCTGATGCACACCAACATTCATGGAAAACTCATCACTCGAATCTCCATTCACTTTTACCTGGGTGCAAGCACCCACACGCATAGCCATAACCACTGTAACCAGCCACTCCTTGATCCCATGCGTTCTCATTGCCCACTTTACCACCTCCCTAGGATTCTCCCAGTAAACAAAAAAACGTACAGATCCCTTATCTTTCCTATATATTTTTCCCAGAGCTGTCGAACATTGTGTATGATGTCAGTGGTACCCGTGCCTGGCATAAACCCAAACTGCATCTCCTCAATATGTACTCTTTTACTAATCATGCCTTCTAGAACTCTCTCCAGTACATTCATTATCTGGTCCAAAGGCTTTTATGCCTCTATAATTTCCTCTTCCCAGAACATCACCCTTCCCATTGTACAGATTTACAGTCACACTCTTCAGCCAATCATCTGGGACAACACACACATATATGATCGTATTTATCAAGTTAGCAACAACCCCACTCCTGTATCTTCTGCTTTCAATTTGTAGGCCATGCATTCTACTATTGGGTTGTTTGTTTGATAGTTTCCCAAACTTGGCAGTCCATTTTTTCTCAGTTCAGGGGTTCTTTTGTTAAAGCCACATAAAAAACACTTGAATACATAACCTTAAACACAAGTGATATCTTCCAAGAGTAATATTGCTTATCCAAACTGAAAGATAATTGATTCCTATCTTTGTCCTCCACTCTCCATCTGCATATCATGTGTCCTCCACTCTCCATCTGTATATCATGTTTCTACCACCACTCCTCATGTTCTCCTCACCCATTCCTCCCATCACTTCCACTGCTTGTTCTCCCTTTTACACCATAGAAATTGGTGAGTAGAAAGATCAAGACTGGAACAATAGTCAGTGGGTCATTTTTATGACTGCAGTTGTACAGTTTTATACATGTCCTGTCTGAGATATATGGAGCATATTTCAGTATTGATAGTGGTGAACAGCTCTCATTTAGTGGCACAAATTCTCTGTAGATTTTTTTTTTTTTTCCAGTTTACACTACTGTATGGACAAGTATATTCATGGAATGTTAACCCCTAGGCTACTGAGAGCTCTGAGCTAAGCTCTTAACATTAGTTAAGAGCCTTCTGAGAGGCTTGTAGCAGTCTGTCGACCCATCCTTCGCAGATGCTTGCAGGAGCCAAGGGGTTAATGAAGGAAGTAGGAAATAATGTGTTTTTATTACAGCAGAGAAATGGTGAGACAAGCAATTCAGTCAGCATCTGCAGCAAGAGTGGAAAGGATCCCCATTCAGTAGGCATAAGCAGTTCAGCAGGTGGCAGCTCTAACTTGGCAGACATCAACAGTAATTCACCTGAGAACTCCATCTCGCACTCAAATGCATCCAGTCGGACTCTAAGCCAGGATGCCAGCAAAGGGTCACACTCCAGTCAAGTAGATGTGTCATTACAACAGGAAAGGAAAGACACAAGCTCTCTCTCCAGTCATAAGCAGGATGTTGAAAACGGGAAAGTGGAATCAAGAAATGGAAGCTATTTAACAGTGTCAGAAAACAGAGGAAAAGAAACAGCCAGAAGTGAGGGTATCAGGAGGTATGTAATATTTGAGATGTACCACATTTTTCTCATGTTTAACCTTTGTAAAGTACTGTATGGTAAATGGTCTTTTGCCAGTCTTTATCATCATCATAATCATCATCAAATCATATGTTATCCGGTGAGGAGCGTAGGAGCCCATGCCTAGGCAAGTTGGTCCTGACATTTAAAATGAGAGTGACCAGTCTTCATATATTTTTATTCTTGTCTTGACCTTAGGCTTATCTGGACTGCAAAAATCTAGTAATTTCAGCCAGGCTTGCATACCCAGAGGTATTCTTTTGAGATAATATTGAAAGTTTAATGTGCTGTGAGAGCTAAGTACATGAGGTGAGTGTGTTTTGGTGTGGGAGACATCATTAACGTGAGGGCAGTGTGATTTATTTTTAAATTATAGTTTGTGTAGGCACTAAGTAATGGTCTTATCATAGTCATGCTGGGTGAAATATTTCTCTTCTCATTGAGAATGGCATATCCTTAGAGATGAATACAGTAATCCCTCCAATATCTGACGTATTAGAGCCATAGGCAGGTCTGGATACTGGTCCTGTCTGGATATTGGGCCCCAGCTTATGGACTTGTACTTATGGACCCTAACTCAGAGAAACACCTATACAACTCCCTCTGGACATGCATAGCACCTATTTAAGACCCAAATCACACCAATAAGGCACATAAATGACTGAAATAAATGCAAAAGAAGCATAAAATGAGGGTTTAGAAGTAGGTTCATACAATTTTAAACATTCTGGTTACTGGCTCTTGGACTGGTACTTATGGACCCTAACCTAGCCTAACTCAGAAAAACACCTTCCAACTGCACATACATAGCTCCTAACACTCTATTCACACCAATAAAGGACATTAAAGAGTGAAATGAGGTGTTTGAGGTAAGTATAGTATGGAAAAAAGTACAGTATGAATCATTCTGCCTATTTACAGCAAGTCCATGGCCACCTCGATGAATAACCGCCTCCTCTCGGACTCTGACAGTAAGAAGGATTTCCTGAAGCACTTCCAGTACATTGTTCATGAAGTCTTGCCCTGAACTTAGTCAATCGCACTCAGAAGTCCGTTCTCTTCACAATGCGCATTCTTGTCTAACTAATGCTCCATTGTAACTTACTAAGTGTTGTACTCTGCACTTTAACTTTTCCCATTCTTCTAATAATTTTCTAAAGCAAAAACAAACAAGTCTATTTACGTTAAATTTTGTTCCAAATTAGTCTTTTCACTCACAACTGTAAATCCTTAACACAACACACTTTTTTTTTTCACTACACAACACTGTAAATTCCCGTGTGGGCTAGTGGAGAAGTTCTTGCTGTTTATTCACTGTCAGAGTCCGAGAGTATCACTGGCAGGTGACCTAGGGGTGCGTCGCTGGGTCGTGGTGATGGCGTACCCACTGCAGACAACTCTGAAGACAGACGCAAACTCACGTCGAGCGGTGACTCCACCGTGGCTGATGTGCTGGGCTGTGGCTCGGAGCATGAGGGCCTGTCTTGGGGAGGCAACGGAGTGGAGCCAGGGCTGGGCACAGCGGGGGTCACGGGCCTGAAAAAACTGTCAATGGTTGATTGACGCAATGACTGACAATTCTGACAATCGATGATGCGCTGCCTGAAAGCACGCACTTCCTCCACAAGTCCCAAGGGCCCCATCTCCCTGTCACAGTCCGGGTGCTCCAGGTAGTCTAGGACGAACTCTAGGTGTTCCCGAAGTGCGCTCAGCTTGAGGATGGCTGAAGTAGTGTCCTGCTGAGAGGAGTCCGCATCATCGTCTCCTTCCTCGTCAGAATCTTCAAGCTCGGTACTGACACCTGCAACTGAAGACACGATCTCGATATCAGACAATGTCTGATACCCAGGATCGCCCTCGTCGTCATCCAACCACTCACGAACATCGTCCACATCAACATCGTCGCTGTGCGTACATAGCCGTGCATGGAAGTCATCCACGTCAAACCCTAGAAAATCGTACGCCACATCCGTTCCGAGAAGCAGACGAGACCAACCATTTTCCAGAGTCTTGACAGGGACTTCCTTCCATGCACTAGCCCAGTTGTAGAGTGCAGACTTGATGTTGTAGCGGCGAAGGTTTTCCAAAGTCCGCTGGCCTCGTGTGTCCCGTCCCTCCCTGCGCTCGTCCTTGTCCTCGAGAACAACCATCACCTCGTCCAGGAACTTCCGTCGGTATAGGCGCTTTGTTGCCACGATCACTCCTTGGTCCATTGGTTGGATGAGAGCAGTCGTATTAGGTGGCAGAAACATGCACCTAATCCGGCCATTCTCAGCAACCAAGTCCTTGTCGCACGGGTGGGCAGGTGCATTGTCGAGGAGAAGGAGGGCCTTTACCTGGTCGCGCTTGATTCCCAGTGTCTTCGTCTGGTAATTGATGACCTCCTTGACGAAGTGGTGGTTGAACCAGTCTTTGAAGATCACGGCTGTAAACCATGCCTTCAAAGAATGATACCAGACGACAGGAAGGACATCCATCACCTTACGAAGACACCAAGGCTACTTTGCATGGCCAACAACAACGGGCTTAAGCCGGTGCATGCTGTTAGCATTGGCACAACACAAAGCAGATATCCGTTCCTTGGAGAGCTTGCAGCCAGGTACACGCTTCTCCGTCTCCTCAGCTAGAGTGTTCGTTGGCAAAGAGCGATAGAATAGACCAGTTTCGTCAGCGTTGTAGACTTGACCAAGAGTGAGGCCCTCCCTGTCAATCAAGCCCTTCACCTTGTGCCGAAACTCGTCAACTCCATCCTCGTTAGTGTCCAAAGCTTCGCCATGAGCTTTACGGTTGGTAAGGCCATGCCGTAACTTGAACGCAAAGAGCCAACCCTCGGATGCCTTGAAGTCTAGGGCTTCGTGAAGCCTGGCGAACTTCTCAGCAGCAGCCTTCAGCTCCATCACACCAGCAGCACGTTGCTGTCGATACCAAATCAACATGGAGCGGTCGATTTCAGCAGACTTGGGAGTAAACATCACCTTCCTCTCCACGTTGCATTTGCTTCTCGACGAGAAGTCAGCCGTGTACTGCATGAGTTTGTCTCGGGATCTCTTAATATCGAACAAAGTAGATCGGGCCAGGTTGAACTCGCGGAGGATGCGGGAAGAAGACCACCCCGCATCTACTTTTTCCAATATCTCCCATTTCTTCTCCAGAGTCAACACCACTCTCTTCCTCTTCTCAGGTGGCGGGTCCATCATCATACACACTAATAGGAGGCCCGAGAGCAGCAGGAGTGCCTGCAGCAGGTAAGGCACCACCACAAAAGCGATCACGTGGGCAACCATAACGACAAGCGTGCACTCGCGGCGAGAGACGGGCGGAAAGTGGGGAGGATGCAGCGCCGCTCTATCGGATGTCGGAGGAATGACGCGCCACAACAATGCTGTCTCGTGCCGCGCGCAACAAGTTCAAATTATGAGCGGGATTTTTTTTTTTTTTTTTTTTTTTTTTTTTTTTTTTCCCCGACCATTTTGGGAATATTGGATCCCGGGACGATTATGTTCGGTTAGTGGGGATGTTCGAATATTGGGCGTTCGGATATTAGAGGGATTACTTCTTGTGGAGGACCTTAGAGGATGCTGTGCCTAAGGTTTTGGATAGCTGTAATGGTTATGTGTATGTTTGTGTGGTGAAGTGATGGGTGAAGTGATATTTTTTAGGGATTCTGTGTAGTTTGGTGGTTGTGGTGATGATAGTGGTGTCAAGGCAGCGGTAATGGTGGTGGTTGTGATGTATGGGTGTGAGGCTTATAGTTTGGAGTGATGATGGTGGTGGTGACCATGTTAATGGTGGTGCCTGTACCGGTATATGATATTAAAGGTGAGATCTTGAAGGTGGTAATGAAGGTGTCTGTTCAGGGCCCTAAACAGCACCATTTATTCACTACCATTACCATTATGAAGAGACCTAGACAATACCAGTCCCACCACAACCATCTGGTCTCTTAAAAAGCTACCTAACTTTAGTCAGGAATATTTTTTTTCATTTGCATGGCATTAATTTTTTCATTCTTGATTAACTGCAGTAAGTTTTGTGAAAGGGCATACTTGTGTTTTTTATAGGTATCAGCACAGTGTGTATAGTTATCATGATGAGTCTTGTATTTTTTATGCAAGAAGTGAAACTTCATTTGGCATGAGTTTAATAGCCCGAACCATTCAGAAACCCAATTGAGATTAGCCCATAAAGTTTAAAACAGATCGAGGCAGATGCATTAGAGAGGGGCTAGCTGTGCAGAGGGGCATAACCTTTGGTTAAAAATCAAATTGAAATCATCACATTTTCCTCTGCACTAGTTGTATATAAATGCTATAGCCTGTTGCAAATAAGTTGTTGCTTAATGCTAGTTTGCTTGGCTGAGCAGACATGTTGACCACAGGTAAGCAGCTGCTGTGGGGTCTTCCTGCTGGTACAGTACAGTACATAGACCATGTAGAGATTGCAAAAAAGTTACTAAATACAAAGAGTTGCCTAATGGAAGAACTCTACATGTGTCAGAAATAATAAACAAAATGCCTTTATCTCCTCAGCCATCAAGATATCACCATGATCATCATGCCCTTTTGTTTGTTTTTTAGCTTGAAACCTCTTCTGTCAGACTGTAATAGTTTACACTAACATTACTGATTATTAGTGGTAGGTGGGGGCGCTCGTCATCCACTCACCCGATGTAGTGCTGCTTTGGGTGTCTGCCCTTTCCTCTCTTCTTTCCTTCCCATTCTGTCTTTCTTTCTTTCATTCTTTCCTCTTTCTTCTGTCTATAGGTGACTTTACATTCCCTCATCTGTCTTTCTTTTCCTCTTTCATTCCTTTTACTTCCACCTATGGGTGACTATACACTGAGTGACAAGCCAAATGGTTTCTTGCACCCCAGGAACAAAAACAAAAGTGATGATATCTAGGGTTGGTGGCGGTACTGTCAAAGACAAGGGAGAGTGGCCATTTGCAGTTTGCCACAAGGGCGTGGGAAGTAATTCCATCTTGTGCGGTGTGTGCGATAAATGGGTGCATAAGAGATGTAGTGGTATCAGAGGTAGACTGCGAGATAATGCTGATTTTATGTGTACGGCGTGCCGGGGTGAGCAGGTGGAGATTGTCAGACGTGAAAGGATTGCTGGTGAATCTCTTGAGTGTGTGGAAGAGTTTTGTTATTTGGGCGACATGTTGTGTGCTGGAGGTGGGACTGGAGCTAGCTCTGTGGCTAGGGTGAGAAGTGGTTGGAAGAAGTTCAGGGAGCTCTTGCCTCTCCTGACATTGAGAGGGCTCTCCCTACATGCTAAGGGGTCTTTGTGTGCAGCACGTGTTTGGAGTGTAATGCTGTATGGTAGTGAGACCTGGGCAGTGAAGGAGGAAGATATTCGCTGGCTCAGACGTACAGAAATGACAATGATTAGGTGGATGTGCAGTGCGTCCCTGCATCCAAGGCCTGGAGGGGCTGGGTTTATGATGGAAGAGTTGAGAGGTAGGATGGGACTGGAGTGTATTGGTGTTGTGATGAGGAGAGGTAGATTGAGGTGGTTTGGACATGTGAAGAGGATGGGGGATGATAATTGGGTGAGGAAGGTGAGAAGTGTTAATATTGGGGGTGGGGTTATGAGGGGTAGACCGAGAAAGACATGGAACGAGGTCATTAAGTGTGACCTTAGGGTTAAGGGACTGAACAGGGAGGCTGCAGTGGATCGTGCAGTGTGGAGAGCCACCATTAGGCGACCAAGGCCGACACATGCAAGCATGTTGGAGCCTTTAAAAATGAAACGAAACAAAACCATTTGCTACACTGGGTGATACCCTTATAACCAGATTATGGTGCCTGGTGGTTTAGTGGGTAATTAAGGTGCTCCAGTTGGATTAAGCCTGTGTAGGTATATCCAAGGGGTGGTGCTCATGTATTGCCACTCAGGGATGAGTGAGGCTGGTCACTTTCATCTTAAATGTCTGGACCAACTTGCCTAGCTCTGGGTTCCTATGCTTCTTATGGGGCAACATAGGATTGGATGGTGGATGGATGGATGAACATTCAATCTATCTATCTATATTCAGACGCCTCAATCCCGTTCGGGGTGGCCACAAACAAATCGCTTCCACGTCGCCCTGTCCCCCGCCATTTCACTGCCCTGCTCCCAACTCACACCTCCCTCTCTCATATACCTCTCCACCCCATCCCTCCATCTCATTCTTGGCCTCCCCCTCCTTCTCCCCCCCTCCACCTCACTCACATACACTCTTTTCATCAGTCTTTCACCCTCCATCCTCTCCACATGGCCAAACCACCTCAGTGTATTCCTCCTAACGCTTCCTATCACATCCACATCCACACCACAACGCTCCTTTATATCCTCATTTGTCAGCCTGTCTCTCCATGTGACTCCACAGGCTCCTCTTAAATAACTCATTTCCACTGCTCTCACTCTTGACTTGTGCCCTTCCAACAACGTCCAAGCTTCACTTCCATACGTTAGAGTTGGTATCACAATACTGTCATGTAGTAACTTTTTCACTTCCATGCTCACTTCCCTGTTTCTTATCACTGCAAAACAGTTTTCTATTCTTTCTCCAAACACATGAAGCAAAGTAACCATACTTTGGAAAGCTGTATGTGTTGTTTTTTTATTTATATACAGTAGTCCCTCAATTATCCGGACGTGTTCATTACCAGGACGCTGGATCTTGGCTGTATTAAACCATTAGCCAAATTTACTTGCTATTGTCTGGACGTAAAAGTCCCCGAGAACTTCAGCCAGCCAGCTAATATATTCAAACATTCGGTATTACGGCCACTGGGCTCGAGCCATGAGTGCAGAGTAGGCTTAACTCATAACCAGAGCTAAAATATCCAAAATATTGTATCTGTTCTCCCCCTGTACTGAATGGCCAAAGTCTCGCGCTTGTCTGATCACTTCCAGCGAACCTCCAGCACCCGAGTAATACAACTGTAACCCACAGGCGGTGTCAAAACGTCCGGGCGCATCCCCACCCAATGTCTAAGTTGCACGGCCACTGGCCTAAGCCTTTCATAACTGCCCTTGAGATTGCAACACAGACCACAAGCCACGAGTACTTGTTCGGTGACAGCGGCCATCTGCCTCTCTACTGAACGTTGAAAGTCCCCTGGTCACCATGAGTTGTGTTTCTGCATGGGCACTTGGCGTCTAACAGACTACAAGCCTCAAGTAAATGTATGGTAAAAGCGCCCATCCGTCTCTTGACAGAAGGGGGAGAATCCTGCCCACAGCCCATCCCATCTCCGTACCCTCCTGGCTCCCCCCTCACTCCCTCAGTCCATACCCTCCTTCATGGTGATAACACTGACTCGTGAGTTTTTACATTTTTTTGCAGTTTATTCGACTACTAGTGGTCGTATTGAAATTCCGCAAAATCCACGAGAATATCATGAAATTCTGCATCTAGACATATGCTTAACTCTTGGAAGGTGCTGTCAAAATATTGCACTAGGATGGTGGGAACTTATATGAAGGTTAGTGTTACACATCTTCCTTCCTTCCTCTTTTATTATTCTTTCCTTCATTCTTTCCTCTTCCTTATGCCTACGGGTGACTTTACACTCCCTCTTCTGTGTTTCTTTCCATCACTGTTTCGTCTTCCTTCTGCCTATGGGTGACTCTGCACTGAGTGACAAGCCAAATTGTTTCCTGTTTACCAGGAAACCATTTACAGTGCTGGGTGGTAACCATATAACCAAATTATAGCACCTTGTGGTTTAGTGGGTAATTAAGGGGCTCGAATTGGATTGAGCATGTGTAGGTTTATATCCAAGGGGTGGTTGGGGTTTATTGCTTATGTAATGCCACTTAGGGATGAGTGAGGCTGGTCATTCTCATCTTAAATGTCAAGACCAACTTGCCTAACCCGGGCTCCTACGCTCCTCATGGGACGACATAAGATTGGATGATGGGTGAATGGAAGTGTTACTCCTGAACACTTTATTTCTGCTGAATTTGTGTACTTTTACTTTTCACTGTTCATCCATCCATTCCTCCATCATCCAATCTTACTTTTCATTGTTATGTGTTTGAATAGCTCTCCCTATAGTATAAACACCAACGAAGCTGATGGTATACCATTTATACTAATATCTGGTGGCATATTTGGCCATGGATTTTTTTTTTTTTTTTTTTTTTTTTTTTTTCCCCGGGAGCAATCACTCGTTACAGGTAACTGATTTTCGAACTGTCTTTAGGTTTTTTGTGGATTTTTGTAGTTTATGTGTTGTTTTCATGATGTTTAGCATTTATATGGATAATCCTATGTGTGTTTTGATGTCTCAGTATGGCAGAATGACTGGAAAACGGTGCCAAAATTAGGAGGGATACTGTACATACAGCAGTGTATAGGTGGGGTCCTTGATGGTTTTCTTTTCTCTTCTTCTTCTTTTCTTTTTATGGCTTTTTTGGTGTTTAGCATTGCTTTGGATATTCTTGTGTGTGTTTTTGATGTCTAAATATGGAATATTGACTTGACACAAGTGCCAACATTAGGAGGGGTACTGTACATACAGTAGTGTACAGGTAGGGTGTTTTTTGGTTTTCATTTTTTTTTTTTTTTTTAATGGATTTCTTGGTGTTGAAAATTATTTTGGATAATCCTGTGTATGTTCTGATATCAAAATATGGCAGAGTCACTGGAAAATAGTGCCAAAATAAGGAGGGGTGCTGTACATAAAATAGTGTATAGATAGGGTGTTACAGTATTTGGTTGTCAGTGGTTTTTCTGCATGGTTTTCTCGGTGTTTAGCATGACTTTGGATACTCCTATGTGTGTTTTGATGTCCAGATATGCCTGAATGACTGGAAAACACTGCCAAATTAAGCATAGGTATTTTACAAATAGGGGTATAGGTTGAAGGTTGAGTATAGGTAGGGTCTGAGCATGGTAGGGGAATAGTGTTCATTATCCAGATGCTGCCACTACCCAAACATGCCTTTGGCTCTATTATGTCAGGATAAATGAGGGATATCTGTGTGTGTGTGTGTGTGTGTGTGTATATATAGATGAATCGTTGTTGACTGCAGAGAATGAAAGGGATGCAGAAGAATGATGTAAGAAATGGGAGATGTAATGGGACACAAGTTTGAGAGTACATGCAGATAAAACAAAAGTGATGATATCTTGGACTGGTGGCAGTACCATCAAAGCAGAGGGAGTGTGGCCATGTGCATTTTCCCACAAAGGTGTGGGAAGTAACTCCATCTTGTCTAGTGTTTGTGATAAGTTGTTGCATAAGAGATGCAGTGATATTAGAGATAGACAGCAAAATAATGCTAATTTTGTGTGTGTAGTATGTCGGGAGAGCTTCTAGAGATTGTCAGGCATTAAAGGATTAATCTTGCTGGAGATTTTTGTGTGTGTGTGTGGAGGAATTTTGTTATTCAAGGGACATGTTATGTGCAGGAGGTGCTGTTGTTAGCTCTGTTGCCAGGATAAAGAGAGATTGGAGGAAGTCCAGGGAACTGTTGCCTCTCCTAACAGTGAGAAGGCTTTCTCTCCGTTCTAAAGGATCATTGTATGCAGCTTGTGTTAGGAGTGTAATGCTGTATGGTAGTGAGACCTGGGCAGCAAAGGGAGAGGAAATTTGTAGGCTCAAACCTACAGAAATGACAGTGATTAGATGGCAGTGTAGTGCATCCTTGAATGCAAGGCATGGAGGGTCTTGGATAGCAACTGAAGAGTTGAGAGGAAGGATGGGACTGCAATGTATTGGTGTTGTGATGAGGAGGGGTAAATCGAGATGGTTTGAGTATATTGAATGAATGGAAGAGAACAGTTGGGTGTGGAAGGAAGGAATTGTGAACATCGAGCATAGGGCTATCAGAGGCAGACCTGAAAGATCTGGGACGAGGTCATAGTGTGTGACCTCAGGGATGAGGGACTGCGTAGGGAGGCTGCCAGAGATCGAGTAATGTAAAGAGCCATTATTAAGTGACTGAAGCCTATGCATGTAATCATGTTGGAGACTTTTTAATTGTACAGTGATTAATATTTACCTTTATTAACCCACTGTAACAACCAAACATGATGCCTTTATGATTTTTCTCTCCAAGAAGCGACTTTTTTTTTCTTTTCTTTTTTTCTTTTTTTTTCTTTTTTTTCTCCAAGCTCACATCAGACTGTCCAGTGGAACTTGGCTTATTAATCTTTGATGTGAAATAGTTATGGTACACCTTGCATCAGTTATGATGAGTCATGTACAAATACAGTATTCCTCGATATTCCTGCCAAGCATCACACTAAAATGAAAGGAACTTTTCCTTTTCCACCATTTTTTTTTTTTTTTTTAATTCTTGATCGTGTAATACCATGATATACGTCATTCTGTAGAAAAAGATGTGCACTTACCTGATAGGCTTATTTCAGAGATGAAAATCAGTCCCATAGTTAGTATTGGTTGTTGAATCTCTGGGTTAGTACTTCATCGGTATTGTAATGGCTGCTTCAAAATTAGCAGTGAGAGGTGTGGAAATTGGCCAAAGGGGGAGGGAGAGACTTGCAGGCCATTTGCACAGTCCTGTAATGCCCGAAAGGCCTGAACTCCCGTATTTTTTAATCTTATGTCTTACTCGTACTGTCCAGCACTTGTGGCATGTTTACGAATATGCTGGGTCTGTTCTAATTGTTGATTTTTTGCCATTTTGAGTTCATAAATCATTTATTTATTTTCTCAATTTCTCCAGAAATGACTGTAGTCCTCCAGAGTTAGCAGAAGAAGCCACAAAACAAGATGCTGAAAGCCTGATAAATGGTAAGGTTACTTATTCATTTGGGTGAATGTGGAACTAAGCCACGGCAAGATATGAGTAGAAAATACATCATCATCCCAAACCATATTTTCATATTCTCATAGGGCAGAAGTATGTAGAGCCAGGCTTTCAAATTTCTCTGGTGACTTTGGTTGCAGGAGACAGCTGCCCCTAGTTAAAGTTCCTTTGGCCTCTTTTACCATAAGTGGTGTGAAACCTACAAACATAATGTTAAAAGTGAGTGTGCGAAAATGAAAAGAAGCTCCTAATTTTTTATTGCTCTATAGAACACCTGTAAAGGTTAGGTGTAGTCAACTTCCATCTCACATTATGGAATGTAGTCAGTAATGATACAAAAAGTTCAGACGTTGCATTGTTATGACATGCTTCATAAATTATTGTAAAAAACTGGGGTCTTGTCCCTACTTTCTTGACCATAGTTTCAATATATGCTGAGAGGTGGTTTCCTTCATCCTTGTAATGGAAGCGTTCGTTTCCATGCTGTGATAATTATTTGATCCTCTTGACTGTGACATCTAGTAGAATACCCCACTTTAATCCCTTGGCTGCAGTTAAGGTGGCAAGAGCGATACCCCTGTTGCGGCAATCCACAGAAAAGTTACCCATTTTCAGTGCAATGATTTTCATATTAATACACAAGATAAAGAAAAAAAAATAGAACATGCATAAGAAAGCGAAACCATTCTTCTCGCCTATGGGCTCATCATTAAATGTTTAGATTCTCCTGCAGTGCTGCAGAGAGAGGTTGAAGCAATGCCATTTTCATTTTTTTTTTTTTTTTTGCTGTAGCTGTCCGTCATGCACCACCACCCACACCGCCACTCACCACACTTCACAAAAGTTACCCATTTTCAGTGCGGTAGTTTACAAGATAAAAATAAATAAATAAATAAAACATGCACAAGAAAGCAAAACCATTTTTCTTACCTATGAGCACATCAATGAATGTTTAAATGCTCCTACGATGTCACAGAGAAAGGTTGAAGCAATGCCATTTTCGGTGTTTTTTTGGGGGCGTTGCTGTAGCTGTCTGTCACGCACCACCACCCTCACTGCCACTCATGACATTATTTCCCAACCATGCACCACTATGTGCATCACTTTCTTTGTATTATCTTGAATGGTTCACATAGCACTTCAAAATCATTGATTTACAAACATTATAAAATAAAATAATGTGATACTGAACCATGAAATAATTGTAAATACAGTAATGCTAAATTCAGTGAAAGATATTTACATTGCTTATACCAGACACTTTCATTTTCCCTATATTTTAGTCATTTACACTTGCTCTCTATCACTTACTTACATTTGTTCAGTCACTTTTCTAGAGGAGTTAGAAGTTGACAAGTGTGTGAAAGTCACGGTGGTGTAACGTCTGTGGGTTGGTGTCACATGGAGCGTGCTGTGCTGGCCTGTTTTTTCAGAGGTTCTACAATATATTCCACACTAGAATCTCTAGAATTGCTATCACTAGTAGGTGCATACTTCCTTTTCTGTGGTATATGACATCTAGCATCTCTTTTCTTGGTAACACCAAGCTTAGTTGAGGGCTGGGACGAACGCAACGGACCACCTGTAGATGCTATGACTTCCTGATGCAAACTGGGCTCACGTGGTTATGTAATGCTTGATACAGTGTGGAAGATGCTAAAAGGACAAACTGGGGACTCCAAGCATGGGTGGATGAATACACAAAGTACTTGTGCCAAAATACAGGCAGCAACTTTTGAAATTGATTCATGGATTTTAAAAGGAACATCTCAGCCTGTCATTCATACCTTTTAAAAGGAATGTCACAGCCAAGGGGTTAAGGACCCTTTACAAAAGGTGTCTCTGTAAGCACTGATTGGGGGATGAGTCATACTTTTTTTCTTGAGTGAAACAGGGTAGCCTCTCCTGTATGAAGGAAGCTGGTTGCCAGGATGAATATGTTAACTGAATTTGCCTGTTGTGGTGATGATGACAACCCCTGTTGGTATGCAGATCATGCTGGGATGGTGTCACTTACAAAGTGGATGCTTTTCCAAACACAGCCTTCAGTAATATTATAAGGAAACATGTAAACACATTGTGTGCACAGGTGATAGATTAATAACAAGTACTAGTCCAGATGAGATTAATAACAAGTACTAGTCCAGATGTGATTAAAACAACTCGCCATGAAAGAATAAAGCCAGTGCCACAAGGTGGAAATGAATAGGATGTGATGACAAGAAAACCGACTCTTCAGTTCACTTCAATCCTCATTACCACAGCATTCCACAACAAAATGAAATTTTTGGGGTTTTGAATCAGTTTCACAGGTGTAGTGGAATTACAGCTCCTGCTGCTTGACTTATGGCTGAGTTGAGATGACACCCTCACCATGCTTGTGTTTACCAGTACATTGTAGAGGCCTGGTGTCCTCTCCTACGATGCTCTAACATACCAAAAGTGAAGTAGTATGTAGAAATGAAGTTAACAACATACCAAAAAGGAAATAGTATGTAGAAATTAAGTTAACAACATACTGAAGTGAAGTAGTATGTAGAAATGAAGTTTTGAGGGCATGTGGTGGGAGGAATGGGGTAGTAATGAATGTTAGAGAGGCTTGGAGTCATTTCTTTCATGAGAGGCTACTGCAGTGCTGTGCTGTACAGGATATTCTTGACTTCATGAATTAACCCTTAATCTATGGGTGGAGTACACTGGTACTCCCACACTCTTTCTCCAGGCCACTATAAGTGGAGTATATATACTCTTTGGACTCTTGTGGCACTGCTTAGTTGCACAGTTATTGAAGTAGCTGGTGGGTTCTGGCATGTTAGAAGCTGTTTGGTGTCTTTTGCCACCCTCCCTGACTCAGTTCTGGCTCCGCTGTAGAGTCATTGAGACATGCAGTACCCCCCACCCTGCAGTGCTAACCTGAGTCACTGGAAGTGCTAATATTGTACATATAAAAAAGAGATCTGTACGATGCATTAGTGAACTAATAATACAGGCATACCCAGTTATATGATACCCCGCGATAGCGATGTAAAAAAAGTGACCCTTTCCCACCAATCGATGACCAGTCCCAAGTTATCTGATGGTTTCTTTTTTAACTGATTTTGATGATATTTTAGACTTAAATTTTGTGTTTAGGGGGAAAATATGGAAGTTGAAAAACCAAACAGTAAGGGATGCCTTCTGTAGTGAGATGAGGGTGGTGGCTGAACAGGGAGATGTGGGCGAAAGTGTTAATGAACAGTACAGAACCAAGACCAACCTCTTGAGAGTTACTGATTCAGTATGTGGATGGACAAGAGGCCCACCAAGACATAAAGTGACTAGGTGGTGGGATGAGGGTGTAGAGGCTCCAGTTAAGGAGAAAAGAAGGCTTTTCTGGGAATGTAAGAAAGGTGGTAACAAAGAGGAAGACTTGGCTGCCAAGCGTAGGGCTAGAAAAGAGGTTTACAAGGCGAAGTCTGAGTCACAGAGGCTTTTACTTGATAACCTAAAGCCTATGGAAGGGAAGAATATGATATTTAACCCCTAGGATATGCAATTCAATCAACCGAGCTTCCCTGAAGACCTGTACAGTACAGTATATGGAGCTGATTCTTCAACTCTTACAGAAATAAAAAGTTTTATGCCCATGGTTTAGAGCTTGAATTTACACACCTTATGCTGCAAACCAGAGCATTTTAGACCAACTGGTTCATGAGCTATAGCCTGTCAAAGTTGAAAAAAGATTCCCTTCCAGGCAGGGTGACTCCAGTTTTGTGTCCGTTCCCACCCCATCTCTCCCTCATTCCTCCCCTCCCATGACCTTCCTCACCCACTCCCATCAGCCCCTCCTTCTCTTCCTCCCCTCCTTCCTACCACCCCTACCCTCCTACTCCTACCCTTCAGAATATTCCAGCTCATATTTGTTTTGCAAACAGTAGCATGCACAGTAATTATATCGGTGTTCCTCACTCACTCCCAACACCCTTCGCCCCAACACTTCTCCCCTCCCCATCTTCCCTCCCCCCCATCCCCTTTCCTCATAGCTGTATAACTGTCCAGGAAAAAAAAGAAAAAAAAAAAAAGCAAAAGCATGCAAAATCTTTTTCTTGGTGTAACTCACACACTCCAGCACCCTCTCCCCTCACCCCTTCCCCCCCATCCCCTCCCCTCCCCTCAGAGCTGTCAAATCAAGTAGCTGTAAGAATTTTCCAGCTCATTTTTTTTTTTCAAACAATAGCATGCACAATGATTATGTTGGTGTTCCTCACTCACTTCCAACACCCTTCCCCCCCAACACTTCCCTCCCCATCTTCCCTCCCCCATCCCCTTCCCTCATAGCTGTGTAGTTGTCAAAAAAAAAACAAAAAAAAAAAAAAAAATCTTTTTCTTGCTGCTTCTCACACACTCCAGCACCCTCTCCCCTCACCCCTTCCTCCCCCTCCCATCCCCTCAGAGCTGTCAAATCAAGTAGCTGTAAGAATTTCAAGGGGAAAAATTACCTGGGTGCTAATCGCAGCTGACATTGCCTGAGACTCAGCTGAAACTCTACATCACAGAGAGAGTGACTTATCATGCGCTTTGACAAACAAAGAGCAAAAAGAAACACAAAGAACTACATCAAATGGAAAAGCATATGCAAAAACCTTTGGTAGGTACAGAAGGTATGCATAGTACGCGAGCTCACAGTACGCGAATCTCATTGTATACGAGGACCTATTTTTTATCGAATTTTAGTGTATTTTTTAATGGTGATGCGAACTGAACTCGTAATAGGTGAGACGGCAGTGAAGAGTGGCCCAAATCTGGGGTTACCCTGAGCACGCAACATTGCCACCCCAAGAAGCTCCAACGGTTGCCTGTGCTCCGCCCACCATGTGATGTCGATGATGTACACTCATGACATGATGCCCAGTGCACCTCGTGGAGGGTAGATGTGAAGAGAGAGGCCCAGCAGAGGAAACACGTGTGCACAGTGGGTACACTCACTGTTCCAGCTACGTTCTCTTCTACTCTCTGGCTATTGTTTTGTGTGCTACAACCGTTCCCGTGATTGCCGTACTACGCCAGGATGTCTGCCGTGTCATCCAGAAAGAAGTGCATCAGCCATGCCCTGAAGATGGAAGTCATCAAGAGACAGGAGAAGGTCAAGGGTAACATTACCATTGGGAAGGAACTCGGCTTGGCAGAATCGACGGTACGGACAATATGAACGAACAGGGAGGCCATAAAGAAGACTGTTAAGACGTATGGGACAGCAGCACTTGACGGGAGAAGCAGGCTGACCAACCAGGCAATAATTCTTATGGAGCAGTACCTGGCAACATACATCGTGAGGAAAGAGGAGGAGGGAGTGCCACTGAATGGGCGCTACATCAGGCACCAGGTAAAACTTTTCTGCAAGGCTGCAGCTCAGAAGCTTGATGTTGAGAAACCATTCAAAGCCTCCGTGGGATAGCTAGGCCGGTTCCTGAAGAGGAAGGAGCTATGTTACGTTTGCCTTACTGGCAAGCGTGCATCGGCGGTTGAAATGGCAGCCAAGGACCATCCAGCCATCCTAAAGGGGATAATCAACGAGGGTGGCAACAGCAGGGACCAAATCTACAATATTGATGAAACGGCCCTGTACTAAAAGGCTTTGCCGAAGTTCAGTTTTATTAGTAAACATCAGTGGCAGGCTTGGGGGAGAAAAATGGACAAGAGCAGGATAACGGTCTTGTTCGCCATGAACTTATCAAGCACACACAAGATGCAGCCTGTTGTGGTTCATACCGCAGCACACCTCAGATGTTACAAGAATCTTCGCTGCATGGATGACAGTGGGGTGTACAGGTACAGCAACTCCAGCAGCTGGATGACGAGCAGCATCATGTAGGAGTGGCTGCTACGGCACTTCATCCCTGACACCAAGGCGAATTCCCGGAATCTTGGCATCCCATTCAAGGTGCTCCTCATCCTCGACAACACCCAAAGTCATCCAACCTGGCTAGCAGACCTCAGTAGGGACTGCAAGATCATTTTTTTGCCACCCAGAACAACCTCTCTCATCCAGCTGCTAGATCAGGAGTTGCTTGCAATGGTGAAGCAGCTATACCACCAGCTCCCCTATGACCACCTCCGCACCAAAACTGACAACCCAGAGGAACTGCAGGTAATCCTTGCCTTGGACACCGTGTGGAATGATGTCATGGATGCCGAGGACGGTTGGGACTCGCCTCCCACTTCACCTGCTCCATCAGCTCCATGCACAGCACCCGCACCACCAACCGCTTCAACTCCTGATAAGAGTGTAATAGCTTTTTGGTGGTCATTCATCCTGAAGGATGCCATCAACTTCCTGTTGTCTTCTTGGGCAGATATCACCAACGCAACAATCAACCATGCCTGGCGCCTTCTCGTTCCGCACCTGTGTGACATCACACTGGCAAGCAGCTTTCAGTCCCTGGCCGCTGCCGAGGCAGCCACTCTCACAACTGCACAAGCTGTGCCCGGGTTTCAGGGTGTCACGCTGGAGGAGATCAGGGGCTTACGTACGGCAGCAGTGGAGCAGGATCCCCAGGAAATCATGGAACGAGTGGACGAGGCCAACGCAGAGCAGGAAACTGCAGCAGAACAGCCAGCACCATCAACAATGAAGAGTGGAGACTTGTCGATGATGGAGGTCAGCCAGGTACTGTGTGCCCTAGATAAATTCAAGGAAGAATTGAAAGACATTGAACACTGTCAGTTGCGAGTTGGAGGAAGTAATGACTTCACTGGACAGAACCTTCTGCTACTACACTGACAGGCACAATCAGGAAGTTAATAGAAGGATGCGAACCCTCATCACCCATTACCTGCGGCATCAGGAAAGTGAGGAATCACTCCCTTCAACATCAGAAGATCCATTTCCTGGAGTGGATCAAGAAGATGATGTGATGTCTGAGGTGTCAGAAATAGACCTTGAAGGGTTTATGAATGATGTGAGTGCATTAGCTAGTGAAAGTGTCGAAAGTGCTGGTGACGAGAGTGGTGAGGAAGGTGGTGTGGCGGGTGGTGCAGGAGGTGCATGCTAGGTGCCTCACCCTGCCTCGGATCCCCTTCTTACCTCCATCAAGCCTGTTGTCCTCCTGGGTTAAGGTGAGCAGCCATATTCTTGTTGGTTTAATTAAGCTATATCCTTGTTGATTTAGTAAAGCCATAATCTTGTTGGTTTACTTTATCTTAGCTAATATGTCTTAGATAGTTTCCCTGTACTGTACAGTACATTACCCTCGCGTCCAACACGGTAATATTGTCATGCATGGGTCACGTGTTGGACCAAAAACGTGTTGGACTAACAATAGAGCTTATGGGGAAAAATGAATTATGTCAGCAACCCTAGGAAAAGTCACCCTAAATACCTACCATATACCTATACATATATTGGTACTATTGTCATTATAATAAATGGTACTGTGCTATGAATGATAACTAACCTTTTAGGATAGTGTTGGTGGGCTTGCTGGGAATGGAAGGTGGTATCCAAGGCTGTAGGTAGTCCTACTGGGTCCCCGGAGGATGGCTGCTGGCGTCTCTAGCGGGTAATGGCTGTTGCTCCTCCTCAACCTCCCTCATAAATCCTTCGAAATCACACTCAGAATCACTATCTTTGTCCACAGCCATGGAAGGTCCTGCTTCTGCCTGTCCTAGCACTCTGTAATCCTCGGCAAAGGGCATGCTTCTCACACTTTTGCCAGAGCCCCGTCTCGTGACTGTGGAAAGTGATCGCTGTCGCTGACTCGGTAGAGAATTAGGAGAAGCAACTTTGTTTATAAACTGGTACACACGCCGATGAGAAGGGTTTCAAAACGATTGATATTTATTCTAAAATATTAATATGTATTCAGTGTCAGGCTAAATGTTCAATGCTGTAGTACAATACATTCTCTGTCGAGTCGCCTGGGTTTTGGTCACACTGTTTTGCCCGTCGTATCCTCGGCAGGAATCCATCCAGATGAATTCCAAATGCCCGTGGTATCGTCGGCAATTTTACCACGTTACCATTCTGATTTACCATCGTATCCTTGGCAAACCTGGTATGAAGTGCCGTGTGATAGCCTTCGGCTGCCAGGATCTTGTCTTGGTTTTTTATTATGGTCCTCACGTTGGCTTCATTCATGTCGTAGGCCTTGGCAATGTCAACTTTCCTCTCCCCTTTCTTCTTCCTCTCGATGCTTTCTAGCTTGGTGGCCTGAAGGAGGTGCCGACGCTTCTTGGGGTTCTCGGAAGGCTTCTTAGGCATCGTGAGCAGGGTAAAATGCAGTAACAAGGGCAGAAAATGCAGCAAGAAAAAAGCACCTTCCAATGTGAATTATGCGACTGAGTGGCACTGTGGCGGGAGAAATTTAAACAAAACATCACGTGTCAGCAGAAGCATTTTTAATTGGGCGGCATCACGATCACGTCACGATAGCGGGCGGGGAAGGCTACTTGATCAGAAGTTTTCATTGGCTATCATCATCATGGGAATGTCCAGTATGACCGTGTTGGACCGGGGGTGATCGTGCTAGAGGTGAACTCTGCGGATTTCGCCCACTTCTCGGAGCTCTGTGTGTGTTATGCTAACACACTCGTGTTGCAGTAATTAAATCGTATTAAATAATACTAATTATTTGCTCTCTGTGCTGGACGTGAATCGTTCTGAACTAACGCGTGATGGACGCAAGGGTACTGTACTTAGGTCTGAAAGGAGTCTTAAGGGTTACCGATGAAAGGGGGTGCCTCCCGTATGTAATTTTTCCCACAAGTTTATGTTTTCACAGTACGCGAATTCCTAGTAAGTGACCTCCTCTGCCGCTCATAAACTCAAGTACTATGCACACCTACTGTACGTAATTGTGCCAGTAACATGCTTTTCCCCCAAAAAAACATGCAGAAAACATGGAAATTCATTTTAAAAAACATGAAAAAAAAACTTACATTCTATGTTTCGTGTATTGGTGTATGCAGTTACACAAACAATAATCTGGTGTTGAATGAAAACACGCAACATGAATAGTAACAATGACGTATAGTACTCCAGGCGGGGGGGGGGGAAGGTAAGTGGACGGCATACTACAGGGGGTGGGTGGTGGGGTGGGGTGGGGAGGGGAGGGGAGAGGCCTGGAGGGGTGGTATGAGGGTATAGAGGTGGGAGACAGACACCACAAGACAGAGGACAGGCAGAGAGGGAGTACAGGGGTGTGGAGGGTGGGTATGGGGGATATAACCCTCCCCAGGGAGACAGGGAAGGGGGGAAAAGGGGGGGGAACCATGGTGGCATGATGGAGGATGATGGGGGAGGGGGAGGGAGGGAGCAGGAGACAGTCAGAGGCGAGGGAAGGGGAGAGGGAACAAAGGTATTGGGGTAGAGGAAGGTAGCCAGAGGACTTAGTTCTCATTGGTTTGCATCGATATACGTCACAATCGGGTCAAAGCCTAGTGTCCGGAGTTTTTTATAAAGGCTCCTCTATCGATCACATTCGGCATCTAGTATAATCCTGAAAATGGATCAGTCGATCCTTTTAGTACTTTAGGGGCTAAGGTGGCAAATCAGATGAAGAGGGAGAATAGGATATCGTAGGTGAGCAGTGTGTGAAGAATGATGAAGGATGGATTGTGGTGAACAGTGGGGATATTTTAAACCCATTAAGAGAGCATTACAGCCTTTTGTTGAATAAGGAGTTTGACTGGGACAAGGAAAGTTTGGAGCCAGCAGCCAGTGTTTGGCCCTTGGCCTTTGATTGATGCTGCCACTGTGAGCAGGGCAATAGGCAGGATGCAGGTAGGGAAGGCAGCAGGTGTGTCTGGGTTGACTGCTGAAATGTTGAAAGCCTCAGAAGATATAGGAGTGATGTTAGTCACTGACCTGATAAATAGAAGTGATGTTAGTCACTGACCTGATAAATACGATCATATATGAGTGTGTTGTCCTGGATGATTGGCTAAAGAGTGTAATTGTAAATGTGTACAAGGGGAAGGGCGATGCCCTGAAAAGAGGAAATTATAGAGGCATAAAGCTTTTAGACAATATAATGAAGGTAATGGAGAGAGTTCTAGAAGCTATGCCTAGAGAAAGAGTGAATAATGATGAGACTTAGTTTGGGTTTTTGCCAGGCAAAGGGATCATTGATGCCATATTGTTCAGTGGCTTCGGGAAAAATATATAGCAAAGAAAAGGGAACTGTTCTTTGTTTTTGCTGATTTGGAGAAGGCCTTTGACAGAGTCCCTAGAGAGGTGGCGAAGTGGACAGCGAGAAAGCTTGGGATGAAGGAGTGGCTGTTTAGGGTTGTTATGGCGATGTATGTGGGTGCTCGCACCCAGGTTAGAGTTAATGGAGATTTGAGTGATGAGTTTTCGTGAATGTTGATGTGCATCATGGGTCAGTCTAGAGCCTGTTGTTGTTTATCATGGTACTTGAAACCCTTTCATTAGGGTCATTATGGCAATGTATGTGGGTGCTCGCACCCAGGTTAGGGTGAATGAAGATTTGAGTGATGAGTTTTCCATGAATGTTGATGTGCATTATGGGTCAGTCTTGAGCCCCTTGTTGTTTATCATGGTACTTGAAGCCCTCTCACGTGACTTCAGAAATGGACTCCCATGGAAGATGTTGTATGCTGATGATTTGGTTTTGGTTGCAGAGAATAAAAGGGAGGCAGAGGAAATTTTTAGGGAGTGGAGAGATGGTATGAGGCACAAGAGCATAAGAGAAAATGCAGATAAAACAAAAGTGATGGTATCTAGGGCTGGGACAATGCTGTCAGAGAAGAGGGAGAGTGGCCATGTGTGATTTGTCACAAGGACATGGGAAGTAATTATATCTTGTACAGTGTTTGTGATAAGTGGGTGCACAAGAGATGTAGTAGTATTAGAGGTAGACTGCAAGATAATGCTGATTTCATGTGAGCGGTGTGTTGGGGACAGCGTGTGGAGATTGCCAGGCGTGAAAAGATTGAATTAGCTGGTGAGTCTCTTGAGTGTGTGGAAGAGTTTTGTTATTTGGGAGATATGTTATGTGCTGGAGGTGGGGCAGGAGCTAATTCTGTGGCTAGAGTGAGGAGTGGTTGAAAGAATTTCAGGGAGCTATTGCCTCTCCTAACATTTAGAGGGCTCTCCTTCCCTGCTAAGGGATCTTTGTATGTGGCATATGTTGGGAGTGTAATACTGTATGGTAGTGAGACCTGGGCAGTAAAGGAAGTGGATATTCACAGGCTCAACTGTACAGAAATGACAGTGATTAGTTGGATGTGCAGCATGTCCTTCAGTGCAAGGCCTTGGGGCGCTAGGTGTACAATGGAAGAGTTGAGAGGTAAGATGGAACTGAAATGTATTGTAGTTGTGATGAGAGGTAGATTGAGATGGTTTGGGCATGTGGAGAGGATGAGGGATGATAATTTGGGTGCCAAAAGTGAGAAGTGTTAATGTTGGGGGAAGGGTAGTGAGAGGTAGACCGAAAAGACGTGGGATGAGGTCATTGAGTTTGACCTCAGGGTTAAGGAACTAAGTAGGGAAGCTCCCAGAGATTGAGCAGTATAGAGAGCTGCCATTAGGTGACCAAGACTGACACATGCAAGCTTGTTGAAACCTTCAAAAGCAAAAGACAGAAACGTTTAGGTTGATTTATAAACTGTTTTTAGACATACAGTCACTACTTGTTTTACGTTGATTCAGTATACGATAATTCTTTACGATGATAACAGAAAAGTTCAGCCCAAAATCCAGTTTCTGATGAATTTCCTGCTATAATGATATTGCCCTCGGAAAATTTTGTACGAAGTGCCAGGCACATGCAAGGCGACAGTCACTTGTCTCAGGCAAGATGGCGGCCCCAGCGTGCAGAGCATTGTTTTGGTTCAGTTGCGGTCCTGCCATCCCTTCAAAGCCCTGTCTTTTCCACTCGTTCACGTGTGTCCCCCCACCCCCCGCCATTGTCACCTCTCAGCCAAGCATTGTGCTACAGCAGGCCTATACATTGTGTAGCACCAGACCAACGTTACGCAAGTGTGATTGTTGTGTTGTTGGAACGATTTACTGTACGTGAGTATCGCTGCCTGTATTGGTGTGATAGTGTTTGTTTTGGTCTTGGAGACGACTTGGACCGACTCAGGACGTAGTAGTAGTAGTAGTAGTAGTTGTTCCCTAGGCAGTCTGGCTGAACAGCCCTGAGTCCCTTAGGAAGGCCATGGCCGAGACCGGGCTTGCCCACAGAGCTCTCAAAAAGTGTATGTTGTGTTGTTGGCACAAATGATTGTGTGCAATGCAGCCTTCCATAATGTGCTTAATAGTATGGGGTGCTGTGTTGCATCCTGGACAGGCATCAGCAACAGAGTCATCCAGCCTCTTCTGGTAGCTTAAGAGGGCTGGATGGTGCCCACATTTCAGCCTGGCCAGGTGGACCCTGTCCTCACGAGGAAGATAGGATTCAGAAGGGTGGATGTCAGGAGGCCGTGCATGCAGCTGTGTGTTGTCTTTAAGTGACTGATTGGAGCGGCGAGTGATATGAGTGTGGATATGCTTCTGGAAGCTGGTCTGAGGTGGGCGAGGGGGGAAGGTTTGACAGTATTTGTGTATGGTATCGTGTGCTGGGTATTGTTTTCATGTTCCTTGGTGTGGGTGGATGTGCTGCCAAGTACAGTAGTGGATGTTGTGGGTTTGTGGAGGCTGTAGCAAGAAACTGGGTGCCTCTCATGTCTAGGTGATCCTTGACTTTGAGGACTGTGGTTTCTTGATGTAGGTGGTCTGTGGGTGTAGTAGCTGTGCAGCCTGTGATTATTTTTAGGGCCTTGTTCTGTATGGTCTGTAGAGTGTTGTAGTGTGTTTTGGTGAGGTTAGAAGCCCAGGCAGGGCTTGCATAATTCATCACTGAACGTATGAATTGTTTTTATACTGTGATGGTGGTTTCTTTGTTGTGTTCAAATGTTGTATGGGCAAGTGACCTCAAAGCACTGAGTCTTGGTGTTATTTTATTTTTAATGTTTGTGATGTCTTGTTTAAATGACATTGATGTATTGTATGTTACACCAAAGATTTTGGGTGTGTGTGTGTGTGTGTGGTAGGGGGGTGTTGTTTATGGTGAGGTGTGGGATGTGACTGTGTTCTGCTGTCCAGTTTGTGAGAAGAGTCACTGTAGATTTGGCTGGGGCTATTTCGAGCCTGTTTATTAAGATGGGTTGTCATTTTTATTTCAGTCTTGGGTAGGTGACTTTGGGAAGCTGAGTTGACGTAACTCCCCTTTTATAATGTTTCAATCTCTCAATTTTCGAGAAAATCGGTATACGATAAGGTATGACCTGAAGTAACCCCATCGTAAAACGAGTAGTGACTGTAGATTAATGTGATTTAGTCATAGGTGGGGTGAACATGTCATTTTTTAGTACAGTTTACTAAGTTAGATTTCTTTCCAGATTTGTTTTTCATGATTTTCAGATACAGTATTATTTTTGGGTTTAGGTGAGTTATAAATTGCTTTTAGACTTAGTTTAGCATGTTTGAAAGCTATTTGGGAGTTTAGGTGAACTAGAAACTTGCTTTTGGACTCTTTTGGGTGAGTTTTGGACTTGGTGTGGGGGGGAATCCCAAGGCTTTCCAACGCGTCCCGATACTTTTTGTGTTATCCCCTGTTAACGATTTATCAGCTCAATGATGTGTTTTCCCAAACGCATCTCATCATAATAACGAGGACGGTCTGTACAGGTAAACCTTGTTTTACAGTTGACCATTAAACAATACTTGACATACAGCATAATTATGATCATAAGATTTTAGCACATTTTCCTTTAAACAGTTGCTGCAATTCCATATGAAAAGAGTTATGTTCCATCCATTATTTATGTACTTATTTTTATTTATTTATTTCTTTTAAGCAGTTTAACCCGCCGCTTGCCGGCTATTTTTAGCCCTCTGGGTCACCCCAGTGCCAGCCATTTTTCTACCTTTTTTTTTGGGGGGGGGGGCTAAAATGATAGATTTTGATGTGGAAACAATGAATTTCGCCGTTAAAATGCTCACCGAGGCTCGAAAATGAGTATCATTGAGTCCTACATGCTCGTGTACAGGTATAGCCACTCTCTAACGCTCACCATGTACATGAGAGAAAGCTGCTTTCTGTGTAAGGTATACTCAGGTATTTATGCTGGGAAGGTATAGCAATGTTCAGTACATTTTTCTGATCACTTATTACTTCAGCATCCGTCACAATTTTCGTGTCTTTCTCACTGTGAATGCATTATCTTACACATACTTGAAGATAGGTACAACCTGACTTCATTACATACAGTCCTGGCACTTACAAGAAGGTATTTACAACTTGACTTCACTATATAGTCCTTACACTTACAAGAAAATATTTACAACATACACTAACATGAAAATATTTACAAAATGCCTTCACTATATACAGCACTGGGTGAGGCACACAGGCAGAGTGAGGCAGAGAGAGCGAGAGGGGGGAAGCGAGTGAGTGTATGGCCTTGACAGCCTGGGGGATGGTAGAGGAACAGTTACCTTACATGCCTGCCAATTTTTACCCGTGAATCTTGAAAAATGCGGTCACAGTGAAGTTTTTTATTTTAGACCGTTTTAAAACGACACTGGCACTGGCCACGGCATTATGTCAGACAGTTTTAAAACGGCTCTGGCACACGGCGGGTTAAACAGTTTTTTGGTCAGTTGCTCCCTGTACTATTGTTTGCAGATGATACTGTGTTGTTAAGTGAAGATGAAGGGGAGCTGCAAGGCTTGGTGGATGAGTTTGGGAGAGTGTGTAAGAAACGGAATCTAAAGGTGAATGTAGGGAAGGGTAAAGTTATGGTTTTTGAGAGAAGTGAAGTCAGTGAATGTACAGTGAGGTTGGATGATGAGGAAATGGAAAATGTGAGTGCATTTAAGTACTTGGGTAGTGTGATGAGTAAGGATGGAAGTTTAGAGGGTGATGTGCTTGAAAGGGTACAGCAAGGAAGAAAGGTTGCTAGTTCCTTGAAAACAGTGATAAGAAACAGGGAAGTGAGCATGGAAGTGAAAAAGTTACTACATGACAGTACTGTGATGCCAACTCTTAACGTATGGAAGTGAAGCTTGGACCTTGTTGTAGGGACAGAAGTCAAGAGTGAGAGTAGTGGAAATTAGATATTTGAGAGGAGCATGTGGGGTCACTTGAAGAGACAGACTGACAAATGAGGAAGTGAAGGAGCATTGTGGTATGGTTGTGGATGTGATAGGAAGCGTTAGGAGAGACACATTGAGGTGGTTTGGCCATGTGGAGAGGATGGAGAGTGAGAGACTGATGAGGAGAATGTATGTTAATGAAGTGGAAGGGGGGAGAGGGATGGGGAGGCCAAGGATGAGATGGAGGGATGGAGTAGAGAGGTATATGAGAGAGGGGAGTGTGAGCTGGGAGCAGGGCAGTGAAATGGCGGGGGACAGGGCGACATGGAGGCGATTTGTTTGTGGCCACCCCTTACACGATTAAGGCATCTGGCAATAGATAGATGGATAGACAGCAGTTGCCCTTTTTGTTTATACAGTTGCTGTGATCTAGTACAAAGTCTCAGTGGTCACCAACACAAGCCTGCTGTCTACACTCACATGTCTGTTCCAAAATGGCCTTTGAACTCAATCACTGTCTGGTATGTCATTGTCAGTGATCAAACAAAAGTGTAGCACTGGTGTTAACCCGCCGCGTCCCGTTGACGTATATATACTTCCACACTTTTTGTCACTGTCAGTCCCGTTGATGTTTATAAACGCGCATCAATTGCAAGGTCCCTAATTTGCACAATTTTCAATTTTTGCGCTTGATTTTTGGTACATATACAGTAATCCCGCATTTTTTACGGATTTTTTGTCTACGGTTTTGCCCTCTCGCGGATTTTCTTAGCATTAATAAGTTCAACTGAAATATCCTTGAATATACAGAAAACAAAAAATTTGAAATTCCCGCAACTTCCAATTGTAGCGCGGTAAACTCACGCTACCCTCTGTCCCTTTCCCGCGGCCCCTCTGCCTGTGTTACCATATCTAGCATAATTTTATTCTTTTAGCACAATTTTGATAAAATTTCGAGTCTGGAATATTTTTTAGCATATTAGAAGTTTTAGCATCATTCTAGCATAATTTTGAATGGAATGGAATATTTTTGGAATTTTATAAAAGCTACAAATCAGAGAGAGAGAGAGAGAGAGAGAGAGAGAGACGAATAAGGTAAGAAAATGTAAGGTTTGAATAGTTGGTTACTTTCAGTTTGGGCTTGGTTCGGTTGGATTAGGTTAGGTTAGGTTATGGGAGAAATGGAGTTCCCCCGAGCTAAGCCCTGTATTGGACTATATAGCCCCACTAGGGTTACAGGAGGGAGCTACCCCTCCCGGCACGGCAGCCCTGGCGAGGCTCGAACTTGCAATCCCCCGATTACAAGTCCAGCGTGCTACCACTGTGCTACCGCGCCCCCTTAGGTTAGGTTAGGTTTTAGGTTAGGTTCGGTTTGGTTCGGTTAGGTTAGGTTAGGATAAGTTTGAGCTTTGTATTTTACCCATGAAACCTAGGTTTTTCCGATGGATTTTGGTATGATTCATTTGATTTTCAGCTTCATTTCGGTCGGAAATGACTATTTTCTGTGTTTCCTCCCCTCCCTATAACCCCCGATTCCCCAAAGATCCCCCATTGTTGCAGGGGGATGGGGGGGGGTCATATCTCAAAATCTGGTTATTTCCGATGGAAATGATGCTCAAAATCGAATGAATCACATCAAAATCCATCAGAAAAACGTAAGTTTCGTGGGAAAAAGCAGTATGGGCAGAAAACCGATATTTACCCTCTTACTGTGTGTAGGTTCATTTTAATATTTTCATAATAAACAGTACATGATTAATATGTGGTATGAATATGTATAGAATTTTATCATTTAGCTTCAAGTTAGCATAATTCATTTTTTACTTGGAACAAATTTGCTCAATCTAGCATAATTTTTTCACTGCCCTAGCATAATTTCGTTGTTTGGGTATGGCAACACTGCTCTGTGCCCCGCATTCCTCAGTCCATGCCTGACTGCCTCACGTGTGTGGTGTACTTGCAACCGCACTATGATACGAGCCTCTTGCCTCCCACTTGCTTTCCACATGGCCCCAGGACGTAAGCCAGCCTCACCAAAGGCTAATAATACAATTAGTAAGAACTCCAAAGTGACAAAACGATCAAGAAAAGTTATGACCTTAGCAGAGAAAATTGTGTTACTGGACAAGCTAAGAAGCGACCGTGCGAGTGTTTGCTATCACCAGTTAATGCATCTTTTCATTTTGTACTGTTTTGTGAATAAATGTGTAGATAATTGTGTATTACAGTACGATGTTTACGTTTTTCCTTCATAATGGAGTATGTGCTTTCAATCTTGTAAGAAGGTATTTCGGGATGAGTATGGAGGTTTCGGGACAATTCGCAGTCACAACAAACACACAAGATAATTCGCCTTCATTAATGAAGATAGCTATGGGTGACGCTAGAATATAATTCAAAGGCGACTACAGCGAGGAAGAAACAAGTTAATTATTGACTAAAGGTGCAACTAATAAATAATATCCAGAACCTACGCTACTGAACATAGACTTTGCTGGATTCCACTGAAATATAGTTATTAAAGTATTGATTAATTAATAATAAGTATATTTATAAAAGTATTGATTAGTATATTTATAGAATGGCGGGGAATCATCCAGGGTGCGAATTGTTCTGAAGGGGAATCGTCCATGTTTTGACGGGGAATTGTCTGACGGCGAATTGTCTCGCAATCAGTATGGACATGGACTGTGTGATGGGCAGCATGGTGGACACAAGTGCAAGATTCAATTGTTAATAGAGTATTCGCGAATTTAAATTTTCGCGGGGGTTACAAGAACGTAACTACCGCGAAATATGCGGGATTACTGTACATGGGACACCTTCCTCTACAAGATGCCAGGCAGGGACAATGCCTTACCCTGCATGACCCCCCCCCTCCACATGCCATTGTCTCAGCAATTCACCTTTTGCCAGTGACCTGGCCAGTAAAGACATGTCGTGCCATGGTACGAAATTCAGGGCCAGAGTGATTCCCCAATCGATGACAATGTGGAGGACAAAGTTTACGTAGCATTAGAGGAAGAAACAGTCAGAAATGATGATCAGGTATTTTGATGTGTTTGGTGAGTGAAACAATGCTTATATTGCCTATATTACTGTGTGAAAACCAATATACTCTCGTACTTCTTATAAATTCATACCAAATAAATAAAAAAATACCGTTTATGAGTGGTGTGGAATAGTTACCCTCCCATAGAATTTGTTTTCCTTGGAGCCAGCCTGATAGAAAACCTAGTGAGGTAAGGGGTACTGCTACCTGTATCGACTATTTTAAACCTCAGGTGAGCGATTTATCTATGAATTATCAATGTGTCTCACCAAAAGCAGAGGTTTGAGCCAGATAATTTTTTTCCCAAAATTGGTCGGGATTGGGGGGAGTCAGTGGTGGAAAATCAGTCGGGACGGGACGGGTTAAAGTAGGAAGTGAAGTGCAGTGAAGCAAAATATCCACCAGTTTAGATGAGATGGAACCTTAGTTATGTCAGATTGTTGACCATTTCCGGAAACATACCTCCATTGAACCCATGTTATAGTTGTGCAATTTATTATCAGTCATTATCCAATTGGTTTTCCAGTAATACATCCCAGTTGTAAAGTGAGGTTTGCCTGTATTTATAGAACTCATTGATAACTTTGTATTTTGAAGTGATTTTCAGGGAATACTTTGAAAAAAAATACCTCATGTGTTGCAGGGAGTTGAAGCATATTATAAAGCAGACTTCTGAATGCAAGGATAAAGTGTTAATGTACTACAGTATATTCATACCCCGAACTGAGCTTGCATTCCTCCAGCACAACAGTGGGTGTGTAGCACCCGTCTGGCAACAAATTCTCATCCCTTTTCTGTCCGACTCTCTAATGCAACAGTTAACTGTTACTCCTAGTTCTTCATGTATGCAACAAGTCAGCTTTGGAACTGTCTTCCTTTGTCTGCATTTCTCACTGCCTTTGACCTGCAGGTGTATCTTAGCCACCACCAGATGTCAGTTGGAACTGTCAAAAAATCGGTGGCCGGGTGGTGTGAAGTGTCGGTAAGAACCACACTTGTTTTTCCAGCACAGTTTTTTTTTTTTTTTTTTTTTTTTTTTTTTTTTTTAATGCAAGAAAGAAGGAACCAAAGGCCAGGAGCCCACATATGGTTTCTTCCAAGAAAAAAACAAAAACAATACAAAAGAGAGCCAAATTCAAGATCCATTCATTTCATTTTGAGATGCCTGGTCACACTGTGTTTGAAAGACTGGAGATCATAGGAAGTAGGAAATACAGACAGTTTGAAGTGGCGGCCATTTTATCTCGTTACCAAAAGTTCTGGGGAGACTCTCACCAGCCCGCCCAACCATACCTCAGTCTTCTTTGTGACTTTGCCAGGTGTAGGACGATCTTTTCTTAACCTTTCTCGTCCCATTTCGTTCCCGACTCACATGGACTTTTGCCTCGACCACCCCTGCTAAGCCTCCTTCGAAGGATAATAGGAAAGTACTCAGTGATAGTGCCATAGGGCGTGCCTTGGACACTGTGTCTAGTTTATCTAGAGAAGTTCTCATGTTGAGAGCAAAGCCTTAGTCGGGGCCATGGGCAGATGCATGAACACATTCTGTTATTGTGGTGAAAATTAGTCCTCTTCCTTACGTCATTACTCATCGATGCAACAACCTACAGACCTGGGGATACAGTACTTTCATTTACAACACAGAGAGTTGGTGAGTTATACGGTCTTTAATGCGTTTCCCTAATTGCTATAGTTTCTGAGATATTAAGGTTAGAAGTAGAGCTATATTGTGTTTTTTCTGTACTGAGGTGAGGTGAAAGCAGAATTTTAGCCCAGCGGTTAGGGGTTAAAATGAACTGATCTTGAATTTGGGCTTTCATTTATCTTGCTTTTGTTTTTTCTTGGAGGGAACAGTCTTGCAGGCTCCTGGCCTTTGGTTCCTTCTTCCTTGTATTAAAAAAAAAAAAAAAAAAAAAAAAAATGCATTGAGTAGGCTCCTTATTTACTTACTGGTAACTGTTGTTGCCTATGCTTTACCCTTCATTTATTTTGTATGTTTCTGATAATTAACCCAAATTTACAGGTATTTTATGGATCATGTATGAAAACTACAAGCTTTTTCTTAAGCGCTTGTGTTATATCAAGCCCACTTTGTTTTAGGTGATGACAAGCACTATGAAGATGATTTCTCCTCCATGAGTGAGAGAGATGGCAGAGATGGGGATGTGGAAGAGGAAGAGGAGGAGGAGGTTACAGAGGACATAGAGGAGGACTTGTCGCTAGATGACCTTATCAACTCAAGTGCCTCAGCTGTAAGTGTTCTGTCTATCTATCTATCTGTTGCTAGATGCCTCAGTCCAGTATGGGGTGGCCACAAACAAATCGCCCCCATGTTGCCCTGTCCCCCGCCATTTCACTGCCCTGCTCCCAACTCACACACCCCTCTCTCATATACCTCTCCACCCCATCCCTCCATCTCATCCTCGGCCTCCCCCTCCCTCTCCCCCCCATCCATCTCACCCACATACACTCTCCTCATCAGTCTCTCACCCTCCATCCTCTCCACATGGTCAAACCACCTCAGTGTGTTCCTCCTAACGCTTCCTATCACATCCACATCCACACCACAACGCTCCTTTATATCCATTTGACAGCCTGTCTCTCCATGTGACTCCACAGGCTGTGTTCAGAATTTTGTATTTACAGTACGGTCATATACAACACATCATGCACTGTATACAATGTGAAATGTTTAGAATGTGACTTGTGACTGAAAAATCCTTGGAGAAAGTGATTTTACAGATTCATAGAACAGAAGGGAAATTCTGACATTAAAGCCCACCAGATTTGGCCTAGATGAACACAGCATGAATCCCGTCCCCTCTCAATACTGCATGACCATTTACTGTAGCAAACCAGTGAGCAAATGAGGGACTCGTCCCATTTGTGATGTGAATTGCCCTTGCAGGAAAATATCATGCAGTCAGACTTCGGGCTGTGTGTAGTGTTGCTTTGTTTGCGATGATTCTGCCACTTTCATTTTTATTTTTCAGAGAAAGTGACTCTTTCCTCTTATCTTCCTCATAACTGGTGATTTAATAGTTCTGATAATCTGCTTTTGACCTTGTACGTGTCAAGGTAGTTGCTGACCAGCCAGCCTCACTGTGTACCCTGTGACTTCATTTCTCCCCCCCCTCCAAGACATTACCTGTAGCTAAAGTCATTTATAACCATTTGTTTTATACACACTTCCAAACTCATTCACCAAGCCATGCAGCTCCCACTCTTCATCAGTTAACAGTGCATTCTCATAAGCAGACAACAATACTGCACTGGCATTTTCCAAACCTTATCCACTAAGAATGCCCCTGCATCCACAACGCTACCTAGTACTGTATTTCATTTATGAAATTATCCGTCGAGATAGACAAATAGATGAGTAGATAGATTGAAAGATACTGAACAGCCATGGAGATATGATATATCCCTGTTTCATCCCAACATTCAAATAACTGCAGAGGAATCTAAATCGTACAATCCTAAATAGTGGATTCATAATACGCAGCAGCTTAATGCAACAGTTTGCTTGCAATATCAGTAACTCGCAGAAAGTACACAAAATTCACGAATGCAGCCTTAAAAGTGATGCATTTCTGATACCTAGTGCAATACACACCACCATTACCTCAAGCCTGCATGTCTAGCTGCTTGTAAACCACTTGTAGTCAAGCATGGCAGTTACTAAACCAATCATATTCGAGCATAGCACTTACTGTAAGCCAATCACAGTGCATCCTTCCCATGCCAAGCATGAAGGACGTGCACACTTGATGCCCCGGTGCCCGGCTCAGTGTCTTGTCTCCTCCCCATTGTTAGCGTGTGGTTCTGTAGTGGTGAGAGGACCCCCCCTCCCCCCCCCATGCATGCTTCACTTGCCCAGTGTTATCATGGCTGATTGTAACCCTCCTAAGCCTACAACTTCTTTGAGGAAAGGGAAGAAGAAGCCATTGTTAACTACCCAAAAGTTTGATATCATAAGGATTGACGGCAGTGAGAAGAAAACCAAAATTGCCCACCATTACTGACTCAGTCATCCAGGTAGTTCATTACCAGACAGGTGCGGTGACTCTACCTGTATCATAACAAACGCATGTTCTCAAGTTAAGTAATTTTGGTACATATGCAACACAGGTAGTTAACTGTTGAATTGTGCCTGCAAGAAGTGAGTGGAAAAAACAAAATACACTCAACCCTCGGCTATCACTCCCAATTGGTCCCGCTATGGCTGTGTTATAGCCGAAACCATGATAGCCGAATTGAAGAACTTATGGTAGTAATTCTCATTGGTGCCATGACCTCAATATTTACCCCTAAGATACCTTTTTTGTACCACATATTAATATATAATAGTCTAAAAATGAGCATGTTTTATGATGTGATCACAATTCTTATAAAGACCCCTCACAGTTGATTCATTGATGTTATGTTTCTTCCTCACACTTCGCTTGGTCCCACCATTCTTTATAAGTTTCACATTTCCAGTTTATCTGCATAACTTAGGTTCTTCCTCTTATATATTTCCCTGCCAGGTGCTGCAGCATTATGTTGGGTGATGGTAGGGGGACGGGGAGGTGGTACGTTGGCCATGGTCATATCATAAAAAAAGTTATTATTCTCACTATCACTGTTAACGGTCTGAGGGCACGCACTTGAATGGTTTGGCGGGCAGGAGACTCGATTGGGCAGCCAATCAGCGCTCGGCTGGCGCTGACGTCACACGACCAATCACGAAGTGAAGCTTTTGTTGGTTAGGCAGAGCACTGGAGCCTGGCCTTTTTGAAATTTTTGAACATTTGTGATGCGCAATAGCAGGCATTTAGTGCATGATAAAGGTATTTGGGTAGTTTTTTATATAGGCGTGATAGCAAGATACGCTATAGCGGAACCCGTGATAGCTGAGGGTTGAGTGCAGGTATATCCCAGTTTAACGATGCTGTTGGTTAAGTAAAAACCCATCATTAGGTGGGGTATCATATATCGGGGTAGATTTAACATATGAAGTAAAGGGATGCGTTTTTCAGCCTTGGGTTTCTCCCCAAACCAAGTCCAAAACCCACCCAGATGAGCCCAAAAACAAGTTTAAAGCCAATCTAAATGGCCTAACAGCTGTAAAGGAAGCTAACATAACCCTAACACCTGTAAATAATACACTAAAACCTACAAATGTAATCTGGAAATCGTCAAATATAAGTCTGGAAACAATCATGCTTAGTAAACTGTACCCCAAAATGACAGCGTTCACCCCACCTATGGCTAAAACACATTAATCCAAGTCTAAAAACAGTTTGTAAACCAACCTAGACACACAATTTTAGTCTAAAATATAATAAAAATCGTTAAAAAAAAATCAAAACCCTTCGTTAAATCAGGGTTTGGCCATCATTAGGTGGAGTATGGTGGTACAGGAAACCTTTAATATAACTAACTAACTGGGGAGAGGGGTGTGTCAATATATCCAAAAGTTCGCTAATTATGAAGGGTTTGTATTTCCGAGTGATTACCGAACTCATGTCGTTATATGAGGGGAGTTGTTCGGTCCTGCATGCTCAGACATAACTTAAACTAACTGTATGAAGTTTTACATGGAGAATTCAATGGTTTATGTAGGTGTACATGTAAATACAGTACTGTATGAAGTTGTACATATAAATATAATACCTTAATAAGAATACAGTATAGTGTAGTACTGTTATAGTACACTTACTCTGCTGTTATCACCATGGGCTGAGTCCCGAACTTCCCCCTCATTTAACGACCTTTGTTCGCAGAATCCAGGGAAAGTTTGGTCGCAATTTGGCCATTTGTCATATCCAAAATTCGCAATACCAGGGTTCATTACATTGAGGGTTTTCTGTATTTCTGCCCCCTTCGTTAAGCCGGGGTATTGCATCTAGAGGTATAATATATCGAGGTATGCCTGTATACCTATTTTGGGGGTATTTAACCCTTACGCACTGTGCATCAGTCGGGATTGACGCTAAAGGGATGGATGCTTACCTCCGGGTGAGAGTAAGATCCGCAAATGCAATCCCGCCACGGTTTGAATTGGCCGCCATTTGGGCTTGTCACCAAAGGGTAGGGAGAGAATCCTGCCACCCCATGCAAGAGCTGCTCAGTCTTCTCAGTGACTTAGCCAGGTGTAGAGCAATGTCATAAGAATCCGCCTCGTCTGATTCTGTTCCTGCCTCATGTGGACCCCTTTCCTCATCCAACCCTGCCAAGCTTCTGCCCAAGGATACTTGATGTGCAAGTAATGTGATTATTTGTCTGTATTTTATAAGTGATAATGAATGTTCAAAGCTGATAAGTGAAGTTGAGTTTGTAAATATCTTGAGTCACCCTAGCTATAATGAAAGACAACCTAAGTCATGCCTGTAGGAAATGTTTTGGGTTGAGCATCTGTATTTTTATTGGCCTTGAAATTACAATGTAAAATATGTGATATAAGCTAAATGTTATATCAGGTACAAATAGAATAAGTGCTATAGAACATAAGTAGTAAAGTAAGTGTTATCACAAGTCGGGGCCATGCACACACGCACGGAGACGTCCTGCTTCAAGTGCCAAAAGCTACACATCTTCATGTCCATACTCACTGATGTGACCTGCAGACCTGGGGATGCTTTCATTTGCCAAAAGAAGAGTTGGTGAGTAATATGGTCTTTGTTTCCCTAACTGTTATACTTTCCCAGATGTGAAGGTTTGAAAAAAAGTTATTTTGGGAAATATGCCTGTAAGTCCAACGTCTATGGGTTAAGGAAGCGGGCAGGTTGCCCGCAGCATTGTTTACTGATGATCTTTCCAACTGGCCGAGTTGTTTACCAACCACCGCTCTGACTGGGTACTTCAGTGCATCGCACATTCTAAATCCTCATTTATAGCTTTCAGAGGTAACTTTATAAAAATGCCCAGCAGCTTTGGTAATCCAGGAATAAGAACAAGTAATCTGTGAAAGACTCATTTCAGTAGAAAATATGGAAAGGCCACACCAGCTTGGTGAAGAATTACTCTCAATGAATCGACGACTTTTATGACAACATGCAAGCATCTGAAGGTGACGACGACAGCGCTTCCATAGTCTCCACACTGGGCTTTGAGGAGTTCCTGAGGGAAGTTGATGAGGAGGAAGTGGCACAGGGGCGGCAGCATGAGGCAGCAGCACACTTGCTTCGTGCTGAGAGGCCGTAGTCCGCCTCAAGCCTTGGAACCCCTCCCCTGTCCATTTAACCCCTTAACCGTGGGGCGTCACTTTCGTGACGCTTAGGAGCAAGGGATCATACCGTGGGGCGTCACTTTTGTGATTCTGTGTTATTTTGAATTTGTCCGGGCTTTCAAGTGGTGGCTTCTATCATCTATCAGTACTGCCAATGTCCAACACTAGTCAGCACTCCTAATCTCATCTGTACTCCCATCCATTGTTGACAATTTAGTCATTTCTCCCCATTCTTGACTCCCCTCCCTATCTCCCCTCCATTACCCTCTCCTCTCGCCTGCCCGGCTGCGCTGCGCTAAGTAAATCTTCCCCGGAATTTTCCACTGATTTCATCCATTGAAATAAGCCCTATGCCCTATTCTTATACAAAATAGAATACAGTATACAAAAAAGAAATAAGGAAAGTGATAGTGCCATACACCTGAAATTGGCTAATTATCACCTGACAACACCTCATCTGCACTCGTTTGCTAATTTTCCCTGTTTATTTCCCCTTGAATTATGCCGTGTAATCTATTCTCGTAATAAAAATATATATAAGAAAGGAAGGGAGAAGCCTAAGTGATATTTACATTCACCTAGAACTGCTTAATTTATTATGTATTGTCTAGATTTCCTCCCAATCATTTCATAGCACATACATTAGCAGCTGTCACCACGCTGACATTGGCAGCCTTTCACTGCCCCTAGGCCACCACAGCATTCAGTATACTGTCGTCTTTCAAGGTGAAACCACGTCGGATTCGCGCCTTCCAATTCCGCCACTTTTTAGCCCCATGCAAAGGGCCCTGTGACCTCTACCCCTACTAAACCTCGTGTGGAAAGGGGTAAAGGGGTAAGTGACTGCTGTGGAACGTGAACTGGCTAATTTATCAATGAAAATGATGGACAGTGACTACGATCTTTCTGGTGACTAAAACAGTCCAAGTGGAAATGTAAATAATATGTAAACAGCAAGTGAAAGCAATGAATGTAAATATAAGTGAACAGTGGAAAATGCTTTTATAAGTTACTGCAAGTGACAGTGCAAAACACAGTGTAAATAATATAGAAATGTAAATAATGTAAATAAAATAGAGAATATAAATAGAAATGTAAATGAGTAGTAATATAAGAATACGAGTATATTTACTAGGAGTAATGAAAGTGAAAGTTTCACTCTAGCATGTATGAATACTATGAGTTGTGAAAGTGAAAGTGACAGATTCGCTCTCAACGCTAGCATACAGGACGAGAAAGTGAATGCTACATATTTTACTGAAAGAGAAATTGAATCCCTACAGTGACAATAAACTACTATTACTGAAGGAAACTTATGGATAAAGGCTGCAGATATATGTAAGTGTTATATAGTAATAGAAATATAAAGTGTGTATTTATGAGCAATAAATGACAGAATACCAGCAGCGAACGAGCGCAAGTGGGAAGCTGGTATGCGCTCATAATTTTCATTGCTTTCACAGTGTTTTTTTTTTTTTTTTTTTTTTTTTTTTTTTTTTTAAGTATGATTCCAAAGTTTTTGAAAATCATAGAATAGTGTTTATAGTAATAATATCAGGCTGTGGTAATCATATTACGGGGTGTCGAGAAGTGTACAGTAAAGTGGAGACTTCGTTACCCAACTTCAGAAGTCTCCACAAGTCCTACGGTACTCGACGAAGGCTCAACAAACATCCCAGGAGAAAGCTAAAGGTATGTGCCATATGCATATATAATTATAATACTCTAGGACTAATAACTGATTTTTGGCAAATATTTTTACAAAGTCTGTCGAAGCGCGAAAATCCCCGCGGGACACGCAAGGAGCGCCAAAACAACCCCGTGGGTTAGGGGTTAAGCAATGTCATCAGTCAGAGTCAGATGAGAATCTTACAATATCGTTCATTCCCATTATATATACATTACTAATTTCTTTTCCAGGTTGTTAGTGTTTGCAAAAGAAGGAGTTTGTAAAAGATGGAAGAAGAGCATAAGAGAGTATGGATCAGTTGGGTCAAGGATTGTGTGGGTAAGATTGAAAGTTGGAATACAAATGTGGGTGATTGTGTGTGTGTATGCGCCAATGCAAGATCGTGCAAACAGAGTGAGAGAAGAGTTCTGGACAAATGTGGAAGTGTGCATGGAAAAGTTTGGAAGGAATGAGAGAGTGTTTTTGATCGGTGATATGAATGGTAAAGTAGGGAATGTGAAGGTGGATGGAATAGTTGGTGAGTGGGGTGTGCCTGCTGTGATAGATGAGAATGGCAGTGCATTAATGGACATTTGCGCTGGGAAGGGGTTGGTGATAGCCAATACTCTCTTCAGGCACAAAATGATCCACAGGTATACATGGCGAGTGATGAGAAGGGTGGGTGGTGAACTGAATGAAAGGAAGGCAATGATTGATTATGTGTGTGTGGATGAAAGGATATGAAAATGTGTAATGGATGCAAGAGCTTATAGAGGTTGGGGGAGTGGACTTTCTGACCACTACTTGGTGGTGGCCAGAATCAAGGTCCATTTAGGATGGAGAAATAGAAGAAGGGAAGGACGGGAAGAAACAGTATTTGTAAGGAGAGTGAAAAGGTTACAAGAGGATGAGAAAAAGGCAGAGTATAAGAGAGAAGTGGAGGAACAATTGGGCAAATATGAATTGGGGCAGATGGGGGACGTGGAAGGTGTGTGCAGGATATTTACACAAGAAATATGTGCAGCGTGTGATGTGGTGTGTGGGATGAAGAGAAGACAGAGGGGTGTGCAAGGAACAGCGTGGTGGAATGAAGAGGTGAGACAGGCTGTGGCACAAAAGAAGAAAGCATACAATGAATGGATGAGAAATAGGGGCGTGGAAGAAGTTGAGAGGCGGAAGAGAGAGTTATTTGTAGAAAGAAAGAGACAGGTGAAAAGAATAGTAAGAGAGAGTAAGAAGAGAGCAGATGAGGAATTTGGAAGGAACTTGAGTGTAAAGTGGAGGGACTGTAAGAAAATGTTCTGGAAAGAGGTGAAAAGAGTAAGACAGGGTGGATGTGAAGTTAGTAGGGGAGTGAAAGATAAAAATGGTAGATAACTAGTGGAGAAGGGAGAAAAAGTGAGCAGATGGAGAGAACACTTTAAGGAATTGTTGAACATAGAGGATGGAAGTAATGCGAGTATAAGTGGCTGGGGAATGGCTGGGAGAAGGAGGGAGGTGAGAAGACAGGAAGAAATCAGTAGGATAGAAGTTGTGGAAGCAATGAAGAAAGTGAAATTGGGGAAAGCCCCAGGAATTGATGGAGTGTGTGGTGAAAAGCTGAAGTATGGGGGAGAGAGAGTAGTAGAATGGATGTGGAAAATGTGCAGATTGGCCTGGGAGGAAGGTAGAGTCCTGGAGAATTGGAAGTCAGGTATAATTATTCCCTTGTACAAAGGAAAAGGGGAAAAAGAAGTGTGTGGTAATCATAGGGGCATCTATCTTCTTAGTATAATAGGGAAAGTGTATGGTAGGATACTTAATGACAGAGTTAGAGAAAGAAAAGAGGAATTAGTTGGAGAAGAACAGGGAGGCTTTAGGAAGGGAAGAGGTTGTGTAGATCAGATATTCATTCTTAGATCTTTAGTGGAAAAGTTTCTAGAGAAGGGAAAGAAGTTGTATGTGGCTTTCATGGATTTGGAGAAAGCATATGACAGGGTAGATAGACAAGGATTGTGGAAAGTATTAAGAATATATGGAGTAGATGGGAAGTTGTTGAATGCTGTGAAGAGTATGTATGATGCTGCTAAGGCTGAAGTGCGTGTGGATGGTGAACTGAGTGAATTTTTCTCTTTGAAGGTTGGGTTGAAACAAGGATGTGTCATGTCTCCATGGTTATTCAATCTGTACATGGATGGGGTAATAAAAGAGGTACAAGGTAGGGTAGTGGATGTTGGATTGGCCCTGGTGAGAGAGGATAGTGTTTGGAAACTCCCTGTACTGTTGTTTGCAGATGATACTGTACTGTATTGTTGAGTGAAGATGAAGGGGAGCTGCAAGGCTTGGTAGATGAGTTTGGGAGAGTGTGTAAGAAACGGAATCTAAAGGTGAATGTAGGGAAGAGTAAAGTGATGGTCTTTGAGAGAGGCGAAGTCAATGAATGTACAGCAAGGTTGGATGGTGAGGAGTTGGAGAATGTGAGCACATTTAAGTACTTGGGTGGTGTGATGAGTAAGGATGGAGGTTTGGAGGGGGAAGTGCTTGAAAATGAACAGCAGGGAAGAAAGGTTGCTAGTTCCTTGAAAGCAGTGATAAGAAGCAGGGAAGTGAGCATGGAAGTGAAAAAATTACTACATGACAGTATTATGATACCAACTCTAAGGTATGGAAGTGAAGCTTGGACGTTGCTGGGAGGACACAAGTCAAGAGTGAGAGCAGTGGAAATGAGTTATTTAAGAGGAGCCTGTGGAGTCACATGGAGAGACAGGCTGACAAATGAGGATATAAAGGAGCGTTGTGGTGTGGATGTCGATGTGATAGGAAACGTTAGGAGTTATACACTGAGGTGGTTTGGCCATGTGGAGAGGATGGAGGGTGAAAGACTGACGAAGAGAGTACATGTGAGTGAGGTGGAGGGGGGAAGAGGGAGGGGGAGGCCGAGGATGAGATGGAGGGATGGGGTGGAGAGGTATATGAGAAAGGGGTGTGTGAGTTGGGAGCGGGGTAGTGAAATGGCGGGGGACAGGGCGACGTGGAGGTGATTTGTTTGTGGCCACCCCGAACGGGATTGAGGCGTCTGGCATTAGATAGATAGATAGATAGTGTTCATTGGTGACCAGTTTGATGAAGATTTGGGTGTAAGGGGGCAACTTTTCTGAGGTGACAACACAATACATAAGTAATTTTCCTCATAAGATTATTTTTAACTCACGGAATTCTCATATCGCGGTGTGTGCTCAGTCTCATAAAGCTGCGATTTAGGAGATTCCACTGTAAATCAGTTCACTTTCCACATGCACTGCAGCCCCATGTGCTCTCTCATACATACTTTTGACAGCATTCAACAGTTTCCCATGTACTCCAAGTATTTTCATCGCCCTCTACATCCCTTCCTTGTTCTGTCATAAGCTTTCTCCAGATCCGTGTATATTGGCTGAAACAACCACATTCATTTATAATTGACCACTACGTTTGAGTTTAAGAGTTTATGAATACAGTATATGAAAATTATGACTGTTGGGACATGTAAGTCCATCCATCTATCATCCAGTTCCATGCCACCCCATGAGGGCTGTAGGAGCCTGGGGCTAGGCAAGTTGGTCCTGACATTTAAGATGAGAGTGACCAGCCTAACTCATCCCTGAGTGGCATTTCTTGAACAGTAAACCCCAACCACCCCTTGGATATAAAGCCAGCTCAGTCCAATTGGAGTGTTGTAACCCCTAAAAGGCGGGTGTCTGCATATGCTATCCAAGGGTACTAGGGTCAGAAAGACAGGTGTCTGCAAATGTGGTCACGTCCCACACACCCACACCCCACCCCCACCCTTCCTACCCACACCACCCCTCACCCTGATCCCCCTGCCACCCCCCCCCAATGCCCTCCATTGCCCACCCAACTCCCTCCAATGCCCCTACTGCCCCTACCACCCCTAACCCCCACTCTCCCCACCCTCAGCCTCACACAACCCACCCCCTATGCCCTCCACAACCCCCCTATTCCACCCAACCATCCTCCACTTCCCCAACCCCCTATCCCCCACCATCTACCCCCTACCCGACCACCCCCAACACTTGTATCCTTCCAACCTCCACTGCCACCTCACCCCCTTACCACCCCCACCCCCTTCCCCAACCCTCACTTCCCACCCTACCCCCCACCCCCACCCCCACCTCCCCTGCACCACCCAGCCCATCCCCCTGCACCACCCCACAACCCCGCCACCATATCCCATCCACCAATTATGCCTGTCCTGAGCGTATGTCAAAACATTCCAGTGCCCGTCTTTACAGAGATTAATTACTCAATAAAACACCAGGCACCTTAATCTGGTTATATGGTTACCACCCAGCATAGTAAATGGTTTCCTGGTGTACAGGAAACCATTTGGCTTGTCATTCACTGTAGAGTCATGCATAGGCAAAAGGAAGAGGAAAGAGTGAAGGAAAGAAAGATAGAAGAGGGAGTGTAAAGTCACCTGTAGGCAGAAGGAAGAGGAAAGAAAGAAAGAAAGAAGAGGACGTAAAGAAGACAGGGAAGGGCAGACATCCAAAGCAGCACTGCATCGAGTGAGTGGATGGTGAGTGCCCCCACCTACCATAAAAAATAGTAAATGGACCTAATATAAAGAGGTGTCTACGCTATAACTTGCCGAAGGGCACAAGATATGCATGGTAGTTGACTCTCCAAATTAGTACGAGATATCCAGATTCTTGACTTCTGAGGATTTTTCACTTTTCTGGGAAAGAGAGGATTGTCAACGAAACAGTTTACTGTAGATGGTGGTTCTTTATTAACTCATTGTATCTCCATACATCTGATCAGGGCAAGACTTTTAAGGTACTTGAAAGCCAAACAATGTCCACGTTCAATCCAGTCTCAGTGGTAGATAACTATGCCAGAACTTGGTTGAAGAACACTCCCAGACTTACACCCCTGAAAGTATTAGAACTTTCAGGTAGTTTTAAGCAAATTACTAAGATGAAAGTATTATACTTGATGTGAAAAATAAAATTTTTCATAGGAGTATTTCAGGGAATTAAGATAATGCAGCCGCCCTTTTGACCACTTGAACCTTTAGTTGTTAAGGTGATACTGCGTAGGATAAGAACTTATCACTCTTATTTCATAATTACAAAATAGTTTTTAGTATCAGAATTGTGTATGTGACTGTATAGTTTTACCACAGGGCAGCAAGCTGCTGACACAGCTGTTCTGCGCTCCTCCCCACATGTCTGTTCTATCTTCTCATTTCTCGCAATCTTCATGGAAGATTTCACTTTCAGATCATTACTGGCATAGGTCTAATGAAATCAAAGTACCCTCTGGGGGATTAGAAGTTGATGTACTAACTCGTAATAGGGATAGGAGAAGGAAAAGCTCCAGGCTGGTGAACATACCCTTTCCCTCAAGAAGTCAAAACACAGAGAGAGCACGCATCTCTCTCCTTAGTGCAGCGCTTAGCCTTCCCTCAGGGACTCTTATGATAAAACTTTTAAATTACTTATGGTATATCCTTCTAGGAATGTGGATAAATATCACAAAATATATAGGAGCTCATTGGTAATATATTAGTCTCAAATGTCATTGTTCTCCCTCTTCTGTCTTTCTTTCCTTCATTCTTTCCACTTCCTTCAGCCTGTGGGTGACTCTACACTGAGTGACAAGCCAAATGGTTTCTTGTGCATCAGGAAACCATTTACTACGCTGAGTGGTAACCATATAACCAAATTTTGGCGCCTGGTGGTTTAGTGGGTAATTATTGCATTCCAGTCGGATTGAGCCGGTGAAGGTTTATACCCAAGGGGTGGTTGGGGTTGATTGCTCATGTAATGCCACGCAGGGATGAGTGAGGCTGGTCACTCTCATCTTAAATGTCGGGACCAATTGCCTAGCCCCGGTCTCTACGCTCCTCATGGGGCAATGTAGGATTGGATGATGGATGGATGGTCATTGTTCACCTGAAAAAATAAATATTGTACTGAATTGATGTAAAGAATACATAACATCATGACAAAAATATATAAAACCATGGGATATTATGATGTAAGGAGTAAAAATATTTTACACATGAAGCAGCACACAACTTTTCTCTAAATAATTTTCCTTTAAACATCGTAAAATGAATATCTGGTCTGCACTTCCTCTGTTGTCCCCAAAGCTCCCTCGTTCCTTATCAGTAACTATTATTGAAGAACTGTTACACCAGACTTCCAGTTCCCTGGAGCTCTGCTCTCCTTCCAGGACAGTCTCCCCCAATGTTTTGCCAAACAGTTCGATTCATTCCTCGTATTTTCCTCATTCTGACTGCTCAGTGCCTGACATACTTCTTATTTCCCTGTCTTTCTCATTTCTTCAAGCCTCTCTCTCTCTCTCTCTCTCTCTCTCTCTCTCTCTCTCTCTCTCTCTCTCTCTCTCTCTCTCTCTCATATCCTTTCCTTTTATTTTCAAGTTTTGTTCAATGTCCCTGGCATCCACAGATGCCTGACTTTTGGGTTTTCTGTACTCATGTTTGCTAAACTAGAAAACCTTTGCTGAGTATGTCTCTTCTGTAGGTAGGTAGTTTCAGATTGAGAAGACAATTATTGGAGTTACTTTACATTGTATGTTTATAGGATTAATACTCAGGCTGTTGTGACATGTTCTCAACTGAATAATGTGAGGTGTTGAGAATGATAGGGGCGAACTCACCGAAACAGTTTTGAGAAAACGAGGGTTAAACTATCATTTATGATTTTGTGCAAACTTGTGTTCAATTATATAATTGTGTGAAATGAACATTAATGAAATTAATGAGATAAAAACTTTTTGTTCTAAAAACTATATTTTGAATAATTGTAAATAATAACTAAATGTTAAACAAAGGTAACACTCACTTTAGATGAAATGTCTGCTCTGCTTAAGAAGCTGATGTACTGAGCAGAGTATGATTGGTCATTTTTAGTGATTTGGTCATCATCTGATGCCACTTCCTCTTCTGCAGCAAGTAAAGTTGATTGGCTGACAATGACACCATAAATAAATCCACATTGGTACTGTCCTAAGTATCCTCTGTGTACCTTGAGGTCTTCAACATTTTTCTTGGAGATCTGTATGGCTTGGTGGTACTTGAGTGGCAGGGGTATTACAACTAAGTTAAGGATTGGTTTGAAGCTGGGGCCCTTCCCTTTTGAAGCTTGAGTTCATTGGTGTGAGACATGTCATAGCCAGATGTAATGGCAAAGCCTTGTTAATAATTTTTTTAAAAAATGAAGACCCTGCCATCCTTAAAATTGTCACCTTGGAAAGCCTACTTCCCATGGGGGAAGCTTGGAGCTGCCCAGAAATGACTGTAGCATAATGCTCATTGGCTCACACCATCCTTTCCGCATGCTGATTGATTCAAGGAAGAGATGAAGTGGGTGATTGGCCAGGAGTGCCACTGGCCAATTTGCCTCAACCAGACACCAACTCTCGTGATCTTGGCTGAATACACCATAACATTTCGTGGAGTTTACCCTAGGAAGACAGAGGCGAACTCGCATCCATCCAATCTCATATTGTAGAGCGAAGTCTGCTGAAAATGCTCATATAAAAATCAGACTTTCGCTCAGGTGGCGAGTTCACCGCTGCTCTCTGTCAGCCCAAGCCAGACACCAACTCTTGTGATCTTGGCTGAATACACCATCGCTTTTCATGGGGTTTACCTTAGGAAGACAGAAGCAAACTCGCATCCATCAGTTCTCTTATTGTAGAGTGAAGTCTACTGAAAATGCTTGTATAAGAATCAAACTTTCACTCGGGTGGCGAGTTCACCTCTGCCATTCCCAGTACCTCATATGGTCTGAAGTTAGCTAGAAGAGAATATCAGCATTGTTCCAACTGAGAGAGAGTTGTTTACATGATTTTAATCAGTTATTTCTCCTTCTCTGCAGGCTTCTGATCAGACTAAGGACCAGCCCCTCTCCCAAGCCAGCAATCCACCCGACTACCAGGAAAGCTTGTAGGTATGGCGGTCAGTATGGCAAGAATGTTGGTGTAGAAGCAGAACATGACAAGGACACAGAGAATGGGAGGAAGTTTGTGCAGATAAAGGGGAGAAGATATGAAACAGGAGATGAAGAATGGAAGGAGTGAGCAAGTGAAGAGAATACAGAAAACATAAGAAGAAAGGGGAGTAGAATATGGAATGGAGACAAAGAATGGAGGAAAGTGGAAAAGAGAGAAAATAGAAGAGATAGGAAAAGGAAGAAGGTATGATAAAAGAGGAGAAAGAGAAATAGAGGAGAGGAAGTTACAGAAGGTAGAAGAAAAGAAAAAAGACAGGAGAAGAAGATGAGAAAATAAGAGACAGAAGGTAGCACAAGGAAAGGAAGAAAGAAGGAATTTACTAGAATAGGCATTTGTACCAGAAAGAAGGAAGAGAATGAGGGAAGGAAGTGAGGGGTGGTAACAGAGAGAGAGAGAGAGAGAGAATATGTAAAGGTAATTGGGATGTAGGGGATGAGAACTAGAACAGAGGGCGGGAAAAATGGTACAAAAATTATGAGAGTTGGAGGAAAATGTGAAGCAGTGACAAAAGACGAGAGGCTAACGTAAAAATCAGAAATTAAATTAGGGGAAGTATAAAGGAAGTGGCAGTTAAAAGAAAGGAGATAGTTATTGTTGATGATCAACCCGGGTCTGTCTGTCCTAACAGACCCATCAACCACAGGCAAGCAGCTGCCTCTGTAGGGTCATCCTGTGTAGTGAATCATTGTTCCCTTGTGGTTGATGGTGCCTCACAACATCAAGGTGTGGGGAAAAGTGTGGAGGTTTAGTTCCTGGATGGATGCCACGTTTGCATCTCTCCACCTGGGTTGCTGGAAAACATTAGGCTTGTCACCCATTTTACTGCCACCTGAAGTGGAAAGAAGAGTACTCCCTATATACCAGTAATAAATAATGGCAGGAAGGACAGGGAGAACTAGGAAGAGAGGAGAGCAGACACAGAAACAGAATGATAAGAGATGAGGAAGTAGATCATTACATCAAGTAAGTGGATGAGGGTTCCCACCACCATCCACCTAAAAGAGAGAGAGGTAAAAAGATTATTACAATAGCTAAATGTTAAAGGAAGTAGAACGAGGAATAAAAATTATCTGGCATAAGAAGTAGTGTGAAGCTGCAGATTTAATATCCTAAATCACTTGTACCCCAACCATAGCCCATCCATTTTTGCCTTAATAAAGTAGAGTAGGGTAAATGAAAACATGAAAGAGCTGTGACGATAAAAGATGTAGATTATACTGACCAGGAGAGAGTTAGAAATATGGCAATAGAGGTATACAATATGTGTCACTGAAATATATGAAAGATAAAAGAGAGTGTTTGTGTGTGTGTGTGTGTGTGTGTGTGTGTGTGTGTGTGTGTGTGTGTGTGTGTTTACCCATTTGTAGTATGCAGGAATTGAGCTAAGGTCCTGTCTCCATATCTACATTTATCCAGTTTAGTTTTAAACACATGAATGTTTTTTGCCTGCACCACCTCCTCATCTAAATCATTCCAAATACTATACCTATGCATCAATTTTGGAAACTGAACCTTTTAAGATCATTAAGACATCTACATCTCCCCAACTTGAAGTCATGACCTCTTGTTCTTCCATCATCCAACACAAAAAGATCCTCTCTATCCACCCTTTCCGTTTCTCTTACAGTTCTAAACATCGTCATAAAGTCACCTCTTACCCTTCTCTCGTGCAGTGGTAGTCCATCCATCTGTCATCCAATCTTAAGTTACCCCATGAGGAGCGTAGGAGCCCAGGGCTAAGGAAGTTGGTCCTGACATTTAAGATGAGAGTGACTGCAGTGTTGGTAACTTCAGTTTTTCCAGTCTCTCCTCGTAGGTCAATTCCCTTAACCCCTTAAATGCGGCTGTGTACAGTCGTTCCCCCCCGAGTGGCGAGGTTGTAACGCGGTCTGAGTACCTGTAGGAAAATATTCGCCAAAAATCAGAGATTAATCCTAGAACATTATACTTGGTATGGCAGATAGTACTTACATTCAGCTTTCTCCAGAGACAGGTGTTGAGCCTTCGTGGACTACCCAAGGACTTGTGGAGACTTGCAAAGTTGGGTAACCAAATCTTCACTTCCACACCTCCAGCAACCCGGTTTCCCCTCTACCACAGCCTCATTCTGTCACAGTAAACTTTATACTACAACGTAAAGGTAGTTAGGAATCCGTATTTGTACAATAAGCACTGAAAATAAGGCTAAAATCAACGGAGCGTACGGCCAACATGCACTGTGGCGGCGGTCTTCCCGTCACTCAACAAACATTTCCATTTTCACAGCTAAAAACATGTATACTACATTATTTTCAATCATATTACTTCCCAAAAGATCACCACGGCGCGCTTTTTATTCTGCCTTACGTCCGCCACTTTATTCTCGTTCCTGTCGGCCGCTTGCACTGACTGGGAAGAGCTAGAACTCGCCATAATCTCACTTTGAAAGCCTGCAGCAAACTGACGCTAAACAGGGGCAAACCGTGAGAAAAAAAGCTAGTGTTACAACTGGGGAAACAAGCGTTTCCTAGTAGCATAAACTGCTTGTGAGAGGAGAGCGCAGATTTACAGTTCTGAGTGCTCAGAGCGCTGCCATGTATCACAGCCAGGCTGGCCGGGCTGTGGTGGGGGGGGGGGGACGCGGGGAAAACGCGATATTTGGCAACAACTGAGGTCAGTAGTACAAAGGTAAAGTATGCTAGTTGTAGCTAGAGGGTGGTGGTACTGATAGACAATACCAACTGGAGCCTGCTTGCCCGCGGTTATTCAAAATTTACTCAAATCGCAAACGCGACGATCCGCCGTTATGTCCTTTGGGCCGACCGTCGCAAATGCGACGTTCCGCGTTTAAGGGGTTAAGCATGGTATCATCCTTGTAGCCATCCATTGAACCTTCTCCAGTTTATCAATATCCTTCTTCAAATCAGGTGACCATACCACAGCCGCGTACTCTAGTCTTGGTCTTATCATGGTCACTGTCAACTCCCTCAGCATTTGCTTGTCCATATAAATAAAAGCCTCTCTCATGTTGGTCAGTAATCCATAAGTGCCTCCAGTGATTATGTTTATATGTTTTTCTGGTGACGAGTCATCCTGAATAATCACTCCCAAGTCCTTCTCATCTCTTACTAATTATCTCATTGCCCATTTTATATGTCCAATGTAGTCACTCACTTCCATTTCTAATACATGACACTTCTTGGCATTGAAATCCATTGTCCAAGTCTGGCTTCACCTGTAGAGTTTGTCCAAGTCCTTCTGCAGTTTTTTACAACTTTCAGTCATTTAATATGTTTACCGATTTTAGAATCATCCGCAAACACACTCATGTAACTATTCAAACATTCTGGCAAATCATTTATATATATCAGAAACATTACTGTGGCTAAGACAGCGCCCTGGGGTACTCCACTAGTCACTTAAGACAACTCACCGCTGCATGCATGGCCTCCTGATATCCATCCTTCTGAATCCTATCTCCCTCGTGAGGACAGGGTCCACCTGGCCAGGCTGAGATGTGGGCATTATCCAGCCCTCTTAAGTTACCAGAAGATGCTGGATGACTCCGTCGCTGATGCCTGTCCAAAATGTAACACAGCAACCCATACTATTAAGCACATTATGGAAGTCTGCATTGCACACAATCACCTACACCAACAACACAAAATACACTCCTTGAGAGCTCTGTGAGAAAGTCCGGTCTCAGCCGTGGCCTTCCGTAGGGACTCGGGGCTGTTTGGCCAGACTGCCTAGGGAACAACTACTATTACTACTACTGCATTATACTCCATTTCACGAAGTTTGGCACAATCAGTGATGTCCTCAATGCTTGTAGTGTTGATGTAAACCCTGTGCACTAGGTGAACCTGTATTTATTACTTTGAGAACCAATATGTAAAGGCAGTACAAAAAGGTATATCCATTACTAAAGACCTTTAACAATGATACAGGTGTTGAGGACATCACTGATGGTGCCAGACTCGGTGAAATGAAGTATAGTCACATTTCTCCATTGTGAAACCTTGTCTCATATAACTCTTCTCATCTGCCTTCCTATCAGATACCGGTAATCTCCCATTCACTTTAATAGTTTCCCATGCACCCCTCCAAAAGTCTTCAACTTCCACAGCAGTCTTTCATAGGGGACCCTGGCAAATGCTTTCTTGAGGTCAAGATAGACACAATCTGCCCACCCCTCTCTCTTTCTTGTATGACATATGTTACCCTACTATAGAAACTTAATAGGTTAGTAACACAAGATCATCCTTCTCTAAAACCATATTGTCTTGGTGTTATCATTTCATTGTCATCTAATTATTTAAACCATCTTTTTCTAATAATTTTCTCAGATTTTACAAACAACACTAGTAAGCGATACTGATCAATAATAGAGTGGATCTTCCCTATCTCCTCACTTGAAGATTGGCGCAGTATTTGCTCCTTTACAGTCTTTAGGTAACTGTCCATTATACTGAGAGCTCTTAATGATGACAAATAGGCCACACTAACTGGTCAGCACATTCTTTCAGGATCCATACAGCCACAGCATCTGGTCCCATTGCTTTCCTCACATTCAAGTCCCTCATCAGCTGTAGCACCCCATTCACGTCAACTGCAGTTTCCACCATTCTTATTATCCTGGGTTCCATTTCAGTTTCCCTAAATTCATCTTCCAACACAAAGACTGACAGCAGCTTGTTGTTCATTATTTCACACAGTTCTTCTTCTCTTTCGTAAATTTCATCCGCATCCCTCAGTCGTATTATATTGTCCTTAACTTTCATTGTACCATTCACAAACCTGTAGAATAGTTTAGGTTCTTTTTTACATTTAGTTACAATGTCTTTTTCATATTCTCTTTCTTCCTGTCTCTTCACCTTTGCATATTCATTTCTTACCTGCTTGTATTCCTCCCAATCCCTTTCACTATACCTTCTTCTCACTTTATTCCATGCTTTGTTTCTTGCCTCAGATGCCATTCTACACCTATTGTTAAACCATTCTTTCTTCCTTTCCATTGCTGTGGAAAATTTTGGGACATACAGTATTTACTGACTCCTGTTTTATATATATATTTTTTTTATTGCCAAACAGCTCAATCCCATTCGGGGTGGCCACAAACAAATCACCTCCACGTCGCCCTGTCCCCTGCCATTTCACTGCCCTGCTTCCAACTCACATCCCCCTCTCTCATATACCTCTCCACCCCATCCCTCCATCTCATCCTCGGCCTCCCCCTCCCTTTCCCCCCCTCCACCTCACTCACATATACAGTATTCTCTTCGTCAGTCTTTCACCCTCCATCCTCTCCTGTTTTATATACTTCTATGAAAAACTCATATTTCTCATCAACGTTTGTGATCGCATTCATTTTACTCCAGTCCACATTTTGAAAAAAGTTCCTCAGGGAAGCAGAATCTGTCATCCCATAATTAATTGTCTATTTTCTTTGTGTTTTTCATCTCTTGCTTCTTCCCTTACTCCCACCACTTCCATCTCAATAACCAGATGATCATGTTTACCAAAGGGGCATTAGTAGGTTATGTTCTGCTTATCATTGGAGTCCTCTGTGAATACCAAGTCGAGCCTCGTTGGTTCATCGTCTCCTCTAATTCTTGTATTTTCTTTAATTAATTGAGTTAACATGTTTTGCATCACCAGTTCCATCAGTTTATATCCCCATGATTCCCTACTGTTCCCAGCAACCATACATTCCCAATCGACTTCTCTGCAGCTAAAATCCCCCAGGATTATTATTCTTTTTCTTCGTTCAGTTAACATCTTTAGCTTTATAAATGATTCACTTATTAACTGTTTATAATCTACTTTTGTCCATGCTCGAGTTTGGGGGGGGCATATTAAATATTATTACATCTATTTTCTCCATAACAGCCCTCTATTTCCATTCCCAAAAGTTCAATTGTATTTTCAGTTTATATATTTTTTGTTCTTAAGTCAGTTCGAGTCAAAATTATTACACCTCCCCCAGACTTGCTTTCTGTATCATTCCTCCAAATATAATACTGTAATTGTTCCATCCAAATAATTTTGTATCAACATCACGGGGGCAATTTAGTCTCCACCAAGCCAGCCATTTCAGGTTTCATTTCGTTTATATAGTCTCCAGTTTCCTTTCTTAGATAATATTCCATCTGCATTATTATACATGATTTTTAGATATACTGCCCCAGTTTTATCTTTACTCATTCTTCTCATTTTCCTACAGTATTTACATCCATCCACCTTGTTTCCATCACTTCTAGTTCCCCACATATCACTTGCTTAATTTCATATCCATCACTCTCCAGAAAAAAATTTTTACATTCTTCCTCTGTCCTTCTGTTATTTTTATCCTTTACCTGTTCTTTCAAAGATTTTAAACCTTCTCTTGCTTCATTCAAATCTTTATTATAATATTTTCCATCCCTACCTCTTTACTTAGTTTCCAGGTCACTTTAAGTATGTCATTTACTACACTTTCTGATGACAACTTAAGTCTCATTGGTCATGCTTTCCCTTTCTTATACAGTCCTATCCTCTTTACTTCCTCATTTCTTTTTCCCACTTGCTTCCTTCAGGGTCAATCTTGCCCAATATTTTTCTCACTTTATTCAAGTCTCTCGAGTTTCACAGATCTAACCTTTTCCTCTCCCTCCCTGTGTCCAAATAGTACCACACATCTGTTCCTTTCTACAGTTTCTCTCACTATTTTGTCTTTCTTCTTCAATATTTTCTGTACATTTTCTTCTATTTTTTTCTTGTTCATCTCTCTTTCCTTCTGAATGAATTCTCTTAAGCTGACCACTCCTTTCTGTTCTTCGTCCACATATGCCCATTCTGTCTTTTGCTCTTCTAACACAGTACTCACCTTCTCCGTTTTGTTACTGCTCTCCTCTAATTTTCTCCATAATTCAATGTTTTCTCGTTTCAAATTCTCGGTCTCCCGATTCGAGTTCTTATTGGTCTGTATGAGACTCTGTACAGTGTTTTTGGTCATTTTGGGCATGTTTCTTTATACTTGATCCTCCACTTTCTTTCCAGTTCGCTGATTCTCATAATCAGCATTTTAACGAAATCCATCACACTTATTTCACTGCCAAATCCTGGAATTTGAGATCCCTCAATTTTTACATGGTCATCCATGCTTGATGGTTGTACTAACATATTTTATAGATATTCCTATGAACATTCATGCATACCCAAATATTTACTGACAGTGGCTCTTTACATTTTTGGCAGACTATATTAACAGATGGTACTTTAAATTTTAGAAAAGGCTCTTGGAGACAGGACAAACATAATTCCTGGAAACTGCTTGAGGTTTGCAGAGGTGGTTGAGACACGTCTGGTTTGTGTGTGTGTGTGTGTGTGTGTGTGTGTGTGTGTGTGTACAGACATGCAAATATTTTGTGCATGTGCAGCTTTCCTATTTGCTTTTAGACAAGGAGCTAACCATAGTGTATAGGGGAAAATCTGTTAAATTTCTGCCTTATTCATGTGATGAGATAAATAATTTTTTTTAAACTTTACTAATGTAACCATCCATTGTCACTTAATTCAGGCATCCAAAATACTGTAGATTTTGTATTTGTGGATGAACTGAATTAGCTAGTCCACATCCTTTTTTACTTTCTCAGTTACTCTTTTCAAAGTGCATATTTTGGTTTCCATACTGCTGGATATGTAAATTTGCATATATCATAAACTAGTTGAAGATGCTGCCTGTGTAGTAGAATCATAGACTTTGACAGATATTACTAACACAGGATTTAGGGGCAGTGCATGTTTTTACACAGGAAGCATTAATTTCAATGCTGCCATTATTACAGTGAACTTAAAATTCCTGTGCAAGGCTAAAGTACAACACCATATAGTAGTGTACAGCCATGAGCAAAAGTTTGCTGACACATCTCTGCTGATTGTGGCAGTGGAGGGTGTTTGTTTTGTTTTTGTTTTGTTTTTGAAGGCTCTAACATGCTTGCATGCGTCGGCCTTGGTCACCTAGTAGCAGCTCTCCATGCTGCTCAATCTCTGGCAGCTTCCCTATTTAGTCCCTTATCCCTGAGGCCACACTCAGTGCACTCTTCCCAGGACTTTTTCGGTGTACCACATCCTACCCTACCCCCAACATTAAACCTTCTCACTTTCTGCACCCACTTATCATCCCCCATCCTCTCCACATGCCCAAACCATCTCAATCTACCCCTCCTTATCACAACACCAGTACGCTCCAGTCCCATCCCACCTCTCAACTCTTCTATCGTATACCTACACCCCTCCCCCCCCCGGCCTTGCCCTCATGGACACAGAGCACATCCACCTAATCATTGCCATTTCTGTACTTGTGGCCTTCGAATATCCTCTTCCTTTAGTGCCCAGGTCTCACTACCATACAGCTTTACACCCCTAGCACATGCTGCTTACAAAGTTCCCTTAGCACGGAGGGTTAGCCCTCTCAGTGTCAGGAGAGGCAACAGCTTCCTGAACTTCTATTTCATGGACTATTTTTATGTGATATCAATATGAAGCACACAACAAAAGAATATGGGAAGGAAGAAAGGATACACTTTGGAAGGCAGAACACAGTGCTGGCAGAAGATTATTGGCAAACTTTTGTTCATGACCCTACATGAATTCTTTAAAACCACAGCTGTTTTCTAGCTTAGTTTAATGCAGCTTAATATATTCATGACCTGAATTCTTTACATTAATTTGTGACTGTACAAACACTGAATGGTTTTGCCCAATAGGTGAAGCATGATTGACATAATTTCATGAAACTTGATTGGTGAGTAATATTGATGAACAGACCATTTTATTAGACATTTTCCTGGTAGTTCTGTTTGTGTTTTAATTTTCCTGTCTGTGAACCATGCTCATCCCATGTATTATTGGGAGCAGGGATAGTCTGATGATGATATGACTAGGAGTGGTGCCTTATAGTATATTGTAGTCCTTAATTTACATTATAAACCAAGGACTACAGTATACTGTTTTAAACTGTCTTAAAACAAATGAAAAATCAAAATTGATCAATTTAAAAACCTTGATGGGACCTGAAAAAATTCACACGTTGGGCCCTCCATATCTGCGGATGTGTATTATTCACCTTGTGAATGGCAAAATCTGAGATAGTACCCCTCAAAAAAAATCCTCTGCAGTCATAGTTTGTGTGATTGCCAAAAACCTTCTTCCATGCCCCAGCTTATCAGACATAAGGATATACTTGTTTTAGGTGTATTTTTGAGATGATTGCTAAATCAGGCCAGAGATATGGGTATTAAATGGAAGAGGGCAAGCTAAACCATGACTTGTTTAAGATGTATTTTGAGATGATTGTTAAATCAAGTCAGAGGTATGGGTATTAGATGGAAGAGGGCAAGCTAAACCATGGATATACAAATTTTCAGGGTCAGTATCTGTTGTACCTTAGAGTATCAAGCACTAATAAAAAAGTGTGGGAAATTCAGTTTCACTTTGTTCTCTATTGAGGTATGTTACAGTCAGAACCACATCTCTGTTGAGGTAAGTCATAGTTTATGGGTTAAACTAGTGTATTTTGAGATCTTTTATTAACCCACTAGTAACAGTAGCTGTAGATAATCCATCCATCCATTCATCCATCCATCCATCATCCAATCCTACGTCGCCCCATGAGAAGCGTAGGAGTCCAGGGCTAGGCAAGTTGATCCTGACATTTAAGATGAGAGTGACCAGCCTTACTCATCCCTGAGTGGCATTAGGTGAGCAATACACCCCAACCATCCCTTGGATATAAACCTTCACCGGCTCAATCTAATTGGAGCGCCATAATTACCTACTAAACCACCAGGCACCAAAATCTGGTTATATGGTTACCATCCAGCATAGCAAATGGTTTCCTGGTGTACAGGAAATCATTTGGCTTGTCACCTAGTGTAGAGTCACCCACAGGCAGAAGGAATAGGAAAGAATGAAGGAACGAAAGACAGAAGAGGAAGCGTAAAGTCACCCGTAGGCAGAAGGATGAGGAAAGAATGAAGGAATGACAGAAGAGGATGGAAGGGAAAAAGGATGGAGGAGAGGAAAGGGAAGACACCCGAGAGCAGCACTACATCAAGTGAGTGGATGGTGAGCACCCCCACGTACCACAGTTGTCCCCACCTACCGGTAGATAATGAAGCCACAAAATGAGGGACCACTCTACTCACTTTATGTCCCAACACTGCTGGCAGCAAACCTGATACTTGAGGAAGGGGCAGTTTATAATAATTAATTGTTATATCACCCCATGTGTGATTTGTATTTTAGGTTATTGTTATCTGTAATACCATGACAAAAGAAATACAGCAAATAAGATGAAGGTCTCTATTTAGTGCTATAAATACAAGACACCTTGACATCTACATTTACTGGCTGTATTTCATGACTTGGTAGGAACATAAGGTGAATTTTGTTGTATAAAAGTATTTTCATACTAAGTCAAATACAGTATATACTCTATTATTAACAGCTAATTGAAGGAAGTATAATGGAAGAAGGTTCACTATATATTTGAATTATTGTTGTTGTTGTGGCCCCAGGCTCAGTTCAGCATGAACCCAGGGGACTGCAGGTTGAAGATACCTTACTTGCAGCTCACCGTCCTCCTTTTGAGGGATAGAGAGAGGAAGTTGAAGACTATTGTGTAACTAGGCATTGAAGCTGCCTGATTATATTGGTGCCTGCATGTGAAAGCACCCCTCTTCAGCACCACATGTTTGGATAAAATAAGGATACAGGATCATTCTCTTGTATGACCAGTCACATTTATGCAGTGGTACTTTTCGCTTACAATTGTCAGGTCTCTTATTAATAAGAATATGGTACCTTTTTGTGAGTGTTTAATTTTTCTGTGAAATAACATTGCAGTAGCTGACATGAGGATGTCAGAGCCCCATACTGCCTATTACTGGTACTTTCATTATTCTGTGTCGGAAGTGCTTGTATAAGTCTAAACTGGTATTATTATATTTTTACAGTTTGTGTAGATATGAAAGAAATTGTTTAGGTAAATACTGTATCCCATGGTGATTTTATGGTTGGTCCAACAGATGTTTCCCAGTTAAACCATTTGAAATATCATTAGCCAGAGGAATGTCTCCTAATCTTTGTAAAATTCTCTGACTCTAGCCAGAATAAAATATGCTGTCTTACAAGTTTTAACCTCTTCAGTGTGTTGGTATATACTGATTACTCTTCATTTTATTCATATCCTTTGGATACTTTTATGTAGAGATTAATTATAGCCTTCCACAAGTCCTTCAGTATGGGAGGACTTTCCAAAAATGAACAAAATAGTCTAGTGGTAGGAAGAATATCGCCAATGCAAAAATTCATTGTGGGATTGAATGGATTAAAGATTACTGGTATCCCTTTCAGACAGTTGTCTCTGTGTATTTAAATAGAACTGTCATGCACCAAGCAGGATACAGTATGAAGAACAATAGTTGATGTTTTTTTTTATCAGGTGTCAGTTTTTCATAACCTGGAAATAACTAGATTATCAATTAATGCAGAAAAAGGCTGCTGAGGGTGCAGTTCTGTACTTATTTCCTACTTATTTACTGCCTTAAACCTCTTGCTTCTTTTATCTGTTTTACTTATACTGTATACTCTACAGTAGGTTATGCCCAGAAGAAGCATATTCTAGTTGAGGTCATAATGTTTTTTGTAGGCAAGTTAGAGTCAAGCCAGAAATCTAGTTAACACATGTGATTTATAATAGGTTAAAGAGATCTGTTTATGTGGATTTTGTATGCATGGAAGCCAAGGTTAATGTTTAGTTACACATATGGAGGGGTTGCTGTATTGTTGGATCAGAGCAATGACACCTATTTAACCTTATAATAATCCCTCACAGTACCATCAATAGGATTATATGTTTGGGGAAAAGGAGAACTTTTGAGTTGTCTCATAAATATCTGAACAGAGATACATTTCTCAGTGGATAATGGGTAACTGGCTGAATAGTCTGGATGCTATTTTAGAATGGGAACATGAAGCTAAAAGGACACTCCTTTATTGCTCTGGGGTTCTCAGTTGGAAATACTGCCATAGGCACTTCTCATACCATAGTTTTCATTATCATAATCTTCATCATCTTTCCCACCTAAACATGAGGTGATGTAGGATCCAAAATCAGGGAAAGAGAAAGTACAAAAGTGGTAGAACTATTAACAGCATGTTGAGTGGAATGGGCCTCCCAACAGAAAGAATGGAGTACAGGCAGGGTATCAAGATCCACGTACTTTAACCACTTTCAGTCTTGTGACAGTTTGTATTTGAGACAGTTGCTCTTAGCAGCATTATGTGAACAGTAAACCCTGACTACCCCCTAGGGTTAAACCAATTTGGGCCACATCTGGTTGGAGTCCCTTAACACACTGGACCACCATGCATCCATTTCTTGGTTGGTTACCACCCAGCCTAGTACAGTGCAGTACAGAGTACATGGTTTCTTGAGTTACAGGAAACCATTTGGGTTGTTACGTAGTGTAAAGTCCTGAAACAGAAAATTGGCACCGACATATCCGTGCCAGATTCCCATTACGTTGGTGTGGAGTAATGTAAATTGCAGCTTTGCCTACTTAATGATTTATCCACTACTTGAGCCATTCTCACGTCAGATTACAATACTGTACAACCCACTTGCCTACAGTGCACAGTTTCCGTCCCGGCTGCATATCACATTGTAAATTATATGCATTATGTAATTTGTATATTCATTCATTCATTGCCAGACGCCATGTATCCCAAACGGGGTGCCCAAGGGCTTAGAGTTAATTGTTTTACAGGGAGGGGCACTAATCCTCCACTAACCCCACTTGACAGTAATTTGTATAACTTTAGGAATATTCATTTCTGTCCCTACCTTGAGCCCAGAGTTCCCCTTTTGACTTTTAACCATATTGCTAGCAAAAACCATAGTTAAATGTTAGAATGCATGTGCTAGGCCTATAGCTTGGATAAATAGAAAACTTACCCTCCTGAAGTGTAGTATGGGCAAATAGAAAACATTCCCTCCACATGTGGCACCAGTCTTACATTACCACTGCAAGCTGACCCCCATGTTTACTGGCCCACATATTTATGCATCACATCATTCATCATTGAATTGAAGGAGTTTCCCATCATCTGTGCATGAGTAAAGTCAGAGGGAGAGCCTACAACCCACCAAGACCAGATTTGGTGGTTTTGACTGTTTAACCTTGTGTAAAAAGGTCATAGCACACATAGTTTTTTTTCAGTTTGCCAGTCATGATTCAAGTTCTAGACAGATCCCATTTAAAAAAAATAACACTTTACTGGCCAGTGGACTATAACTCCATGCATTATCTTATTAAAACATGAAGAATCAAACCTGCCAACATGACAGTTCATTAATATTTAAGCAAATTTTTGCTACGATATGATCCAGAGGGTGTGAAGGAACCTCCATATTAAGATTAGCATGGTACAGTTGATGGGCTAAATCAGCTGATTACAGTACCATACTTCCCATCGGTTGCTGGAACTAAATAAAAGTAAAAAGAACTGTCAGTCGGTCAGCTATGTAATATTACTTGAACAGTACGAGAGTCTCAGACTGAGCTTAACTCATAGCAGAGATCTCTGCCTAGCAGTGATGATCATGGTGGTCTGTTTTTCTCATGATCAAGTCTTCATAAACTTACTGTTAAGTTTCAGATCACCAGTGACCTGAACTCTCTTTGTGTATCAGCTTCCTTATAATTTTTTTAATAATGGACATATTAAAGTATCTTGTTCAGGCTTGCATAAGAGGGAATTTCCAGCAGTCATGGTGGTAAAGTCTGTTTTAAACAGTCCTCTTTTGTTAACTGCACTCAAAGACTGTCAGTTATACTATTCATGTAAATATAGATGAGTGTTGAACTGAGAGAAATCTGAACAATCAGAGAGTTTTTGACCAGTCAGATGTTAAGTTTACACTTGTCTCACTTTAGATTTTGAACTGTATTATTTAAGATGATTCTAGCTTTAAAAAAAAAAAAAAAAAAAAAAAAAAAAAAAGTGCAGTTCATCACTTCGGATATGTACATCCGAGGAAAGTTTCACCTTACACACCCGCCTGCCAGTTCGGACCTTTATGTGTGAGACAACCACTAGTGATGCAGTAGCCAGACATTCAAATGTCTGGTACCACTGTGTGGGAGGGAAGAGGTTAAGGGAGGAGAAAGACTGGGGGAGCTGATAGTTCCTACACCTCCCTCTTCCATCACCATCATTCTCACAGATACCAGGTAGATGAATGTTGGCTCCTGCTTCGATACCACTTGTCTCACATGTACTACTGTATTTTGAAGGGGTGAGCGAATGTATAACGCAGAACTTTCCTCAGGTGTACCTGAGAATGCAAGCCACCAGTTTTAACCCTTATAGCCTGGGGACATCTCTTAAATTTTGCTTCTGTAGGAGCGCATTTCTTAACTTGAATATAATAATCTTGAAGCAGAAGATTCAAGGGTTCATACATGTAACCAGTCCTGCATTATAGTCAGAACTGTATTTATATACAATGATTATATTTTTTAAAATTCCTTCTCTGCTAATAAAGATCAATAATATGAGGTTTGAATATGACTTTATGTAGGTTAATTTTAATCCCACATTCTTAAAATTTTTATATACCGTACAGTAGAACACTGAGGATTTTATATGATTCAGAATATGGTAACAAATATTTTATTTTTTGGTAGCTCCAGTGATGACACACTTTGGTATTTACATAAAGGCCAGGCAGATGCCATGAGGTGCTTACCCTCAGTGCTTATCTCAGTAACACAGACCTTTGAGCCTGTAGTGAGTTTTTCATCCAATATCCTGTGATACAAGACCATTGCATCATCTACGTTACCGCAGTTACTTCCCCTAGTGTTACCCTAGGTACTCATTTTACCTACCAACCCATAAAAGGTGGATGAACACCTGGCTTGAGTGGTGCCAGCTGCCCACACCAGGATTTGAACCTTGACTCCAACAAGCTGATAGCTTCATAGTCAACCATGCTAGCCACCTGACCACCGCAGCTTTGGCTTGCATTTTTATATGGTACAGATATATATATATATATATATTTCTAGGATTCAGTGGTACAACAATTCCTCATTGTTACCATTTTTCACATACTTTTTTGCTGTTATTCCAACATTAAATTAGATTAAAGTTGCCCATTAAAGTTCCTTGCAGTCTGTTAAGCTGATATGCCAGTTTCACCAAGCTTACAGTATCAGTTATATTGAAAAAGTTGATACAGAACTTTAGAACATATTGTAGACCTGTTATGACAACTGCCTGTACCTCTAATTTATATGAGACTGAACTTTAGTGGATCAGAAACCAGCTTATCAGATTAATTAGTGGTGTGTGTGAGTTATCATTTGTAACTTTTGAGTTAAAACGTGTTATATTCTTATGTTTATAAATGTATTGCATTTAATTATTCATTAATGAACTTTCACCCAACCGATTTTGTAAAGATGGACCTCACTATAATAAGCTAAAGATCATATTTAGAGTTGTCAGAGGGAAAGCAGACTTGAATTATTTTACAGTTTTGCAAACTACAGTAAGCTCTCAATTATCCGGCGTAATTCACCCAAGCCCTGTGTGGGCTAAAGTAAAATGCTGGATATTGCATTGTACCCCTCACTGGCTCAATATGCTGCACTGAGCCGGATATTGTGTTACTATCCATCTCGAACCTCTATCCTAAAAACTCTCTCATGAGCAGAAGATGAAACTTAAGCATAAAATATAATAAAGTAATGATAAAATACAGTAATACAGCACCAGTTGGCTACCATTTATAAGATGTTTGATACACCTCAATGCCAGATATTGCATAGAACCACAGGTTACTTCCCATTTTGGTGCCGGATAGTGCTTTAATAGAGCCAAGCCAGCAGCGCCGGATATTGCACTGGGCTGGATGTTGCGACAACGGATAACCGAGAGTTTACTCTTCTTTGAACTTTTTAAATAGAAGTTGACAATGGTTGTATGAATGTATTTTTGGGAACGTTAATTACTGATTGCATTCCAGTTATTTTATGTCCATAGCACTGTCTGTTGCAATTACTTAATTTTTGGCAGCAATTATACACAAGTACAGTATATCATTCTGATCTCATGTAGCAGAGATAAGCGCTGTTTAATTCGTATTGTCTTTGCCATCTAAATCTCGATTTTATGTTTTTTTAGACAAATATGCATATCTAGGTTTGAAAACTTTATATGAGTCATTCTTTATATTGATGTACAATTAATGTGTATTTTTTATTGTAATATGTCTGTAAAGGAGGATGCACTCATCTGGATTTTTCATTTGCTGTCATACGAGGTCTGTTCTGAAAGCATCCGACCTTAGGCTCTAAAAAATTAAATAGCTAACCTGTTGAGCTAGGACATTAATCCCGCTCTAAGTAGGCCTCTTCTGACTTGACACACGTAGCCCAGCATTCTTTCCACTGCCTGAAACATTTTTCAAAGTCAGTTTTTGGTCTCTTCTGCAGGTGCTTTGTCGCATTCTTCATGATCTCTTCTTTTGTCTCAAATTGGGATCCCTTCAGTGGAGTTTTGAGCTTGGGGAATAACCAAAAGTTGCAAGGAGCCATGTCTGGTGAGTAGGGAGCCTGCCAGACCTGCAAGATGCTGTTCAGACCTGCAGGATGTTGTGCTTGGCCAAAAATTCATGAATCAGTTGAGAAGAATTGCCTGAGGCATTGTCATGGTGCAGCTTCCAACTTGCCACTTTCCAAAGGTCTGGTCTCTTCTGTCCAACTGCATCACAAAGGCGACAGATAACATCAAGATATTAACGCTTGTTGACAGTCTGACCTTCTGGTGCGTATTCGTGATGCAGAACACCAAAGTAGTAAAAAAAAAAACTGTCACCATGCATTTCACCTTCCTGTGGACCTGTCATGCTTTTTTTTGGCTGAAGCCACTCCGCATGCTTCCAATGGGACGACTTTGCTTTGGTTTCTGGGTCGTACCCGTACACCCAAGTCTCATCTCCAGTGATAACAGTCTTCAGAAAAGTCTGGAGTGCAATTTGCACATTCCAATATGTCATGATCAGAGGTCATCTGCAGAGCTTGTTGTTCATGTGAAAGGAGCTCTGGAACAAACTTGGCAACAACTCTTCACATGCCCAAATCATCTGGTAATATTTTTTTGTGCTGATCCATCACCAATTCCAATTTTCCTAATTTCTCTGACAGTCAACTGACAAGTTTCCATGACCAGATCACAGACTTTTTTCACACTTTCAGTACTTCTGCTTGTTGATGGCCTCCCAGGACGTGGATCACTCACAACTGACATTTGGCCATTTTTGAAGTGATTGTACCACTCCTTATTTACATTACCCCATGACTTCAACCTCCCAGACTTGCTGGATCTTCCTGATAGTGTCAACTTGGGTATAACCTAGTTTCTGGCACAGTTTGTTGCAGTAATGTTATTCAGTTTTTTCGAGCATTGTGACGAGCACGGGACTGCAACGACTGGAAGATGCACACAGACCGATTGACAGCCTCTGAGTCACTCGTGGTTGCTGGCATTAATCACGCCTGTGCACGAAGGTTTTGCTCTGTGTTACACAAATCCGGCCCCTATATTCCAACAAGTTGGTGAGAAAAAAATGAGGTTGGATACTTTCTGAACAGAGCTCATATAACCAAATGAAAAGAAATTATGAATGTTCATTTAGTAGTGTTAATATTGATCAGACATCATGATTTCAAGCAGTAAATAACCAGAACAAGAGATGTGAAAGAAATAAAATTTTGAAAGATAGCAGTGGAGTGAATCACTTAATAACAGTCATCCATTCAGTGTTGCTGGACCAGCATGCACAGTAGCATTTAATAATTCCAACAAATTGTGTGGCTTAATAATGATACATGTACTGTATTGGTATGTGATGTCAGAATAATTGTATGATTGTGACTTCATTACTGATAAATGAAGGACAAAAATGAAACATTGGCCTATGATTTGGGTCTTGGTGAACTGAATGGAAGAATTTTGCTTTTTCATGTAGAAAAATGGGAGTGGGCATGTTGTGCTGCAATGATGCATCTTTCTGTTACCAATTAGTACTAGTTTAGTGAGGTTGAGATTTTTGTATAAAGGTATATATTTTAAATGATAGTATAACAGCTTTTGTATATCAAGAATTTGTGATTAGAATGCCTTAAAATCAGCATATAATAATGTATGGGAATTCTGCTACATTGTAATGCACAATACCTGTAATTTTGTATAATACCAAGTAATTGGGTGTTATTAATATATAATGTCTGATTTTCCTTAATGTATATGAGAGAGTATGGATCCGTTGGCTCAAGGATTGTGTGGGTAAGATTGAAAGTTGAACTACAAATGTGGGCAATTGTGTGCCTGTAAGCGCCAACGCAAGAGCGTGCAAGTACTGTAGAGTGAAAGAAGAGTTCTTGACAAATGTGGAAGCGTACATGGAAAAGTTTGAAAGGAATGAGAGAGTGTTTTTGATTGGAGATATGAATGGAAAAGTAAGGACTGTGAAGGTGAATGGAGTAGTTGGAGAGTGGGGTGTGCCTGCAGAAGTGGATGAGAATGGCAGTGCACTAGTGGACATTTGTAAAGAAGGGGGTTGGCAATAACCATTACCCTCTTTAGACACAAAATGATCCACAGGTATCCATGGTGAGTGATGAGAAGGGTGGGTGGTGAACTGAATGAATGGAAAGCAATGATTGATTATGTGTTTGTGGATGGTAGAATGAGAAGGTGTGTAATGGATGCAAGAGCGTACAGAGGTTGGGGAAGTGAACTTTCTCACCACCACATGGTGGTGGTGAAAGTCAAGGTTCAAATGAAATGGAGGAGTAGAAGAAGGGAAGGACAGGAGGAAGCAGTCCATACAAGGAGGGTAGAAAGGTTGCAGGAGGTTGGAAAAAAAGAGATAATATAAGAGAGAAGTGGAGGAGCGATTGGGTAAATATGATCAGAAGGCAGATGGGGGATGTGAAAAGTATGTGCAAGATATTCACAGAAGTAATCTGTGCACCATGGGAAGTGGTGTGTAGGGTGAAGAGAAGATGAAAAGGGGTGCAAGGAACAGCATGGTGGAATGAAGAGGTAGGACAGGCTGTGGTTCAAAAGAAGAAAGCATATAGTGAGTGGATGAGAAACAGGTGCATGCAGGAAGTTGAGAAATGGAAGAGAGAGTTATATGTAGAGAGGAAGAGAGGAAAACATTAGTAAGAAGAGAGTGGATAAGGAATTTGGAAGGAGTCTGAGTGTAAAGGGGAGGGAATGTAAGAAAAAGTTCTGGAAAGAGGTAAAGAGAGTTAGACAGGGTGATAAAGAAGTATGTTGGGAGTGAAAGATAAAATCGGTAGATTACTAGTGGAGAAGGAAGAAAAAGCAAGCAGATGGAGAGAATGAAAATAATGCGAGTATAAATGGCTGGGAGAAGGAGGGGGGCAAGAATAGAGGAAGAAATCAGTAGGTTGGAAGTAATGAAGAAAGTCAAAATGGGGAAAGCCCCAGGAATTGATGGAGTGTGTGGTGAAATGCTGAAGCATTGGGGAGAGATCATAGTAGAATGGATTTGGAAGATGTGCAGATTGGCCTGGGAGGAAGGTAGAGTCCTGGAGGATTGGAAGTCAGGAATAATTATTCCCCTGTATAAAAGAATAGGAGGAAAAAAGGTGTGTGGTAATCATAGGGGCATTTGTCTTCTTAGTGTTATAGGAAAAGTACTGGTATATCATAGGATACTTATTGACAGAGGAAAATAACAGAGGAATTAGTTGGAGAAGAACAGGGAGGTTTTAGGAATGTTGTGTAGATCAGATATTCATTCTTAGGTCTTCAGGGAAAAGTTTCCAGAGAAGGGAAAGAAGTATGAACCCTTCATGTCTTTGGAGAAAGCATATGACAGGGTGGATAGACAAGGAATGTGGAAAGTATTAAGAATATATGGAGTAAATGGGAAGTTGTTGAATGCTGTGAAGAGTAAGTATGAGGGTGTTAAGGCTGCAGTGCGTGTAGATGGTGAACTGAGTGAATTTTTCTGTCTGAATGTTGGATTGAAACAGGGATGTGTCATGTCCTCACGGTTGTTCAATCTGTGTAGCCTATGTATGGGATTATAAAAGAGGTACTGTACAAGGTAAGGCAGTGGATGGTGGAGTGCCCTTAATGAAAGAGGGCAGTGTTTGGAAACTCCATGTATTGTTTGCAGATGGTACTGTATTGTTAAGTGAAGACGAAGGGGAACTGGAAGGCTTGGTGAATGAGTTTGGGAGAGTGTGCAAGAATCTATCTATCTATCTATCTATAGCCCGACGCCCTAATCCCGCAAAGGGTGGCCACAGACAAAACGCCTCCAAGTCACTCTGTCACCCACCATTTGACTCCCCTCCCCCCAACTCACCCCCCCCTCCCTCATATACCTCTCAACTCCATCCCTCCACCTCATCCTCGGTCTACCCCTCCCTCTCCCTCCCTCCACCTCACCTACATACACCCTCTTAGTCAGTCTTTCATTCTCCATTCTCTCCACATGTCCAAACCACCTCAGTGTATTTCTCCTAATCTTTTCAACCACATCCACATCTACCCCACAACGTTCCTTCATTTCTTCATTCGTCAACCTGTCCCTCCACGTCACTCCACATGCTCCTCTCAAGTAACTCATTTCCACTGCTCTCACTCTTGACTTGTTCCCCTCTTGCAAGGTCCACGCCTCGCTTCCATACGTCAGGGTAGGGATCACAATACCATCATGCAGTGACTTCTTAACTTCCATACTCACCTCCCTATTTCTCATCACTGCTTTCAGTGTACCAACAACCTTTCTTCCCTGCTGTACCCTTTCACGTACTTCATCCCCCAAAGTTCCATCCTTACTCATCACACTACCCAAGTACTTGAATGCACTCACATTCTCCATATCCTCACCATCCAACCTCACTGCACACTCTGTGACTTCATTCCTCTCAAACACCATAACTTTACTTTTGTTTACATTAACTTTCAGCTTCCTCCTCCTACACACTGTCCCAAATTCATTCACCAAACCTTGCAACTCCCATTCATCTTCACTTAACAATACTGTATCATCAGCAAACAGCAAGAAACAGAATTTAAAAGTGAATGTCGGGAAGAGTAAAGTTATGATCTTCGAGAGAAATTGAGCCACTGAATGTACAGTGAGGCTGGATAAGGAGGAAATGGAAAATGTAAGTGTGTTTAAGTACTTGTGTAATGTAGTGAGTAAGGATGGAAGAGAGGGTGAAGTACTTAAAAGGGTACAACAAGGAAGAAAGTTTGCTGGTCCTTTGAAAGCAGTGATAAGGAACAGGGAACATGGAAGTAAAAAAGTCGCTGCATGACAGTATTGTGATACCAACCCTAACATATGGAAGTGAAGCTTGGACCATGTTGGAAGGACACAAGTCAAGAGTGAGAGCTGTGGGAATGAGTTATTTGAGAGGGGCATGTGGAGTTACATGGACAGACACACTAACAAATGAGGAAGTGTAGGAGCGTTGTGGTGTGGACGTGGATGTGGATGTGATAGAGAGCGTTTGGAGAGATACATTGAGGTGGTTTGGCCATGTGGAGAGAATGGAGAACGAGAGGCTGACAAAGAGAGTGTATTCGAGAAAAGTGGAAAGGGGGAGAGGGAGGGGGAGGCCAAGGATGAGATGGAGGGATAGAGTGGAGAGGAAATGAGAGAGGAGGGTGTGAGCTGGGAGCAGGGCAGTGAAATGGCATTGAACAAGCCGACATCGAGGCAATTTGTTTGTGGCCATCCCTTATGGGATTGAGGGATCTGGGAATAGATAGATTTTTCTTACTGTCTTTCAGCCAGTGCCATATCCCAGTATTTCATGTGGAAGAGTCACGACAAAATACCTTCATAGTTTACATAACTTTTTCTTTAAGTGCAGCTTCTTACCCCATGAAGGGAGAAACCTGTACTGTACACAGGAAAAATCATCTGGTAAATTACCAATATGCTGGGAATCGAACCAGGGACTCTCAGATGAGAGCCAGGCAGCATACCACTACACCACGACCAGGTAAAAGTTAACTCACGTTGTCACAATCTTGTAACCAACGTCCCTCCGCCCCCACTGTGGGCATCAAGAGGATGAGTTAACCCCCTGGCACTCGGGCAAGTAGATGCTTTTAATCTATCCCAAGCACTTACGGCAAGTCAGAATGAAGGGAGAAACCTGTACTGTACACAGGAAAAATCATCTGGTAAATTACCAATATGCTGGGAATCGAACCAGGGACTCTCAGATGAGAGCCAGGCAGCATACCACTACACCACGACCAGGTAAAAGTTAACTCACGTTGTCACAATCTTGTAACCAACGTCCCTCCGCCCCCACTGTGGGCATCAAGAGGATGAGTTACAAGATTGTGACAACGTGAGTTAACTTTTACCTGGTCGTGGTGTAGTGGTATGCTGCCTGGCTCTCATCTGAGAGTCCCTGGTTCGATTCCCAGCATATTGGTAATTTACCAGATTCTTACCCCATCTCGGTTTATCTCACTCATGCACATTTTTGAATATCATTTATAGTAGCCGCAGCGAGAAATGAACGCTGTGGTGGGGCAGGCGGGATGACCTGGGATTCCCCCACTGTTGCCATATCCACATGTCACCGACCATAGAGGTAGGATGTCACCGACCATCGGCCACCGCTGCAGCCCCGCTCCATGATCCTTACCCTGTGTCTCTGGCTTTCTCTTTCTCTCTCGGTTTCTATATAAACTGGTGTATTTCCGAAACTAATTATGAAATTATTATGACTTTTGTTCCACACCACCACTGAGGTAAAAATCAAGGAGAGTTTTCTGTATAAAGGTTTCCCCCCCCCTTGTCTGAGGGCAGGTCAGTTCTGGCGAGTGTATAATTATAGGTCAGGCGGAGGTATCGGCAAGGCCGCACTCCCCCACTCATATGCCACATTTAGGAGGGGGGGGGAAACCTTTATACAGAAAACTCTCCTTGATTTTTACCTCAGTGGTGGTGTGGAACAAAAGTCATAATAATTTCATAATTAGTTTCGGAAATACACCAGTTTATATAGAAACCGAGAGAGAAAGAGAAAGCCAGAGACACAGGGTAAGGATCATGGAGCGGGGCTGCAGCGGTGGCCGATGGTCGGTGACATCCTACCTCTATGGTCGGTGACATGTGGATATGGCAACAGTGGGGGAATCCCAGGTCATCCCGCCTGCCCCACCACAGCGTTCATTTCTCGCTGCGGCTACTATAGTCACACTATTTCCTCCCTCTCTCTTGTCTACATTCCACCAACCCATTTGGTCATTTGTATTTTATTGTGCATTGCAAAATAATCCCATATAGTTAGTTCATTTACATCTGTCTGCACTTTGTATAAGTTTTTTTTTTTTTTTTTCCCACATGACATAACAAGATGGTATTAAGCAACAAAAATATTTCCCCAAGCATTGTGCGCATTTAATATTATAATATGTAACCTACCAGCAAATTATTTACTCAGCTGAAGAAATACCCCTGGCTGGTAAAGGGCTCCCTTAATACTGAACAGTGGTGGGTACTGGTAAGTTGTTTTGTCGAGTAACCCCGGTTCTCTGGCTGAGCAGACCCATCAACCACAGGCAAGCAGCACGGTTGTCCTGTGCAATGCACCAATGCTTCCTTGTGGTCGACAACACCTCACCACAGAGAGGCACGGGGAAGAGTACGCAGGTTTGGTTCCTGAGTGGACACCACATAGCATCTCTCCACCAAGTTAACAAGGGGCGCCATTGTAGGCACCGGCTCACCCTTTTATTTGGTTATATGGTTACCATCCAGCATTGTAAATACTGTAATTAGTTTCCTGGGTTAGAGGAAACCATTAGGCTTGTCTCTCAGTGTAGAGCCATCTGAAGTGGAAAAAAATAGTAATAAAAAGTGACAGGAAGAATAAGAGAAATAGAAATAGAGGAGGGCAGATACAGAAAAACAATGATGTAGGTGAAGGAAAAAGTAGGCAGTACAACATCACGTGAGTGGATGGCAGTCACCACCTACCACTGTGGCAGGGTAGGTAAATACAGGATGTTTTTCATCTTTGGATTTTTTTTTTTTTTTAGCAAAATGGGTTAACCCGCCCCGTCCCGTCGATGTATGGATACGTTGCAACATTTTGGATTTGCCAGTCCTGACGACGTACTGGTACAATGTGCAACTGCAAGGTTCATAATTTGCAAAATTTTCAATTTTTGCACGTGATTTTTCATATGTATACACAGGACACCTTCCTCTATTCCTCTACAAGATGCCAAGCAGGGACAATGCCTTACACTGCATAACCTCCCCTCCCCCCTGCACACCATTGTCTTGGCAATTCACCTGTTACCAGTGACCTGGCCAATAAAGACATTCAGGGCCAGAGTGATTCCCCAGTCGATGACAATGTGGAGGACAAAGTTTACATACCATTAGAAGAAGAAACAGTCAGAAATGATGATCAGGTAATGTGGTAAAAAAAGGTCAGGTATGGTGATGAGTTAGTGAGTGAAACAATGCTTATAATGCCTATATTACTGTTTGAAAACCAATATACTCTCGTACTACATATAAATTCGTACGGAGTAAATAAATAAATACCGTTTATGAGTGGTGTGAAATAGTTACCCTCCCATACAACTCGTTTTCTTTGGTGCCAGCCTGTTAGAAAACCCAGTAAGGTAAGGAGGTACTGCTACCGGGATCGAGTATTTTAAACCTCAGGTGAGCGATTTCTCTATGAATTTCGATGTTTCTCACCAAAAGCGGAGGTTTTAGCCAAAAAAAAATTTTTAGAAAATACCTCGGGATTGGGGGGTGTCGGAGGTGCGAAATAGCTCAGGATGTGACGGGTTAATGAAGGCCATGTATCATCCCTCCAGTAAAAAATAAATAAAATAAAAATCTATCTATCTATCTATCTATTGCCAGACGCCTCAATCCCGTTTGGGGTGGCCACATACAAATCGCCTCCAAGTCGCCCTGTCCCCTGCCATTTCACTGCCCTGCTCCCAGCTCACACCCCCCTCTCTCATATACCTCTCCACCCCATCCCTCCATCTCATCCTAAAATGAAAATCTATCTATCTATCTATTGCCGGACGCCTCGATCCCGTTTGGGGTGGCCACAAACAAATCGCCTCCAAGTCGCCCTGTCCCCCGCCATTTCACTGCCCTGCTCCCAACTCACACCCCCCTCTCTCATATACCTCTCCACCCCGTCCTTCCATCTCATCCTCGGCCTCCCCCTCCCTCTTCCCCCCTCCACCTCACTCACATACACTCTCTTCATCAGTCTTTCACCCTCCATCCTCTCCACATGGCCAAACCACCTCAGTGTGTTCCTCATAACGCTTCCTATCACATCCATATCCACACCACAATGCTCCTTTATATCCTCATTCGTCAGCCTGTCTCTCCATGTGACTCCACAGGTTCCTCTTAAATAACTCATTTCCATTGCTCTCACTCTTGACTTGTGTCCTTCCAATAACGTCCAAGCTTCACTTCCATACGTTAAAGTTGGTATCACAATACTGTACTGTCGTGTAGTAACTTTTTCACTTCCATCCTCACTTCCCTGTTACTTGCACAGACCAGCAACCTTTCTTCCCTGCTGTACCCTTTCAAGAGGTGTATAGTATGTAGGAGGACTGCTGGGGCTTGATAGCAGGCTGTGAAGCCTATGCCCAGAGTCGGACACATAAAAAAATAAAAAAAAAAATAAAAAAAGCACTTCACCCTCCAAACCTCCATTCTTACTCATCACACTACCCAAGTACTTAAACATACTCACATTTCCCAATTCCTCATCATCCAACCTCGCTGTACATTCACTGACTTCACCTCTCTCAAAGACCATCACTTTACTCTTCCCTACATTCACCTTTAGATTCCGTTTCTTACACACTCTCCCAAACTCATGCACCGAGCCTTACAGCTCCCCTTTGTCTTCACTCAACAACACAGTATCATCTGCAAACAACAGTACAGGGAGTTTCCAAACACTATCCTCTCTCACCAGGGCCACTCCAACATCCACTACCCTACCTTGTACCTCTTTTATTACCCCATCCATGTACAGAACAAAATAACCTGTTGATAGGAAAAATAAAGACAGTACTGGATCAAAGAGGTTGACTGCAACTGACAGCCTGAGCAAAGCAGCCTGAGGCAAACTGCTACTGACAATTAAGCTGCCCCTCATCTCACCAGCTGCCACATAGGCTAGCAATGATACAGTGCAGCCACTAAACTGTCAAATGCTGTACATCCATCCATCCATCATTCAATCCTTTTTTGCATCATCAGGAGTACAGAAACCTGAGGCTATGCTATTCCATCCCAGCATTAAAGGAAAGGATGTCTAACCTCACTCAATCAGGCAGCATTAAGTAAGCAATGCATATTGACTTACCAGTGGTTGATATACATATGTTTCACATCCTCTGTCAGCAACAAAATAAAACAGCATCAAATTAACTTTAATAGGTAAAAAGGTAAAAATAAGTGTTTTTTTGTGCACTGTGTTCATTCACATCAGATTTTTCCTCCCCCAGAACAATTCAAATTTCTTTCAGCAATTCAGATCTCATCATTCACCATCACATCACATTGTGAGTCACCTTCTCTCTAAACAGTCATCACTTAACTCATATCTACACATACTTTCAAACTTTCATGGATATTAACAGGACTCATGCACCAGGCTGCAGAACTCATGTTCCCTGTTAGCAAATACCAATGCATATTATCTGAATACAGTATACTGTATTATATTTGAGATACTCCATCCTTCAGGATCCACTACTGTTTCCATCCCTCTCTCCATAATTTGAGTTTATACCTCTCATAATCCCATCCACATGTCCAGATACCTGGTATGTAAAAAATTATGGGGACATCACACATCCTTCTCTCACTCCAGCACTGATATTAAACCCCTCTCTTCAGTACCCACCTATCCTTATACTACACACGGTTCATTAACATAATAAAAACACTTAACAGTATGCAGCTACTTTCACTTCTCATCATACTCCCTATACTGTACATTCAACCTTCATACTTACCTTATCATACACTTTTTCTAGATCCATAAATAACTTACAGTCCCTTTCACAAGCATTCTCCATTATGTTTCATTGCAAATACCTGTATATGATCCACACATCCCATATCACATAATTCTTCACTTCAGTCAGTGCCACATTTCTGGCACATTCCTATTCATTAGCAGTTCAAAATATTGTTTCCATCTGCTCCTTACTTTACCTGTGTGTTATCAGTCTTCCACTGTCACCCCTCACACTTCCACGCTTTTTTCCACCCTCATTTATACACTTGTACTTTCCAAAGTACAGTACACTATTTTATTTATTTATTTTTTTTTCAGAACTGTTTATTAATTTTTCTTCTAAGATCATCATGTACCTCTCATGTTCCCTTTACTAGTTGCTTCACAAACTGGTTACTCTCAGCGTATTCTCTCATGGGTGGTAGGTGGTTGTGACCATCATCCACTCACTTGATGTAGTGCTGCCTACTCCTTCCTTTACCTTTCTTATTTTTTTTCTCAGTCTGCCCTTCTCCCTTCCTGCTTCACCCATCTTTCTTGTCACTTTTTATTGCTCTTTTATCCATTCCAGGTGGCTTTATGTTTAGTGACAAGCCTAATGGTTTTCTGTAAGCCAAAAAACCATTTACAGTGTTGGGTATTACCCCATACCGTATGTGTTTTCTACGTGATAACAAGTGGGTTGGTGGAGGGTTAGCTCCCCTCCCTGTAAAACAACTAACTCAAAGACAAACAACCACCCCTTACAGGTTTGTGGCATCTGACTATAGACTGATAGACAGAATATTCCCTCTTCTTTCATTCGACTCCCTTTCTTGCATCCACTCTAGCCACCTCTTTCTCTCGTCCTCTACTGCACTCTTAACCTGTGCATCTCACCAAGCTGTACCTTTCTGACTAGATTCTACCCTCACAACACTGCTGAGCATTCCTAATCAAACACTCAACAAATTTGCACTCCTCCAGATAAGCAGCAGTGACTAGTCACCTAGCCTGGTTGAGAGTGTCGTCCAGGTTGCCGTTGTAGGTGAGGGAGTCGAACTGGGAAAAAGCTACAACTTTTCTCAGTGATGGTGTGACTGCTTGTGTCACAATTCGTGTAAATTGTGTCCATGTCAGCTCGGGGACGATTTTTGTGGCGATGCGCGAGACTGCTTTTCCCAGGTGGGGTCATGTTACAGCTATCTTTTCTTTGTCATGTTCAAATCCAATGGCCAGTAGTGGTTTAATCATACACATGCATGTGTCTACATCACACTGTTCAGGGTCCAATTTTGGAAATTGTACGTGTGGTTTGGCATCACACTGTTCAGGGTCATATTGTACGTGTGGTTTGGCAGCTATTTTGTCAGATTTTCCCATTCCGTTCCTAGTTGCTCTCTCTTGACTGGATCTAGAACCACCGCTGCCACTAATGTTATGCCACGTGCTCAGAGATCAACTTCCTGCTTTCTGAGTACATGGGTCCGATATTTGGTTCTTTCCAAGACTGGGTCCAGAGCATGCAACCAAAGGAACAGGGCTTAAAAACACATGCTAACCAGTCTTACACGTATATTACTCACAAAGAATACAGTGACTTGACACAATACAATGTGATAGATTATACACACTATAGGAAGTAAAAAGATCTGAGTCTGAGATTAGTGGGCTAATACAATAACTGCAGGTGGCGCCCAGGTGTGGGAGGCGTCTCGTCAGGTGTGCGCTCTCTGAAGGGGCGCAGGACCACTATCATACTCCAGATCGTCGGGTGAGGGCTGCTGGGTGGTGCAGATGGAGGCATTTCACTGCAGGGGCCTCAGTCGGTGTGTTGGCCTTCGGGGCTGAGGCCGAGCAGGTCAAGTAGGCTTGCTGTCTTGCACCTGCCCTTGGTGGAGGACGGTTCGCCGGCTTGTCTAGGGAGGTCTTGGCCGGGAGTCCTGGGGGCGTCCCTCTGTGACTGGTGTTTGCGGTCTCGCCTTCGCCAGAAGTCCGGCAGGGGCTGCCTGCAGTCTCTCCTCCTCCGGGAGTCCGACAGTGACTGGTGACATAGAGGCGCTGCTTGTAGTGAGTGTACCCCTGGACTCAAACTCACTACAGTATAGGGCCACTCCAGACCAACTCCAACAGCGACTCTGCTGGGGAGCCTGCTCTGCCCCGTGCGGTGCGGGGAGAGCAAGAGGGGCATCCCGCTCGGCCTCTGAAGGAGTGAGGCGAGTATGGGGCGTGACCCTCTGTAAGAGCCGAAGGTTCAACAGATAAGGCCCGCATGGTGGGTGGGGCCTCCCTGGTGAGCACAGTGGGGGCCGTGGTTCTGCTAGACCCTGGGACTGCAGGCTAGAGGAGCACGGTGGGCGCCCTCTCCCCAGCGAGCATGGTGGGTGTTGCCACGGTCCTGCTCCGGGCAGGGACTACAGATGAGGGAAGCACGGTGGGTGTTCCCTCCCCAGCGGGCACGGTGGGCGCCGACTTCTAGACCCTGGGACTGCAGGCGAGAGGAGCACGGTGGGTGTCCTCTCCCCGGCAAATACGGTGGGCATCGCCATGGTCCTATTCCCGGTGGAGGCCTGCAGGTGAGGGAAGCACAGCAGGCGTCATCGCGGTCCTGCTGCTGGCTGTAGGTGAAAGGAGCATGGTGGGCATCCTTTCCCCAATGAGCACGGTAGGCGTCGTTGCGGTCCTACTTGGGGAGTCTGCTGGCAAACAGATCCTGCCCCAATTCTGGTAAGCACTGGTCCAGGTAGATGGTAATGCGGCAGGACAAAGTACCCCTCGTCGATTCCATTGAGGGGAAGAGAGGCGCGTGATGGTTGGGGACGTATGCCTGTCTTGCTCGGTCTCTTGTCATGCCTCGATGTGGTCTCCCCTTGGTACATCTCGTATTTCAGGGTGATACACAAGCCTTTCTGGACACAGTGCACTGTACTCAACCATGCAATGATAACGATGAGAGTTTGCCATGCAGTACTGTACATGATGGACCCTATACAGGGTAACTTCACAGTTTGACTGTATAGGACAGAATTTCTCACAGAAACATGCAAAAAAAAAAAAAAAATTATGAACCACTGGGAACAGCTGATGCTGTGGGAAAAGCAGGTCATATCTTACTCTGAATCTGTAAAATAATTTCCCAGAAAAACTGGGGAATATGCGAAGTCGTGAATAGCGGTGGTTTACTTATCTGCCTTAACCTTCCTTGCATCTTCCATTGATCTTCTTGTCAGCCTCACTTACAGTCATTCACACTGACTGTTTCTATCTCCATCCACCTCACTCCTCTGTGTTACCTTGCATACTACACACTCCTCTCAGTTTTACCTTGTATACTACAATCTTTTACCTTGTATACTACATTATGATCAGATGAACCTCCACATCACCTCCTCCTCTTCTCACCACCTTTGTATCAACAACATAACTCTCAAACATATTCCTCTCAACAGGCACACACTTAGACAGGCTTCTTTCAGCATTCACATGAGTTTCTCTCTTCCTTGTTTAAGTGCACCGCATTGTACTTAAAATATAAATTACAAATGCATACCCTCTTTTCCTGACACAAGTCCTTCAATCATTCTCCCTTGTCACTTCGTAATTTAGATTTAGATTGGGTAGAATAATTGCGAGTAAGGTTTGGTTAAGTGCAATACAGTACCTTTAAATAGATTTGAGTTAGGGAGAATCACGGATGACACATGCCCTGCTTGTAGAATAGGTCCACACAACATACCCCACATAAAGGAGTTATAACACATGCCATACTAAGATGCAGACACATCAATAGTCCAGGAAACCTGTGGGATGACCCCTTGGGGGACAGTTGCTTGCCTGTGGTCAACGGGTCTGCTGGGCCAGGCAGACGGGTTGAGCAAAAAACCTTAGCAACCTATTATATCATTCACAGGGCTAGTGTCAACTTTCCAATTCATGCCATCCAGCACATTCTAACTTCTTGGCATCTGTCCAATCGCTCTCTCCAGATGGTCCCCAAATCTTTTTTTTTTTTTTTTTTCCCCTCAATCCAGTCACTACAGGGGCAGATTGAACAATCTCTGCCACTTTCATCATCTCATACAGGAACCTCACACACACACACACACACACACACACACACACACACACACACACACACACACACACACACACACACATTCACACAGTGTAACACACACATACACAGTTTAAGGTGGCACTTAAGCTTTCATTTTCTGCAAGTCATTGTTCATGAATAAAGCAATTCTTCCTCATGTCATCCACAGACAGTGGAGAGGAGCCTTCCCGTGGTGCCATCGTTGACCTGGATGGCGAGAGGCATGCCCAGCTCCAGCCTGGGGATAGAACCTCCTCAATGTGCCCTGTGTCCTGCAAGGAGGACCGTGGTCCAGCCTGACAGGGCACCATATCCCACATGTGGGCAACTGCTCCCGATGCCATTTTTAAACACTCAGGGCAATGACCCTCTGGTGGTCATTTCCCTACTTTTCACACCAGCCACAGACACTGAGAGCAATCTTGGACCCTAAACACGATACATATACCCGGTTTGCTCCCTACTCATCACAAGCACAATACATACTTGCGGATCTGTTCAATGCATTTCATGCAGAGAATGGATCCACATCACATGTGCTGCATTAACAAGTACCAAACAATGCCACAGCAAATAAGTGTGTGACAGGGTTAACACATTCACAAACACCCCTTCTTTCACAACAAACACAGCTCCCCCCACCCACTCCAACAACTTCCCCACTAACACAACCACAGAAAGCAACTCAGTCTCTGCACACAAGCACTACTGCTACAACATTGACACACACACCACCTCGGACAAACATACTATGACTAAAATTTGACAGCATGAAAAAAAGAAAAAAATGAACTAGAACAATTCCTTCATGACCATGAAGTATACATGATAGCACTCTTACAAGAAACAAAACTGAAACACACACAACAGAACCCTCAAATTTGACATAATCACACATCAGCTCAGACAGAACTGAGGGCCATGGAGGAGGCTTCCTTACATACATTCACCCATCAATACTCTACAAAGACACAACACAATCATTTTTCCAGAATGACATAAGATTAGAAGCAGTCAGTGTCAGATATGGTCACAAACAAGAAATCAACATTTTCATCGTTTATGTTCCCCCTGAAACCTCCCCTGCTGTACAAGCACAATACAACCCTCAGCTCCTTTTCATAACACAAACACCTAACCCTATCATTGCAGGGGACCTTAATGCTAAAAACACTGCCTGGTATGAACACAACCAGATCAACTTCAGGGGCCTCGACACTGCTTCACAACTTAATATCATGTACATTCTCAAAGACACCCCATAATACACCCTCATCCCACAGCAGACAAATCGCACCTCCTTCTCCCCAGACATCACATTCTGTCATGTTCTGTCCACCAACATTTGCACTCAACACCACCTGATGAACATAACCCAAACTACTGATCATCTCCCCAGCATACTACAGAAGCATGTCCAACCTGAGCAATCACACCTCACATACATAAACTACAAGAAAGTAGACGAAAAAAATCAATGAAGAAACAGAACAACACTTCAGCACACTAAACAATTCACCCATCACCAACACTAACAAACACATTACACGGTTCATCAACATACTCAACATAAATACCACATACCACCAGGCAACAGAAAACATTACAATCCAAACTTTACATCAGAGAATGCCTGCCTCTTAAAACAACACGGCACTTACTGGTAAACACAACTCTTCTTTCCCATGTACACAAGATGCCATCACATAGCTCCAAGAACTAAACAATGAGAAAAAACAATTCAGTACAAAGAATATTGAAAACTGGAAGGACTTTGTAACAACACTTAATCATTCCACAGATACCTCTTGGCTCTTCAAAATAATTAACAGTGTCACTATATCACAAACATGCACTTCCAAGACCCATGCCACCATCATCTCCAACACCTAACAAATCCTTTCCTACAAAGAACAAGCAAATATACTCATAAACAACTATGCAAACATGTCACTTAGCACTAACACACACAGTCTGAAAAAACAACTAGCTCAACATAGGCATTCCTTTCCACCCAACCACCAGCAACCTACACCCTAATTGTTTAGGAGCACATGGCAACCAGGTCCTCACAAACATCAGCAGCTACTCATATGCACACTGTAACATTCCCAGTACTTGGATACATGGAGTAATCATCACTATAAAGTGATCCCTTGGCTATAGGACACTTGGTTATAGCAGTTTTTGTTATCACTGCATGATGAAAATCTGCACTCCTGCTGTTATAGCACATTTTTTGGCTCAAAATCATTATTGTGCACCTGGGCCGGTTTCAGACGATAATGATGCAGTATGTGGTTTCTGATGGCTCTGAGAGATTCAAAGATGAGGCGCTACTCAAGGAGTAAATCCCAGGTGGTGGAGAGCATTAACTCTCCACCACCTAGCCTCGAAGCCCTTTACCTCAAGCCCATCTCAAGTCTATGGTACATGTTTTTACCTATAGAGAAGCCAACAGGTCTATAAGTGGCATACCTGGGGGATCTTTTTTTTTTCTCTCTCTTGCTCTCTCTCCTTCAAGGAAAGTTTGAATATCTGCTCTTGCAGAGCTCTGAGTGATTTTTTAAATGAAATACTTGTACAGAGTTGCACAGATTGAAATTTTGAGTTGATTTACCGTCAGCTGTTGCATCAGTTGACTATTAGGTGATTTTCAGTTTCAGCTATAAGAGGACATTTTACTGACTATGAAATACAGGTTGCTCTGCATGAAATTTTGAGTTAATTCAACATGATATGAAACAGTTTCTCATGTAGTATGATTTTCAAAGAGGAAAAACTTTTTATAATTGGCTGAGTTCACCATAGGTCTATGAAGGTACTGTAGTCTCTTCTTGCTTCCTAGTTGTGCCTTTTTCATCACTTTTTGTTAACCCAACCATGCATGTGTGTGTTTCTGGTACTTTCCATACCAGTATGTATGTATGTACAGTATATAGTGGGTCTAAATTATTGTGAATGGGAAAATGTGGGCTAGAACTTGGAGTGCCTTGTACCAATTAGGATAAATCCCATAGAGTCTGTGGATTCATTACTGCATGGTTCCGTTAACATGCGCCATGATAACTGAGGGATCAGCGTACTTAAACCAAACAAAGATCCAACACTCTTTTCTTTGTACAGCCCCACTCTGCGTAGCACACCATCCAAAATAAGTGAACACCTCATTCTTAACAAAGTCACTCCCCATGTGCCCCTTGCTCCTTCACAACATGGATTCAAAGCACTGCACACTACACTCACCATACTGACTCTCGCACAATGAATATCGAGCAGCATCAACTCCATGATCCCTGCTCACCATACATTACTCACAGCATTAAATATTGGTAAAGCCTTTGATGCCATCAGGCAATGCAAGCTAGCATTTCTTTTTCTTTATTGGGGGGAATTTTTTTTATATGGGAAAATGAATTCCACGAGCTAGAACTTGATAGATCATATAGCCCTTTTAGGTGATGGGAGAGCACTACCTCTCCCAGGAGGGCTGCTACCCGGACAAGGAACGAACTCTCGACCTTTTGGTCTCAATTCAGGTGCTCTACCACTGAGCCACCCTACCCCTGCAAGCTACCAAAATATACAACACAAATATGGAGAACAACAAAAAATACTGGCCTGCCAACTATTTATCTGGTAGACAAGCACATGTTACATTCCAGGGTGTCATCACAAATACAAAATTTCCCTAAAAGAGTACTACTGGGCTACATTCTCTCATCCACATTCATCAGCCTCTACATGCTTGATATTCCCACACCCCAACCACCCACAAACACTGCCTCATATGCAGATGACACATCCATAACAACCACACACCATATTGTAGACAGTTTGCAAACTGCAACAATACTTCAACACACTGCAGACTTGGGTTGAGGACATCATGAAGATCTATCTATCTATTGCCAGATGCCTCAATCCCGTAAAGGGTGGCCACAAACAAATTGCCTCCATGTTGTCCTGCCCAATTCCACTTCACTGCCTTGCTCCAAGCTCACCCCCCCCTCTCTCATATACCTCTCCACTCCATCCCTCCATCTCATCCTCGGCCTCCCCCTCCTCTATCCCTGTCCACCTCACTTGCATACACTCTCCTCATTAGTCTCTCATTCTCCATCTCCACATGGCCAAACCACCACAATGCTTTCCATCTCATCCACATCCACACCATAGTGCTCCTTCACTTCCTCATTTGTCAGTCTCTCTCTCCATGTAACTTCACATGCACCTCTCAAATAACTCACATCCACTGCTCTCACTCTTGACTTGTGTCCTTTAACCCCTAACCACTGGCTGACCTGTATAGCTGTCACGATTTTGGATGCGGTGCAACGCCGGTTGACGTGTACAGCCGCAAACATCATCCCGCCACCCTTTGAACTTTAACTTATCCTTACTCATCGACGGAACCACCTGGAGACGTGGGGATACTGTCATTTAAAAGAGGAAGAGTTGGTGAGTCTTATGTATCTTTAATTTTTTCTCTAGCTATTATAGTTTGGCAGATATTAGTGTTTGAAGTAGGGGTATTTTTTTCTGTCACAGATATCCCCTGTAGGGAGGAACGTGCAACACCAGAAAACCCCCCGCATGTAGGAGTTAAAAGTCAAAGCTTCACTTTCATACATTAGAGTTGATATCACAATACAATCATGTAGTGACTTTTTTACTTCCATGCTCACTTCCCTGTTCCTTTTCACTGGTTTCAACGAATCAGCAACCTTTCTTCCCTGTTGTACCCTTTCAATATCAAGCCAGCCAAATCCACCACCACACTCATCACCAGCAGTATACATGAACATAGATACTCCCCTTACATCACATTTAACAATACACATGAGCCACACACACCCTCCACTAAGATCCTTGAAGTGACTTACATTAAAATGGACTCGCCTTCAGGGACCATGTACAAGACATCAAGAGATTTACCCCCAGACTCAGTGCACTCAGGGCAACTACAGGGCCAGACTTTAGGGAACAAAAAGAAACACTTTCCTTATTCTACAAACAACACTCTGTGATATATGCCTCCCTTGGCATGGGCTCCCATCCTATCTGATACCCACTACAACACCTTGCAAATCATACATTGCCCTACACATCACCATTTGCTGCATCAAAATCACCCCCACAGCTCACTTACACTCTGAAACTGAAATCCTTCCGGTCAGAGACTACCTCCATATCGGGCACACAATTCAATGCAGCAGCCTGTTCCAACAGACAACACCCCAGACACACACAACACACCTAAATACATAAAACAGTCACCACACAAACACTGTCAAACCTTCTACAATATCCCACCTCCACATATTACAACACTAACAGTTAAACAACACCTACATACTCACTTCATGCACACCATACTACAAAGCACCCCCCTCCCCCTACTGCCACTGAAGGTGTCCTTAACCCCCATCACGCTTATCGCCTCATATGAGATGATATGCAGGCCATCCCTGGCTGCACTCATCATCTCATATGAAGCGATTGGTCTCCGGGCCATAATTTCAAGCACGAGGATATGTCAGTGGTTTCCATGGGAACGTTGAGTCTCTCTCTATGCCATTAGAGGTTGCCAAGCCCTGCCACACCACGGTTGCCAAATACCACACATTTAGCAATGCAGGTCTCGTATTATGACCCAGCAATGGCGGATTCACACCTGTCCAACTCCTGTGGTGCTGGCGACTTATCGCTGCCCTCACACCCACCCAAGAGACGTAAATTACAAAAAGATGAGTGGGATGAAGAGTTCGAGCTCAGAAACACTTGATCTGGTGACAAAAAAATCAACTTATTAGGAGAAAAAAAATAAAAATAAATAAATAAATAAATGAATAAAAACTGAAAACAATCACTCAAGGAATGTAACCCCGTTGATAAGAATTAGCATGGTGGGGGTTAAACAGGAATGATCGAGTTCTCCTAGCTAGGCTTAGAGCAAGACATTGCCCAGCCCTCCCCAACTACCAGCTTAGATTTGGGTTGGATGGAATCACAGATGACATAAGCCCAACTTGCAGATTAGGCCTACACACTATAATGCACATACTAGAGCATTGCACAGCATGTGCCACACTAAGGCACAAACATCAGTGGTGCAGGGAACCTATGGGACAACCTGATAAGGGAAGTTGCTTACCTATGGTTGACAGGTCTGCTCAATCAGACAGACCTGGGTTGAGGAAAATCATCCACATGCACTCATACTTGATCTTGCACACTTCACACCCTTTCACCTTTGTTTCACACAATGCCACCACACCACAGTGTGCATTCTCAAACATTCATTAATCCCATACAATTTTTTTTTCACTTCCCAGTATCATTAATTTCATTGTTTATAATACTGTATACCAGGAGTACAAAGAATCATACAATAATAATATTTTAACTGTATTTGGTTCAACAATAAAAATAATAAAATTTCTTTCTATACATACAATACATACACTGGTGTGCAGTTAACTGCAGAGATGAGAATATCACAAAGGAGGGCAGTCTTAGGTCATGAGGGCATTGCTGAAGTAAGCAGCAGCAGTTTTCAGAATAAAAAGACGATATAAGTCTGGAGTGACCAATCTAGACCTTAATAAGGAAAAGAAGGGCACAACTGTAAGAGGGGTTTAAGGAGGAAACTGTACCACTCATTTTACAAAAATGTAATACAGTACATGACCAAGTGAGGCCATGCAGGGATTAGGAAGGAATACTGTACTGGAGACAATGACAACAGCATCAAACATGAGACAAACCTGCTGGGAAACAAATGGTCGACAAGTAAAACAAGAGCAGCCCTGGCATAAGCAAGAAGAGGAGGCAACAGACTGAAAACAAAAGTATAGAAAATGAGAATACTGGGCTAGAAAAAAATATTAGGCAAGGTAGGGTGTTGAGGAAGCCTGAGATCGCTGTAATTCTAACTGTATGGTCTGAGAGATGAGCTCCAAGGGGAAAGTTTGGGAGGGGTCATGTGATGCAGAGTCATGGTGGCTGGGGTTATGTGGGGTGGAGTCATGAGCCTCATTCCCAGAGATCTCCACAGTAGGATTAGTTGGGGTTGTGTCCAAAGCCAGCCTGGACCCTTGACCCTCTACAAGGCCTCCAGCATCTGAGGACAGAGGTTGAGAACATTAAAAAAGAGTTAAAAATAATGATTATATACATAGCAATGTGTTGTATGCACTTTGAGAATCATACTGAAGACTCTATAGTTCATATTAACATTATTCTGGGCAGATGACGTGCCGACACGTCATTTGTTGGCCAACCGATTCCGGCCCGATGATGCACGGTGTGTCATTTGTTGGAGCAATTTTTCATGGCTCAAATACATGGCGCAACAATTTGGTGAACACAGGCGACACAGCTTCATTTCGTTGGGAACTCATCCCCGGCCGGGGTGCAGGGCAGAGTAGTTACACAAAGCTGAGCTGGGGAAGTGTTAATTTCTGTGCACTACAAACAACTGTTTAGCATTGGTACTGAATGTAATTTCCCTGGTTCACAAAAAGTGGGCAGATCCAAAGCAAAGCACTGATTTCCCTGCCACACATAAATCAGGAGAAAAGAAACATTCACATCTCTTCCCTCCCCTCCCTTACAACCCCTTCCCCCTCTAGTGTTGTAGGCTGCTGACTACACAGATGCTGAGTGGTGGATGGTTACCTTCTATGATGAGTGGGGAAGACATGGTTAGTACTGTACTGCATTCTTTCTCCCTTCCTTGATTAGCTCTGCACAAAAATTAGTTATATACAAATTCTCCAAAAACAGCTCCCAGATTTTTAAAGTAGAGTAATCCCTCGATTATCCAACATACTAGAGCCAAAGGCATATCTGGATATAGGCAATGTCTGAATACGGAGCAATATTCTCTACTGTACCCTTACCCTACCTACCTACACTCAAGCTATGTGTACAGTCCTCTCCCCCTCCTAATTTTGGTAGTGTTCTGTGGTCTTTTGGCTGTTTTTAGACATCAAAACACACACTGCAATATGCAATATAATCCTGAACACTAAGAAAAAAAAAAAAAAAAAAAACAATACGTACACCCCTCCTAATTTTAGCAGTGTCCTGCAGTCTTTCGGCTCTTTCTAGATATCAAAACACACACTGGAATATGAATATACTCCTTGAAAAAAAATAAATAAATAAATAAATAAATGCACAACCCTACCAATATGTACAGTCAAGGAAAGTTCCGCATTACCCACTGTTCGGCACATTGGTGGTCGACGAATAGTCACGATGCAGTAGCCAGACACAACATATCTGGTAACTGTAAGTGGAAGGGATGGTGGTCAGGGGTGGGAGAGTTTGAAGAGTTGCTCACGTCACTGTATCAATAACCGATGATAGGGTGTCCAACGTATTCTCAAGTGCAAAAGCGGTATGTTGTTTGTATGGTATCACACTGTTCTCTGAATCTGTCTACATTTCTGCATATATAACACACGTTTACGGTCACAGGTATTTGTTTGCCTTCATTTTGTAATGTTCGATAGGAATGAGAGTTACAGAGACTGATCTTATAATTAAGACTTCCCATGTCATTCTGTCTAAGACAGGATGAAAAGTCTGTTAATCGCTCATACAGATTGTTTTTTATTATTATTATTAAATACTACCCTAGACTCTAAGTTTGAGATGAATAATTACCAGAATAACACTGGAAATGTTTGCAGGTGGATTTTTATGGTGGGATGACAGAGGATATACAATTAAACAAATTGAAATGAATTTACACACACACACACATACAGACACATAAAAAATAATTGGAAGGTGGCATATACTAATGTTGATGGTTTAATATCGGCAAGGCTAGAAATCAACGATTTTTTGAGGGTGCATGAACCTTAAGTTAGGTGCTTTGTAGAGACCAAGTTAAGAAAAGATATTGATGTTCATATGGGAGATGGTAAATACAAACTGTGGAGAAGAGACAGAAAAGAAAAAAACTGGAGGAGGAGTGATGATAGCAGTGAAGAACAACATAAATGTAGATACCGTGGAAATGGTAGAAAGGCAGGGCCAAAGTGATAAATGTGAAATTAGAAACTGGAGAGAATAGCAAGAGAGACATGGCACTAGTGTATGTTCCCCATAATACATGAGCATGGAGTGATAATACCAGGAAATGTTGTCTGACATGGCTAGTTATTTACAGAAAATGACTGAGAAAAGCAACAATATAATTTTAATGGGTGACTTCAATTCTAAAGAGGTGAACTGGGAGGAATGGGACTCAGGAGGCAGCGAAGATATGTGGGGCACTATATTATTAAATATAACAATGAACAATGTGATGACGCAATGGGTCAAAGAAGAGACACGGTTCCAAGGTGAGGACACACCAGCAAGACTAGATTTACTGTTTACCAAAGAACCTGATGTAATAGAATCCTTGAAATATTTGTGTCCTATTGGAAAAAGTGATCATGTGGTCAATGAGTTCCAGATGATAACAGGGAACTTGGAGCCAAGAGATGAGCTTTATAGGCAGGGATGATACAACTTTGGGAAAACAAACTTTACAGGATTGAGAAATTTTTTTGAAAATGCAGATTGGAGAAAATTCAGAGAAACAAGAGAGATACAGAGGAAGTGGGATATTTTCTAGGCCTCTATAATTCGGGAGTGGAAAAATTTGTGCCAAGAGTAAGGGGGAAAGACAACAGGAAAAAGGAGTGGTTTAATAGAAAGTGTATGATAGCAAAAAAAGAGAGAGACACGGTGTGGAACAATTGGAGAAAGAGAGGTAACAACAGAACAAAGGAAGAAAATATAAATGAATACACTAAAATACGTAGAGAGGAAGAACGGAATTTTGAACAAGGTATAATAGACAAATGTGAGGACGAACCCAAACTGTTTTATAGATTTGTCAATGGCAAACTGAAACAAAAGGAAAAAATCACCAAACTGAAAGTAGAAGGAGAGGTCTATAAAGATGCAGCAATGCAAGAAGAAATAATGAACAAATGTTTCCAATCAGTTTTCACCAATGAAAAGGAGTTTGTGAAAGGGAAGGGAGTGACTAGAAATGTAGTGATAAAAGATATAAAAGTGGAAGTACAGGAAGTGTATAAATTACTGGAAACCCAAGATGTAATGAAAGCCCCAGGACCAGATGGAATCTCTAATTGGGTACTGAAGGAATGCAGAAAACAATTGGCGGATAAAATTCACAGTTTAAGTGTGTGTTCTCTGGAAGAGGGGAAAGTGCCTTAAGAATGGAAGAGGGCAAATGTGAAACCAATTTTTAAAGGAGGAAACAGGGAAGAACCCCTGAATTATAGACAAGTGTCCCTAACCAGCATGGTCACAAAATTATGTGAGAGAATTCTGAAAGATACATGGATAAAATATCTGGAAGAGATGAATATTTTGGCTGATAATCAGTTTGGATTTAGAAGTGGAAGGTCATGTGTTTCCAACTTGTTGAGTTTTTACTCAAGAGCAATTGATGTGCTACAGGAGAGAGATGGCTGGGTGGATTGTGTGTATTTAGATTTAAGATTTGAAGATGGCCGTTGACAAGGTACCCCATACGAGACTAATGTGGAAACTAGAGCATATAGGAGGATTGAAGGGGAACCTCCTGGAATGGATGAAAGACTTTTTGCGAGACAGACAAATGAGGACAGTAATAAAGGATAGGATGTCTGGATGGAGGGAAATGACAAGTGGAGTCCCACAGGGCTCGGTGTTGGTGCCAGTAATGTTCCTGATTTATGTAAATGATATGGTAGATGGAGTGAACAGTCATGCAAGTCTGTTTGCTGATGATGCAAAGATCTTGAGGAAGGTAGAGGTTGAGGAGGATTGTAAAATGTTGCAGGAGGATCTGGATAGGATACACGATTGGAGCCGGACATGGGAAATGAAATTCAATGCTAAGAAATGTAAAATATTGGAAATGGGTAAAAGTACCAAGAGGCCATCACTGAATTATTTGACAGGTAATGAACCAATCACAAAAGCGAGAGAAGAGAAAGATTTGGGAGTGCTGGTCCAGGACAGTCTGTCACCTGAAAAACACATTAACAAGACAGTTAGAGAGACGTATAAACTCCTGACTAACATAAGAGTAGCTTTTCATTATATGGATGAGGAGATGATGAAAAAATTGATAGTGGCTATGATTCGCCCCAGGTTAGAAAATGCAGCAGTAGTGTGGTCACCACACAAAAAGAAAGATATAAACAAGATTGAAAATATACAAAGAACAGCAACCAAATGATCCCCAGTCTGGCAGATCTGTCGTACAGAGAGAGGCTGGAAAAGCTGGTTTTGCCTTCCTTACAAGAAAGGAGAAAGAGAGGCGACATGATTACAGTGTTCAGGACCATGGTGGGAGTAGATAAAATTGACAAAGAAGATCAGTTTTTATGGGATAAAAGAGCAACAAGAGGACAAGGAATGAAACTGAAGAAGCCAAGCTGCTTGAAGGATATCAAGAAATACAGTTTTCCTCATAGATGTATAGACCTGTGGAATAGCCTGGACAAAGAGATTGTCCAGTCTAAAAACTTAAATGAGTTTAAAAATAAATTTGACTTACTGAGAAACAGAGATGGGACCCCACGAGCGTAGCTCATTTCCTGTATATCAATATTAGGCAAATACAATTAGGTAAATACACACACACACGCACAGGTCGCTGACAGAGATGGAGCTCTTCCTGGATCGTCGGGAAAAATTTCTGAATCAGCAGCGAAAAAGGAGACCAGCCCATTGTGATTATGTGAATCAGTATGTGAGTGGTGGTCCCATCGGACACTAGTTAAAAAGAAAAATGCGGTTTCGGTCATAAAGAGTACAAGATATAGTGGAAACAGAAAGTTTCCATATGGTTGCATCATGGCAGAGGGGGACGGTGCTTTGTTTACAACTGGCGAGGAGGATTTCACGGGCTTCTCCGAAGATCATGTGGGAAATGGAAGTACTAAGCTGAACCAAACAAGAGTAGCAGGAGGAGTGAAAACAGCGGACAGGAATGTCCAGGAGCTAAGAAAGGTATGGGCAGTAATTAGAGAGTTACAGGAACGGACCTTAGAGCAGGAGAGAGATCAAAATTCTATGGAATAAACTGGAAAAAGTTTGTACATACAGTGATCGGATCTTGAATTTGGCTCTATATTGTATTTTGTTTTTCTCTTGGAGGGAACTGTTACTGCGGGCTCATGGCCTTTGGTTCCTTCTTCCTCGCATAAAAAGAAAAAGAAGTCACAGAATTAAAAGTGAGTAATGAATCTGTCTCTAATGAAATAAAACAGCTTAAGATGGAGAATAAGAGGTTGGAAGAAGAAAGGGACAGGATGAAAAGTAAACTAGATGAGTATGAATCCAAATCAAGGATGTAAGATGAGCACATTAAGGAAATCAAGGAGCAAGAGAAGGGGTGGAAGAAAATTCAGGAGGAAGGAAATGTAAATTTGAAAGAGATTATAGAACAACAAAACAAGGAAAAGGTGAAGAAGGAAGTGGTTAGGGTGCTGAGAAGCAAAGAATCTTTAGTCAGGGATGTAGCAGTTAAGAAAAAATGTGTAACAATTTCAGGAGTAAAAGAAAAAAGTATGACAGTAAGATCTGAAAGAGAAGAACTAAGTAAGGTTAAAGAAATAATATCAGTAGTTATGGAGGGTAACAATGAAGCTCAAGAAGAGATTGAAGAAGTGTTCAGGTTTGGAAAGTACGAGGAAGGAAGGGCGAGGCGGAAGGTAAAGTTTAAGTCCCAGGTAATGGTAAACGAAATCATCAATAGAACATGGAAATTATCAGACAAAGAAAGGTTAGAAAATGTCTGGAAAAGAAGAGATGCAAATGAGGAAGAAAGAGCTAAAATAAATGAGTTAGTAAAGGAAGCAACGGCAAAAAACAAACAGAGAATGGAGGAAGAGAAGACAGTGTTTTATTGGAGAGTTATGGATCAGAAATTGAGGAAGTGGTACCAATGGAGGGAAAGAGAGAAAAGGGAATAAAAAACAACAAAAATAATTTGGTGGCATATACAAATGTTGATGGTTTAACATCGGCAAGGTTAGAAAGCAATGATTTCTTGAGAGTACATGAGCCTAATGTTAAGTGCTTTGTAGAGACCACGTTAAGAGAAGATACTGATGTCTACAGTGCTCGTCAGAAGTATTCAGCGTTGTCCGCCGGGCGCGCAATACTTATGGCCCAAAAAGAATCACCCATTTTTGGGGGTAAGAATTGAGCCACAAGTTTGAGCTCCGAGCATGACGTCACGGTAGTCTGAGGCCTTCTGACGCACTGGTTGGTTCCCGCCTCAGTCGCCCACGGGCTGCCTGAGAGAGAGGAACTCCGCCGAGTGTCCCTCTCAAATTGCGCCATTTTTTACCGAGTGTCCCGCAGTGTTTTGGCCTTCAAAACTTTGTTATGGCACCTACCCGTGAACTATCGAGTGAAATCATATCCCAGATCATTGCTCTAAAGGAGGCAGGCCACCAGACAAAGGAAATTAGTGAATTGGTTGGTGTGGCACGATCGACAGTGCGTCGTTGGTGTGCGCGGTTTCGGGAGGAAAACAGTGGTGAAGTTCCCACAAAGAAACCGAGGTCTGGTAGGCCTAGGAAAACTTCCCCAAGGTCTGTTAATGTTTTAAAACGTGCAGTGGAGTTTAATCCTTGTGTGAGTGCAAGGAAAATTAAGGAGAGCAACCCGGAAGTGTTTGGTGAGGTGTCAGTGAGAACAGTGTCTCGTAGGGTGCATGAGCTTGGTTACACAAGTCACAGGCCTGTGAAAAAGCCTCTTCTCTCTAGCAGCCAGAGAATTCGTAGGCTTGCCTTTGCTAATAAATATCTAAATTGGGGTGAGGAGCAATGGTTGTCAGTGTTGTGGTCTGATGAGGCAACGTTTAGTGTTACCTGTAACAGAGGAGCATGCAAAGGTAGTGACCCACTTGACCCACGGTATGTAGAAAGCACAGTTAAACATCCTGATTCACTCATGATATGGGGTTGTTTTTCAGGGAAGGGTTTGGGAAAGCTTGTTGTACTTCCCAAGAACCTCAGAGTGAATCAGGATGTTTACCTGGAGCTTCTGTGTGATCATTTACCAGACTCCTTCGAGCTAACAGGTGCACGAGTGTTTCAGCAGGACGGTGCACCTGCTCACAAGGCCAAATCGGTCACCAATTGGCTTCGTGACTGCGAGGTATCATTCATGACAGACTGGCCAGGAAATAGCCCAGACCTCAACCCGATTGAAAACCTCTGGTACCTCGTAAAGAAGAGTCTCCAAGGGAAGGACGTGAGCTCTCTGCCTAAGCTGGAAGCCGCCATTCGTGACTCCTGGGACAAAATACCCCTCCAGCACCTCAGGAGCCTCGCCCTTTCACTTCCAAGACGTCTCAGGTCCGTGAAGAAACGTAAAGGCTACCCTACGAAGCACTAAAGGTAAATAAAATGCATTATTTATATGTTTTTTCAATGTTGAAAGGTTTGTTTCTCAGGAGGGACGCAGGGCGCCCCATACTTCTGACGAGCACTGTATATAGGAGTAGAGACAGAAAAGAAAAAACGGGAGGAGGAGTGATGACAGCAGTGAAGAACAACATAAATACCGTGGATGGTAGAGGGTAGGGTTGAAGTAATAAATATGAAACAAGAAACTGGAGAGAACAGTAAGAGAGATATGGTGGTAGTGTATGTTCCCCCTAAGACAAGAGCATGGAATGATGATGATTACCAGGAGATGTTGTCAGACATGGCTAGTTATCGACAGAAAATGACTGGGAAAAGCAACAATATAATTTTAATGGAGGACTTTAACCGTAAAGAGGTGAACTGGGAGGAATGGGGCTCAGGAGGCAGCAAAGATTCGTGGGGCACTATATTATTAAATATAACAATGAACAATGTGATGACGTAATGGGTTAAAAAAGACACAGTTGCGAGGTGAAGACACACCAGCAAGATTAGATTTACTGTTTACCAAAGAACATGATGTAACAGAATCTTTGAAATACCTGTGTCCTATAGGAAAAAGTGATCACGTGGTCATTGGGTTCCAAACGATAATAGGGAGTGTGGTGCCAAGAGACGAGCTTTATAGGCAAGGAAGATACAACTTTGGGAAAACAAACTTTACAGGATTGAGAAAATTTTTCGAAAACGCAGATTGGAGAACATTCAAAGAAACGAGAGATGCAGAGGAAGTGGGACATCTTTCTAGACCTTTATAATTCGGGGGTGGAAAAAAATGTGCCAAAAGTATGGGGGAAAGAAAACAGGAAAAAGGAGTGGTTTAATAGAAGGTGTATAACAGCAAAAAAGGAGAGAGACACGGCGTGGAACAACTAGAGAAAGAGAGATAATAAGAGAACTAAGGAAGAATATAAAAGAGCTAGAAACGAATACACAAGAATAAAGTGAGGAAGAAAGGAACTTTGAAAAAGGTATAACGGACATTTGTAAGGATGAACCCAAACTGTTTTATAGATCTGTCAGTGGCAAACTGAAACAAAAGGAAGGAATCACCAAACTGAAAGTAGGGGAGGTCTATAAAGATGCGGCAATGGAAGTTGAAATAATGAACAAATGTTTCCAATCGGTTTTCACTAATGAAAAGGAGTTTGTGGAAGGGAAGGGAGTGACTAGAAATGTAGTGATAAAAGATATAAAAGTGGAAGTACAGGAAGCGTATAAATTACTGGAAACTCAAGATGTAAGGAATGCCCCAAGACCAGATGGAATCTTTAACTGGATACTGAAGGAATACTGTTCATAACTGGTGGATAAGATTCACAGTTTAACTGTGTGTTCTCTGGAGGAGGGGAAAGTGCCTCAAGAATGGAAGAGGGCAAATGTGGTACCAATTTATAAGAGAGGGAACAAGGAAGAAACCCTGAATTATAGACCAGTGTCCCTAACCAGCATGGTCGCAAAATTGTGCGAGAGAATCCTGAAAGATAGATGGATAAAATATCTAGGAGATCCAGCAGGCAGAGGCGCACTTTCTGGACAGGACCGCTTTCCGGACATGCCTTTGGCTCTATTACATTGGATAGCGGAGGGATTACTGTACACACAATCCACCCAACCGTCTCTCTCCTGTAGCACATCAGTCGCTCTTGAGTAAAAGCTCAACAAGTTGGAAACATCTGACCTTCCACTTCCGAATCCAAACTGACTTTCAGCCAAAATATTCATCCATCCATCCATCATTTAATCCTACGTTGCCCCATGAGGAGCGCAGGAGCCCGGAGCTAGGAAAGTTGGTCCTGGCATTTAAGATGAGAGTGACCAGCCTCACTCATCCCTGAGTGGCATTACGTGAGCAATAAACCCCAACCATCCCTTGGATATAAACCTTCACCAGCTCCATCCAATTAGAGCACCTTTATTACCCACTAAACCACCAGGAGCCAAAATTTGGTTATATGGTTACCACCCAGCATAGTAAATGGTTTCCTGGTGTACAGGAAACCATTTGGCTTGTCACTCAGTGTAGAGTCACCCTTCTGCCTTTGAAAGCCACCTAAATAACTCCCTAACAGACATGCATAGCACTTACTTAAACCTATTTAAGACCCTATTCACACCAATAATGGACATAAAGCATGAAATAAATGAAAAGGAACCAGAGAATGAGGAATTAGAAGTATGGAAAATACGTAAAGCAATGTACAGGCTACTTACAGCATGTCTGTGGCCACCTCCTCTAAGGCTCTGGTAGTTGTGAAAATGCTCTTGAAGCACATACAGTAATCCAGTGTTGTGCTACACTTAATTCTTTGCACTGTGAGTTATAATTGTTTAACACTACACATTCTGCTCTTAATTGCGCCACGCCAGTTTCAACCGCCACTTTGCACTCCACACTTAATCCTTTGCACTCTAAATTCTAATTTCTTAACATTGCACAACACTGTAAATTCCCATGTGGTCTAGTGGCGAGGTATTGCAGTTTATTCACTGTTTATTCACAAAAACGAGCACGTGCAGCATCCATTCTGATGAACGTCATTCCTTGACGAAGGTTAGGCAGTAACTGGGGAGAGGGTTGCCAGATCTGAGCTCAGCCACATTACCAAACCCCTCAATTTTCATTACCAAACTTAACTTTTCATTATCAATTCTTAAAGGATGCATTTATTCTTCACTAATTATATGTACAAGTGGAAATAACCACTCTCCTTATAATCAGCAGCATGTTTATTGTTAAGCTATGTATGCCAGCAGATTAATTAAAGGAAGCACACAGTACACCATCTCCATTCTCTATATCTTTATACATGTGAAAAATCTGTTTGGTAATGGATCATGCTGATTCACTACCAAACAAGTTTTTCATTACCAAATTGGCCCACATTTGATAATGAAAAGTACCAAATGGCAACCCTGACTGGGGAGGGGGGAGGGGGGAGGAAGGAAAGGGTGAAGGGGCCGTGGTGTAAACAGCTGTTTGGAGCCACGTGGCAATTTCAAATTACAGGTGGGAAAAAATTAGGATTTGGGGGGGATTTTTTTTTTTTTTTTAATTTGGTTATTTTTGGGTTCCAAAGGTCCAGGCCCATAATGTTCGGTAAGTGGGGAGTCCGGATAGTATAGGGATTACTTTAGATTTGGAGAAGGCCTTCAACAAGTTACCCCATAAGAGACTAATGTGGAAACTAGAGCATATAGGAGGACTGAAGGGAAACCTCCTGGAATGGATGAGAGACTTTTTGAGAGAGAGAAATGAGGACAGTAATAAAGGATAGGATGTCTGGATGGAGGAAAGTAACAAGTGGAGTCCCACAGGGCTCCGTGTTGGTGCCAGTAATGTTCCTGATTTATGTAAATGATATGGTAGATGGAGTGAACAGTCATGCAAGTCTGTTTGCTGATAATGCAAAGATCTTAAGGAAGGTAGAGGTTGAGGAGGATTGTAAAATGCTGCAGGAGGATCTGGATAGGATACTTGATTGGAGCCGGATGTGGGAAATGAAATTCAACGCAAAGAAATGTAAAATATTGGAAATGGGCAAAAGTACCAAGAGGCCATCACTGAATTATTTGATACGTGATGAACCAATCACAAAAGCAAGAGAAGAGAAAGATTTGAGAGTGCTGGTCCAGGATAGTTTGTCACCTGAAAAACACATTAACAAGACAGTTAGAGAGACATATAAACTCTTGACGAACATTAAGAGTAGCATTTCATTATATGGATGAGATGATGAAAAAACTGATAGTGGCCATGATCCAACCCAGATTAGAATATGCAGCAGTAGTGTGGTCCCCACACAAAAATAAAGATATAAACAAGATTGAGAGAATACAAAGAACAGCAACCAAGATGATCCCCAGTCTGGCAGATGTCATACAGAGAGAGGCTGGAAAAGTTGGATTTGCCTTCCTTACGGGAAAGGAGAGAGAGAGGCTATGTGATTGCAGTGTTCAGGACCATGATGGGAGTAGATAAAATTGACAGAGAAGATGTGTTTTTATGGGATAAGAGAGTGACAAGAGGACACGGAATGAAATTGAAGAAGCCAAACTGCTTGAAGGATATCAAGAAATAGTTTTCCTTATAGATGTATAGACCTGTAGAATGGCCTGGACAAAGAGATCATCCAGTCTAAAAACTTAAATGAGTTTAAAGCTAAATCTGACTTATCGAGAAACAGAGACGGGACCCCACAAGCATAGATCATTTCCTGTGTATCACAATTACGTAAAGACAATTAGGTAAGTACACACACACACACACACACACACATACACACACACACATACACACACACACATATATATATATATATACTGTATATATATAGGCTTATAATGTATGAAAATCTTCTTGTGGGGAAATATATTTATAAATATGCATGCACACTGATGCCTTTTATTAGAATATCGACAGCATGCGCACAAACAGGAGGAATGTACTAAAATTGTATATTGTGAACTAAAATCACAGTTTAATTAAAATGCATTTCTCTATTTTCATAGATCCTCAGTTAAAAATAGTGGCTCAGGAAGAGCTGTGCTTCCTACAAGTGATTGATAGCCACTGATATTTGGTATGAATTGTCCACTGTTGTTAGTTTCAGTTCGAGTTGTGTGAAGCTTCCATTGCCCCATTTTCGTAATTCGGAAAAAGGTTTGTTTTTTGAAGCTGTAATTAGGTCAGTGTCTCATAGATCTCTGTTCAGTAATGGTTTAAATTTGCTTATGAAATATTTTTCCTTTGATTTTCTCAATATAGGATCATCCTTTTTTACTTTATAGAAGGGCATAATATTGAAGTTTGGAGAACATTTTTTTGCACATTTTGCTATGTGGGTATTAACATATAAACCTTTACCGTGATTAATATGACCCCTAAGTAGGTTAGTACGAAGCCTGAGACTTGAGGTCTCGCCTATATAAATCTCTTTGCATCCACCGCAGCGAATTACGTAAATGCAGTTTTGTGTCGAGCATCCGATGTTTTCGTTAATTTGCAATGTGTAGTTGACGTTGGGAAAAGTGAATTGACTGCCTTCAATTATTTCCATGCAGAGTTTACATTTTTTGTCTTCACATTTCTTCACTTTGAAACTAGATATATTATTAAACCTAGCCTTTGTTAAAATTCTTTTTAGATTATTGGGTTGCTGCTTTGCTTTAATTAAGGAGATATCTTTATATATTTCTTGTGTTTCAGGTGCTTTTTGGAGAACATTAATTGTACATGAGACTTCTTTAAATTGATCATCATAATTTGGGTTATAGGTTGTTATATATGGTATTGTGTGTGTATCACTGGCTGTTTCTTTATTACTGGAGCTCCGAAGGTTGCCTATGGGTATTTGTTTTGCTCTTTCTATGCCATTTTTTATTATACTTTTGGGATATCCACGTTGTCGAAGAAAATCTTTCAGTTCACTTAATCTTATTTCTTTTAACTCAGGTTCTGAAACTATTGTGCATATCCTCCGTGCTAAATTAAATGGTTATGTTATTTTTTGTGTGTCTGGGGTGATTAGAACTATATATTAGATAATGTTTTGTATCAGTTTCCTTATAATGAATGTCAGTGATTATTTTCTTATCTTGCTTAATGAGTTTTATGTCTAGGAAAGTGACTGTGTCTCCACTTGTGTCACATGTAAATGTTAGTTTGGGGTCCAGGTTATTCATGATGTTTATGAGTGTTGAGAAATGTCCATCTCTCTCATCCCAAATCATAAAGATATCGTCTAGGTATAGCATATAGTACTTTTTCATTTTATCTGCTATTGTTTTACCAAAATGTGCTGACACCTGAGAATATAAGGTGTTTTCTAAGTAACCCAATACAAGATTGGCATAATTTGGCACAAATTTTGTCCCCATTGCTGTTCCTGACACTTGTAAGTACAGTAATTTTGCCCATTAAATTCGAATGAGTTATTTTCCAAAATTAAACTGCATCCTTCTTTTATTAGGTCTGCAGGTATACGATTTGTATTATCATAGTGTTCACCAATCCAGTAAGTGATAGCTTCATATCCAAGTTCATGGCGTATATTGCTGTATAGGTTTACCACATCAAGAGTTACGAAAATTTCATTATCATCTAATTTAGTAGGAATCTTGTTTAAAAAGTCTAGATTGTTTTTGATATATGAAGGTATGTATTTCAGAAAAGGTTGCAGTAATATATCTAAGAAGTGACTGAGACGGTGGGTAGGGCAAGCTGGTTCCGCAATAATTGGTCTCATTTTAAGGTCTACAGGGTTTGTTACAGAAATCACTTCTGTACTACAAACATTAATTTGATCAATTATCATTTTGGACTTATGAAGTTTTGGTAAACCGTAAAATAGGCTTGTCTTATATTCAACGTTGGTTAAGTAATTAACTTCATCTTTAGTTAGTTTATCCTTATAATTTTTAATTACCCTTTTTATTATATTCATAGTTTTTTAGAAAACGTCTGGTACCTCGTAAAGAAGAATCTCCAAGGGAAGGACGTAAGCTCTCTGCCTAAGCTGGAAGCAGCCATTTGTGAGTCCTGGGGATGTATATCACCCCTGCACCTGAGGAACCTGACCCTTTCACTTCCATGACGTCCCAGATCCGTGAAGAGGAGCAAAGGAAACCCTACCAAGCATTAAAGGTAATTATAATGCATTATTTACATGTTTTTTTTCCATAGTTGAAAGGTTTGTTTTGTTGGGGGGGCGCCGGGTGCCACATACTTCTGTCAAGCACTGTATATATATATTATATAGATAGATAGATAGATAGATAGATAGACAGATTGATATATACCATCAGACAGGGCTATTACCCTCAGGTTGACAAATGAAGAAGTGAAGGAACGTTGTGGGGTATATGTGGATGTAGTTGAGAAAGTTAGCAGATATACACTAAGGTGGTTTGGACATGTGGAGAGAATGGAGAATGAAAGATTAACTAAGAGGCTGTATATAGGTGAAGTGGAGGGAGGGAGAGGGAGGGGCATACCGAGGATGAGGTAGAGGAATGGAGTTGAGAGGTATATGAGGGAGGGGGGAGTGAGTTGGGGGGAGGGCAGTCAAATGGTGGGTGACAGCGACCTGGAGGCGTTTTGTCTGCGGCCACCCTTTGCAGGATTAGAGCGTCAGACTATAGATAGATAGATAGATAGATAGATAGACATAAAGACGGGGCTATTTCAGACAGCTGGCTGCTGGTTGCATAGGTTTTTTCTTTAATTTATGAAAAATACTCACTTACATGTTCTATTTCTTTTTTTTTTATCACATGCTGTATGCTTTGTAATTTATTTATGTGGATTTGCTATTTTTCTACTCTTTGTTTTAGTCCCTATTTCTTTTGTTGTCATTTTGTTCTTATGGCACTGTTTTTCCTACAGACTTGCTGAGCAAATATTATGGTGCAGGTACCATAATTTAACCCTTAGCCGCCAGGGGTTTCTGGCTGTCACCCACTCCTCCTGACTGGGGATTTCCGAGATTTTGGCAAAAATACACCTTACTTCAAACCCTAATATCAGTCAAACTATTATAGCTAGAGAAAAAATTAAGTACTGTATACGTACGACTCACCAACTCTTTATCTTTCGAATGAAAGTATCCCGAGGTCTCCAAATGGTCCCATCGATGAGTAAGGATAAGTTAAATAAGACTGGTCTTTCCATGTTTTGGCAGGCTAATCCAGTTGCATGCCACCGCCAGTGGTCTTGGACTCGTTGGCAGCACTGACTGGAGTGGTGATTGTAACACTGCTCGGCCTCTCGGAATGTTCCAATCATTTTTTCTACTTTTCTTTGCTCACCGTCGTAGCAATGAGTCAGCACCCCTTCCATGTGGCTCCCCATAATGTTTTCCGTCCATTTCATAATGTAACTATGCCCCGCAGATATATAGGAAAAGAATAGCTCTTTATTTTTATCACTCACTTCTTGCATCAATTATAATATTTTCCCTCTACTACGGGACTTATATTTACATTTGACATCACGATTATGGGTAATTGAACTTTGAGAAGTAAATGCTCTGGCTGTTTCACACAGTATGGTTGAGTATGAGGTACAGTAAATACTTGTACAGAAACTGTGACTACTTTGTACTAATCAGGGTCAACGTGAAAATATTACTAACATTATACAATTACATTTTTTGTATTTCACATCACAAATACACTAATGCTCACATATTCAACACTGTTTCCTGATTAACGAGGAAAAAAATTTAGTTACACCCAACCAGGTCATTTCCTTACTCTCCCATGCATTTTTGGTTTTCTTTCGTTGTACTAGAGAGGGTTACTGAAGGTGTTTCCAATCACTGTTTCACAAGTAACCATAAACAGCAACACTTATTGCAATACACTTGTAAAACTTACTATAAAATACTTATTTCAGAACACTTACTAGATATAACTTAGAATATCTTATATTTCACTTATGTATATAAAAGAATAATACTTGTGCATACCTGTACACTACTTACAATTTCCCTCACACCTGGTCAGTCACTGAGCCCTTTCCCCAGCACTAAGGGCAAAACTTTCGTGGGGGTTGATGAGGCTATTGGCCCTTCATGCGGTGTTACGGAATCGGACGATGACAAAGAAGAAGACATGGCTCCTCACACTACCACTGCCATGTACAGACTGAACCGCGCATCCGCGGGGTACCTGGGGGTCCTACCTACCCGGTGGGTATCACAGAAAATGGTCACGAGTTCAAAGGGTGGCGGGAAGGTGAGTGCGGTATATCATGTCAGCCGGTGGCGCTCCACGCCCTGAATCATGACATCATACAGGTCAACCGACGGTTAGGGGTTAAGACACCCGACAACAACCAAATTTTTTTATGGAGGTTTATAGACTATTAAGATTTGTGTACCCAATATTTTATTAAATATGATCAATAATTACCCTTCAAAAAAAATCCAGACAGTGACAAAATTGCTGAAGCATTTTCAGTTTATTCAACCTTACACCTCCTTGGAACTTACAAGGGCCTTTTTTTCTTATTTATCTATCTACAGATGGTAAGAAATTACAAGAAGAAAGCCACAGAGAGAGTTGCCAAGTTTAAAAATTACTCTCAAGAGAACCTTAATGCATCTGTTCAAGATGTTCTGGATGGATGGATGACTGTTCACAAAGCTGCCATCGAGTTTAATGCACCCCACAGCACAATCTTAGACAGAAAGAAGGCCACAACTGAAAAGTTGCACATTCATCAACCAGGACATCCCACCATACTAAAAAGGGAAAAGGAAGAAGCAATTGCCCAAAATGTAGCAACTTTTGAGGACTATGGTCTGGCATTTGACTCCATGGACCTAAGGAATTTCATCAAAGGACAGTAGGCACTCATAGTACCCAAGTATATGGGTGGCAGAGGACGTCACGTACTAGGAATTCGTGTACTCTGAATGCATAAACTTATGGGAAAAATTAAGTATGGGTGCCACCCCCCTTCATGGGCAACCCTTGAGACTCCTTTATGACCTAAGTATTGTACTGTACAGCGAAACCATCTAAGGCATATTATCTAAGACAATGTAAACCAACAAGATTATGGCTTTACTAAATCAACAAGGATATGGCTTAACTAAACCAACAAGAATATAGCTGCTCACCTTAACCCAAGAGGACAACAGGCTTAATGGAGGTAAGAAGGGAATCCAATGCAGGGTGAGGCACCTAGCGTGGGTTTCGGGAGAATTCACCATCACAACAATAACAAGACAATTTGCCGTCATTAATGAAGACAGCTACGAGTGATGCTAGAATATGTATGCAAATGCAACTACAGCAGGAAGAAACAAGTTAATTATAGTCTGACGGCGAATTGACTTGATGGCGAATTTTCTCGAAACCTTAGCATGCACCTGCATCACCCGCCACACCACCCGACACACCACTCTCATCACCAGCACTTTCGACACTTTCACTAGCTAATGCACTCACTTCATTCATAAACCCTTCAAAGTGAAGTCATCACTTCCTCCACTCGCAACTGACAGTGTTTGATGTTCTTGAATTCTTCCTTGAATTTATCTAGGGCATACAGTACCCGGCTGAGCTTCATCATCGACAAGTCTCCACTCTCCATCACTGGTGGTTGGCGCTTCTTTGGGTGGAAATGTCGCGTGCTCGGGGTAAACCCCAGATTTGGGACACTCTTCGCTGCCGTCTCGCCTACAATGAGTTCAATTCATGTACTATTAAAAAATACACTAAAATTCAGAAAAAAATAGGTCCTCGTATACAACGAGGATCACATACTCTGAACTCGCATACTATGAGTGCCTACTGTACATCTGGACAGAGAGCGAGGATGGTTGTGCCTTTTGACAACAACCTACCCGAGGAGGACTGGACTGCTGGGTTTCATAAGAGGAAATGCCATATTCTTACCAGAAGACACTTCAGAATATCAGTCAAAAACATGCTGCTGTCATCAAAGGGCAAATTCAAGACTACTTCTCCCACCTAGACGACTCCTTGTCTGGCAATCCTCCATCAAATATCATAAATTATGATGAGACAAACCTATAGGATGATCCCAAATCAAAAAAGCAGTTCTTCAGTAGGGGAATCAAGTAGGCAGAAAGAGTTATCAGGAAAACACTAATATCTCCATCATGTTTGCCGGCACTGCTGCCGGGCAAATGTTTGCCCCTTACGTTGTCTATAAGGCTGAGCGTCTCATGGATATATGGACTACACAAGGTCCAAGCAACTGTCACTATAACCGCACAACCAGTGGCTGGTTTGACAGTCACATTTTCTCTGAACGGGTCAAGGCGTGTGCACTGTGTTACATCAGAACGCTACCACCAAATGAAACAAAAATTTTATTGGGGGATAATCTGCCCTCACACATTTCATTTGACGCCCTGTCTCTCTGTGACCAACATAATGTAAAGTTAGTGTTTCTCCCACCAAATTCTACCAATTTACTACAACCTTTAGATGTGGCTGCCTATGCACCAATGAAAAGAATATGGAGAAGAGTGTTGGAGGAATGGAGAAAAGGAAGCGGAATGCATGTAGGGGTAATGCCAAAGTGGTTCTTCCCATAACTGCTTTCAAAATTACTGGAAGAGATGAGCGACAAGTGGCCACCGTGAATCAAGGCAGGACCTCAAGCTTGTGGTATTTACCCCTTCAATCCATCTCGTATACTGAATAAGTACAGGAATGACCAAACAGACACACCAAGGAAACATGTGAGCCCAAACCTAATGCCAATGCTAAGAATGGTGTGAAGGCACGAAGAATCCTACAACAAAAAGAGGAAAAATGTTAAATGTTTCAACTCGTCAAACAGTAACAATTGAGGACATCACACAGCCCAGCACCTCTGGTACTGAAGCTCCAAGATGTACCGTAAACTGGGGTGAATTCGGACGATCTTTTCGTTTTTTTGTGACATGTAATCTAGTTTTTAATTCAGTCCAGGATCTTAAGTATTGTATGTGAGGCTGGTCCACTAGGGTATCAAATCATAGCAGTAAAAAATTTAAAATGTTTGATATATAATTATAGCAAATATACGTTGAGTACACCGATTCCCGTCCGATCAGCGAAGTTAAGCAACGTTGGGTCTGGTTAGTACTTGGATGGGTGACCGCCTGGGAACACCAGATGCTGTTGGCATCCCTACGTGCCAAGTGGGGTTGGTGGAGGATTAGTGCCCCTCCCTGTAAAAACAATTAACTCTAAGCCCTTGGCCACCCCGTTTGAGATACATGGCGTCTGGCAATGAATGAATAGTAATGGGTGTCCAAATTTGTACTCAAACCTTGGTGAATTCAGACACACCGTATAAATTCGCACATAAATATAAAATGAACACATATGACTACCCTGGGCTTCCAGTTTAGTCTTGGCCGTATGTGGGGCCATTTCGGATGTTCTGGGGCGTTTAAAAAATTGTTCTTCCAGTACAAAAATAATGCCTCTCCTTGACAAAAAAAGCTAATGACTATAATGAGATATGAACACAACAGCAATTTTATTTTTTTCTATCTATCTATCTATCTATTGCCAGACACCTCAATCCCGTTTGGGGTGGCCACAAACAAATCGCCTCCAAGTCGCCCTGTCCCCCGCCATTTCACTCCCCTGCTCCCAACTCACACCCCCCTCTCTCATATACCTCTCCACCCCATCCCTCCATCTCATCCTCGGCCTCCCCCTCCCTCTTCCCCCCTCCACCTCACTCACATACACTCTTTTCATCAGTCTTTCACTCTCCATCCTCTCCACATGGCCAAACCACCTCAGTGTGTTCCTCATAACGCTTCCTATCACATCCACATCAACACCACAACGCTCCTTTATATCCTCATTCGTCAGCCTGTCTCTCCATGTGACTCCACAGGCTCCTCTTAAATAACTCATTTCCACGGCTCTCACTCTTGACTTGTGTCCTTCCAACAACGTCCAAGCTTCACTTCCGTACGTTAGAGTTGGTATCACAATACTGTCATGTAGTAACTTTTTCACTTCCATGCTCACTTCCCTGTTTCTTATCACTGCTTTCAAAGAACCAGCAACCTTTCTACCCTGCTGTACCCTTTCAAGCACTTCACCCTCCAAACCTCCATCCTTACTCATCACACTACCCAAGTACTTAAACGTACTCACATTTTCCAATTCCTCACCATCCAACCTCGCTGTACATTCACTGACTTCACCTCTCTCAAAGACCATCACTTTACTCTTCCCTACATTCACCTTTAGATTCCATTTCTTACACACTCTCTCAAACTCATCCACCAAGTCTTGCAGCTCCCCTTCGTCTTCACTCAACAACACAGTATCATCTGCAAACAACAGTACAGGGAGTTTCCAAACACTATCCTCTCTCACCAGCGCCACTCCAACATCCACTACCCTACCTTGTACCTCTTTTATTACCCCATCCATGTACAGATTGAACAACCATGGAGACATGACACATCCCTGTTTCAAACCAACTTTCAAAGAGAAAAATTCACTTAGTTCACCATCCACACGCACTGCAGCCTTCGCACCATCGTACATACTCTTCACAGCATTCAACAACTTCCCATCTACTCCATATATTCTCAACACTTTCCACAATCCTAGTCTATCCACCCTGTCATATGCTTTCTCCAAATCCATGAAAGCCGCATACAACTTCTTTCCCTTCTCTAGAAACTTTTCCACTAAAGATCTGAGAATGAATATCTGATCTACACAACCTCTTCCCTTCCTAAAGCCTCCCTGTTCTTCTCCAACTAATTTCTCTGTTCTTTCTCTAACTCTGTCAATAAGTATCCTACCATACACTTTTCCTATTATACTAAGAAGACAAATGCCCCTATGATTACCACACACTTCTTTTTCCCCTTTTCCTTTGTACAAGGGAATAATTATACCTGACTTCCAATCCTCCGGGACTCTACCTTCCTCCCAGGCCAATCTGCACATCTTCCACATCCATTCTACTACTATCTCTCCCCCGTGCTTCAGCATTTCACCACACACTCCATCAATTCCTGGGGCTTTCCCTGATTTAACCTTCTTCATTGCTTCCACAACTTCTATCCTACTGATTTCTTCCTGTCTTCTCACCTCCCTCCTTCTCCCAGCCATTCCCCAGCCACTTATACTCGCATTACTTCCATCCTCCACGTTCAACAATTCCTTAAAGTGTTCTCTCCATCTGCTCACTTTTTCTCCCTTCTCCACTAGTAATCTACCATTTTTATCTTTCACTCCCCTGCTTACTTCACTTCCACCCTGTCTTACTCTTTTCACCTCTTTCCAGAACATTTTCTTACAGTCCCTCCACTTTACACTCAAATTCCTTCCAAATTCTTCATCCACTCTCTTCTTACTCTCTCTTACTAATCTTTTCACCTCTCTCTTTCTTTCTACATATAACTCTCTCTTCCGCCTCTCAACTTCTTCCACGCCCCTATTTCTCATCCATTCATTGTATGCTTTCTTCTTTTGTGCCACAGCCCGTTTCACCTCTTCAGTCCACCACGCTGTTCCTTGCACCCCCCTCCGTCTTCTCTTCCTTCCACACACCACATCACATGCTGCACATATTTCTTCTGTAAATATTCTACACACACCTTCCACGTCCCCCATCTGCTCCAACTCATATTTGCCCAATCGTTCCTCCACTTCTCTCTTATACTCTGCCTTTTTCTCATCCTCTTGTAACCTTTCCACTCTCCTTGCAACTACTCCTTCCTCTCGTCTTTCCCTTCTTCTATTCCTCCATCTTACTTGAACTTTAATTCTGGCCACCACCAAGTAGTGGTCAGAAAGTCCACTCCCCCAACCTCTATAAACTCTTGCATCCAATATACTCGTACATCTTCGCATCCTTTCATCCACACACACATAATCAATCATTGCCTTCCTTTCACTCAGTTCACCACCCACCCTTCTCATCACTCGCCATGTATACCTGTGGATCATTTTATGCCTGAAGAGGGTATTGGCTATCACCAACCCCCTCCCAGCACAAATGTCCACTAATGCACTCCCATTCTCATCTATCTCAGCAGGCACACCCCACTCACCAACTATTCCATCCACCTTCACATTCCCAACTTTACCAACTTTACCATTCATATCCTTGGTTTAAATAAAACATATTAGAACACATGTAGATAATATAAATCTAGCTACAAACCTTAGTACCGTATACACTTAACAATCATTTCTTGACTAATAATTTCGTTTTTGGAAGACTAATGGAAAATTAGTTAAAGGTGATATTTAACATGATTATTTGTCTTTACCAATTTTTTGCTTGCCCTTTTCACTATGATAAGGACCTTGATCTCCACCAGTTCTTTTCTTAAATGTTCGAGTCATTGGGTGGCCTTGCTGAAACAGGTAGTATCATAAAAGCTCAAGAGTATGCCTGTAAATGACACATATGAACCCAATGACACACAATATCCACATCTGGCAAAACGGTGACTCTACACTGAGTGGCAAGCCAAATGGTTTCCTGTACACCAGGAAACCATTTACTACGCTGGGTGGTAACCATATAACCAAATTTTGGCGCCTAGTGGTTTAGTGAGTAATTATTGAGCTCCAATCAGATTGAGCCGGTGAAGGTTTATATCCAAGGGATGGTTGGGGTTGATTGCTCATGTAATGCCACTCATGGATGAGTGAGGCTGGTCATTCTCATCTTCAATGTCGGGACCAACTGCTTAGCCCCGGGCTCCTACGCTCCTCATGGGGCAATGTAGGATTGGATGATGGATGGATGTACATTGTAAAAAGTGTTATTTTTTCGTTCATACGCCTCCTGTCCGAATTCACCCCAATGTCCGAATTGACTCCAATTTGCATTAAAATTTTTAAAATGTCATTAAATGCCCAATTAAGAGATTAATTGAGAAGATAACGCCAATTACTTACTTTGCACTTTCACACTACACATGAAAGTACATCTGGGCACCGAAGATTTTCCTGCATCTATTCATTAACATTTCTGCCAAAGAAAGTTTGCCAATGTTAAGAATTTTATTCTTTATTCATATGTTTGCTTTTTAGTATATATTTGGTATGTGTCGTGTGATATATTAAATATCTTTATACACAAAAGTACAGTAAAGAACTACAATCAATTGGGTGCAAACAGATTTCTAATATGTTTATTCATTAATTATTAATTAATCTAAATAACTTTTTATTGCAATAATATCCGAATTCGCCCCGAGTCCGAATTCTCCCCAGTTTACGGTACTGGTAGGCGACATGAATGGTCATCATTGTCGTCTGGTTCTGAAGAGGGTAGAAGGGTTCGTCGGCACATCCTGGAACTATTTCCTCTCCCTGAGGCACAAGAAGACCCTGATGAAGAAGATGCTGTCCTGCTGGAGGAGGACTCTCAAAACAGATTTGCAGCAGATGAATATATTATTCCCTATTTTTATGATAAACACGATAAGCCATGTTACTACCTGGGACAAGTGATCAAACAAGTTGAAAGTGAAACTGACCCCACATGGACTGTTACCTACTACAGAAATACAGAAGTGCCATCAAGGTACATGCATCAACTTTTAATTACATTCACAAAACCTAACATGGCTGACACCAGTGAAACATCCGAGGACCAGATTGTCATAAATGGTCCTCTAGTACAGTAGGTTCGCACAGTGAGCGTCACCGCAGTGTGCGATACGCATTGTGTGTGAATGACCAAAAATCATAACCAAAAACTCTTCAATGCGCGAGTTTACCGCACAGAACGCGAGGCAGAGGCAAGAAGTGGCTCAAAAATGCCATTTTCTACTAGTGCGCGACCACCCCTCACACAGTGTGTCACGTGTCGTCATGTTGATGCGCAGAAATTCCCAGGCATTCTACTGCGCAGCTTGAGGTACAAGGGAGCAGGCGCGCCATAACAGTCCTGGCTTGTGGACTGTGAGGATCCGCTCTCTACAGCTAACCTGTCGTGTACAACGTGTGGTGTTTTTTGTGCTGCCTGTACTTCGCTGCGCCATGGTTCCAACCCCAAGAGTTAAGAAACTTCTGACACACGCCACCAAGTTAAAGATCATTAAGATGAAGGAGGAGGGTCAAGGAAACACTGTTATTGGGAGAACCCTGGGACTGGCTGAATCTACAGTGAGAACTGTGTGGAAGAACTGTGAAGCCATAAAGGCTGTAGTGAAGACGTACGGTGCCTCTGACCTAGACGGCCGTTCGTGGGTGGGAAATCGTGCTATGATACTAATGGAGCGCTATCTTGCCACCTTCATAATGAGGAAAGAAAAGGGAGGTGTTCCACGGAATGGAAGATTTATTCGGAACCAAGCTCAGCTCTTTTACAAGGCAGCATCTCGCAGGTTAAAAGTGGAAAAACCTTTCAGGGCATCGGTTGGATGGCTGGACCGTTTTCTCAAGCGCAAAGAACTCCGTTACATGAAAGTGTCTGGTGAACGTGCCTCTGCCGATGAGCTGGCTGCGAGAGACTATCCTGCAATATTTCGAGCGATTATTAAAGAGGGACAGTACACCAAGAACCAGATCTACAACATCGATGAAACGTCGTTATATTACAAGGCCATGCCCAAATCAACTTACATCGCTAAAAGACAGAAACAAGCCCCTGGTCGCAAGCTCCAGAAGTGTAAAATGACGGTAATGTTCACTGTAAACCTGTCTGGGAGCCACAAGATGAGGCCAGTTGTTGTACACACAGCTTAACACCCAAGGTGCTACAAAAACCTCACGAACATGGATGCAAGTGGCGTGTATTGGTACAAGTCCGCAAATGGTTCGATGACCGGGAACATTATGGCAGACTGGTTAACGAGGCGGTGTGTCCCTGATGCCAAGGCCAAGTGTTGGGAACTGGGCATTCCATTTAAGATGCTCCTTGTGCTTGATAATGCACCAAGTCACCCTCCATACCTTGAAGATCTTCATAAGGATTGTCGTGTTGTGTTTCTGCCGCCCTGCATGACGTCACTAGTGCAGCCACTGGATCAAGAACTAATTGCCACAGTGAAGCATTTCTACCATAAGCATGTGTACGACTACCTACGCAGGAAGACCGACACACGAGGAGTTTCATGCCCTACAAGAAGATCACGACGAAGACCTTGATGAGGCATCTGCTGACGTTCCATCTCCACCAGCACCTGTATCCCGACCTGCCACAGATGCCATGACTCTTCAGGCATTTTGGCGTAACTTTAAGGTGAAGGACGCAGTTGAATTTCTCCTACAAGCCTGGCACCAGATTACACCTGCAACGGTGAACCATGCGTGGCAAATGCTTGTCTCACTTATGCATCACCCAGGAGACGGCCATTCAACCACTGGCCGAAGATGAGGCAGCAACATTGACAGCAGCACAAGCTGTACCAGGTTTCGAGGACGTTACACTGGCAGACATACGAGAAGTGCACACTGCTACTGAGGAACAGCCTCCCGAGGAAGTGTTGCAATGGATAGACGAGGCTGACGCAGAGCCCGACGCCAGACAGAGTGAAGTCAAGCAGCCTAGCATGATGGAAGGCAGGACTGAGCTATGTCAAACATTAGCAAGATCCTTGCTGCCGTGGATAAGCTCAAGGAAGAGGTGAAGGAACAGGAAGTGAGCAACCTAAGAACGGAGGAACTTCTGGCTGGTATCGACAAACTCTTCCGTTTCTACACAAACAGGCACAGGGAAGAAATAAACAGGAGAAGACAGACGCTCATAACAAGCTACACACAGCAGGCTCATGTTGGTGAAATTGCGGAACCAGCAACATCGTCTGCTCCTGTTCCTGTTGAGGATGAAGAGGATGCAATGTCAGAAGTGTCAGCATTGGACTTTGAAGGGTTTATGGCCGAAGTGAGTGACTTTGATGCTCCTGGGGAAGGTGATCAAGAGGAGTCTGTGGAGGGAAGTGTTGGTGCGGTGGGAGTGCGATGGGGAGTGTGGCGCTGTAAGTGTTGCCGCGCCTCGGAACCCCTGTTATTTAAGGTCATCAGGCCTGTTGTCTACTGTTGTTAAGGTGACTACCCATATTTTTGTTATTGTAGCTATAGCTTTAGTACAATGTCTGAAACATATGACCTTTATTATGTCTCTCAGGGCCAAAAAATGTCCAGGTATGAGGGGGTACCGCCCATATGTAATTATTCCCATAAGATTATGTATTCCTAGTACGTGAATTCCCAGTGCCCGAGGTCGTGGACCGCCCAATCTCTCACGCACTGTGCGAGCCTGCTGTAGTTGCCTTAAAAACTACAATTCTCTTCAAAAGTCAAGATTTCTCTGAACTGAAAACTGAGTAGAGTCATCTTAGCTATGGGGTAAGCATTAAGTGTAACTTCTGTCATTCTATAACTAAACTTGCTTTGTTAATTTAGAAAAAAAAAAAAAAGTAGGGTTCATAGAATATTTTCATAAAAAAATTTAATTCATTGAAATTTCCAAAAATTCCACATTATTTTTGTTTTCAGTACACTTATACAGTACTTGATTTAAATATTTTATAATATCACTGTTTGTAGAAACAGTTATTGTTTGGCTGAAGGGCATTTTAAATGAAAGTTTAGGGTATTGTCCAAAATAGCTCTGGAGCCAAGATTTTCAGAAGTGTTGCTTTAAAATTTGCCAAAATTTTATTTTTTATCATAGTACATTTTTCTTTTCACCATTTTATTCTCAAAACATTGTTCTAGATCCACAGAATAAATGAGGATCCTGTGTTAATTGCAATGTGTTCTCTGTGGCAAAAAGTTTTTTAAAAAGGCCGAAAATATCCGAAACAGCCCTCTCTGATGGTAGAGAGAGAGAGAGAGAGAGAGAGAGAGAGAGAGAGAAAATCCTCATATAGGAATGAAGTGTTTAATAATACTGTAGTATTATGCAATTATCATCTAATACAGATGGTCTTACCTTGAGTGTGAGAGTTATGGTGGGTAGAGGGGTGGAGGGGTGGGGCCCGCTGCTCCCCCTCCACCCCAGCCAGCTGCTCGCGGGACCCTTCAAGCTCACCTCCAACCTGTGTATGTAAGTGGCAGGTTAGTTGTGTCAAGACTGTCATGAGCCACAGTTACTACTATCCCTCTGCTGCTATCCCTAGCCAGAAGTCGTAGTCAAGGTTTTACTGATCTGTTGTCAGTACAGTAGTTCAAAGCTTTTCTTGACTGCACAAGTAAAACTGTCATTGCAAAATTCCTGATACAATCTGGCAGAGCTCTGAACTACCATCCCAACACTGGATTTGTTGCTGGTAGTTCAAAGTTCTTCATGACTACTTGAGTAATAGTGTCACTGCAGATTACAGTCTTGTAATGCTATGAACTACCAATGTAATATTAGACACCTGGTCTTCATTCAGTGGTGCTCGAGAGGCATGCCTTCACATGGTAGCATCAATATTGTTGGCTGGCTCCACTGCCTGGTTATACAAACATCCCTCAACCCTCTCCCTATCCCCTGAAAGGAGGATGGTGGACTGCAGTATGAATTTACCTAGCCTGCAGGCCACTGAGTTCATATTTCAGATAAACCTGAGGCAACAACAACAACAACAAACTACAACTACTACTACTACCACTACTACTGCCTACTACCACTAATACTAGTACTACAACTACTAACCCTCAGTGTGGAACTTTGGCTACGACTTCCTTCCAGCAATGACTGGGATTAGCAGGTGACCAGAAACTATGACTTCATTCACATACAACATAATCTTTCTGCACCACTCCTGACTTCACCCTCTAATAAAAAATGTTAACTTGTCAGATCTACTGATTAACAGTACTCTACAAATGACCATCAGAAATTGGGCCAGCTGATTTCTCGGGGGGGGGGGGGGAGATATGCTTCTTCCTCCTTAGTAAGATATGGCTGAGAGATTAGTAACATTCAGCTCAAGGGCATTTTCTATACATAATTCTGATTAATGCATGACAATTTTATTTAACATTGGAAAGACATTCTCAAACTACAGGGGTTGATTGTTTCAGTTGAGAAAAACATTATACTGTACCGCATAAAGTTTTCATCAAATGCATATTATTCATATATATACCTCAAGATAATAAAGCACTATCGCACTACAATATTACCAAGCATTTCCCAGTATAGCTAGTAATTACAGATAATGCATGCAATCACATTCTGATACTTTAGTAATACGAAGTGATAGCACTGACATCTATATATCATCACAATCATTACTATCATCCAGATTTCCTTTCCCACCCTAGGATGGGGTGAGGTAGGGTCCAGAGAATGAGAAAAACTTGATAGAATGAGATACTAACTAAAGTTTGCCCAACTGAAAGGAAACACCCATTCAATCACCATTCAAGCCATTCCAGAATCCTGGCGCCACTGGAAAAGTCTAAATTTATTATGCACACAGCTTCACATTCGCTTGTCCAAGGAAGTCAATCCGATGACTGTCAAGTTATTTAATGGGGTGCCAAACCCTGGTTGTACACTCACCTGCACAAAATTCATCCAGCTAGCTTGATCTCTTGGCAGTTCCCTAGCTTCATCAGCTTCCATATCTCTCTTTCTCAAACACTCATTCACCATATCTATCCCCATTCTTCCTGGCATACCACACTTCCTCCCACCTTCAAGCTCCCTCAGACACGGTATACTCTTTTCCTCACTCCATTCTCTCCCATTCTCTCCATGCGACCATACCATCTACCCACATTCTCCTCAACTCTGGTGTCCACAGGCTCTTATTTTGCATCTTCAAGAATCACAGTACTGTATTCCTTATCATATCCACTCTCCGCACTTCACACACATTCTTCAAGACTTGACATGGTAATCTGTTTACAAAAACTTTCAGGCCCCAGTTTCATTACAGAGTAATGGATATTATATATGTTACACACACAATAACCTGCTAATCATCATCATTCATAACTCTTTTCCCATTCTTGGACAAGATGAGGTAGGGTGCAGGGGCAGAGGGAAAAATAAAGTCTGCTCAACTAAATAGGTAGTATGCTCAACTGAATGGGCCACACACTCATTCATTCACCATTCAGGCCTCTGGAATCCTGACTTCACCTCAAAGACAGATTATTAACAGTCATGCATTTCATACCCCCTATCGGCTAGAGTCAATCTGACGACTATTATTGTACTTCACCGAGAAAGAACAAGGATGCCTACTTCTCTATACAAAATTCTTCCAACTGTCAGTTCACAAGCCTCATCACTCGCCATGCCTCCATCTGCACACACTCCTTTCCCACGTATATCAACTTCTTGGTCTACCACATCTTCTCCCACCTTGAAACTTGTTCAGATATACCCTTCTTATCACTCTATGCACAGCAATACTCTCCACATGACTGTATCATCTAAGCACATTCTCTTGAACTCTATAGTGTCCACAGACATCTTTACCCCATATCTTTCAAAATTCATGTTACTCTCTATCCTGTCCACTCTGCATTCCACACACACTCCTCAGCCCCATTTCCACTGCTCTGACTCTTGACTTTTCATAACATCCCATTTCCATTGCTCTTACTCTTGACTTTTCATTTTCATGACACACCAGTCCCACACCCATATGTTAGGGTGGGCACTAAAACTCCTTCACGTAAACCTCTCGCAGCTGCCATATTCAGCCCTCTGTTATTTATCATGGCCTTCATTGTGCCAGCCACAATCCTTCCATATGCCACTGAATTTTCATTTCTTTCATACGTTTCTCTCTCTTTTCTGTCACTGCATCTAGCTGCTTTAACTCTCACCAATTCAAGTCTCTCACCATTCATGTTAACATCACACTGAGGGTCACCTTCTCTTTCAACACCCATCACTTTACTCTTATCTACATTTAACCCGCCCTGTCCTGACCGATTTTCCACCACTGACTCCCCCCAATCCCAACCAATTTTGGAAAAAAAATTTTTTGCCTCAAACCTCCGCTTTTGGTGAGAAACATCAAAAATTCATAGAGAAATCTCTCAACTGAGGTTTAAAATACTGGATACAGGTAGCAGTGCCCCTTACCTTACTGGGTTTTCTATCAGGCTGCCTCCAAAGAAAACGAGTTCTATGGGAGTGTAACTATTCCACACCACTCATAAACGGTATTTATTTATTTATTTGGTATGAATTTATATGTAGTATGAGAGAACCTTGGTTTTCACACAGTAATATGGGCGGGCATTGTTTCACTCACCAAACATATCAACATCTATCTATTTATCTATTTATTGCCAGATGCCATAATCCCGTAAGGGATGGTCATTTGACTTTGAGTTATTTGTTTTACGGGGAGGGGCACTAACCCTCCACCAACCCACTTGTTGACACGTAGGGAGCACATATGGCTTGGTTATATGGTTACCACCCTGCGTTGTAAATGGTTTCTTGGCTTACATGAAACCATTTGGCTTGTCACTCGATGTAAAGCAACCTGTAAGGGAAAGAAAAGCAATATGAAGCGACAGGAAAGATGGGAGAAATAGGAAGAGAGGAGGGCAGGCACAGAAAAAGAATGATAAAGGCTAAGGAAGAAGTAGGCAGCATTACATCAAGTGAGTGGATGATGGTCACCACCACCTGCCACAACACATCAACATACCCGACCTTTTTTGGCGACATTACCTGATCATCATTTCTGACTGTTTCTTCCTCTAATGCTATGTAAACTTTGTCCTCCACATTGTCATCAATTGGGGAATCACTCTGGCCTTGAATTTTGTACCGTGACACGACATGTCTTTACTGTCCAGGTCACTGGTAACAGGTGAATTGCCGAGACAATGGTGTACGGGGGGGGGGGGCAGAGGTCATGCAGGGTAAGACATTGTCCCTGCCTGGCATCTTGTAGAGGAAGGTGTTCCGTGTATATGTACCAAAAATCAAGTGCAAAATTCGAAAAATGTGCAAATGACAGACCTTGCAATTGATGCGCGTTTATATACATCAACGGGAGTCACAGTGACAAAACGTTCAGACGTATATATACATCAATGGGACGCTGCGGGTTAAGGCACAATCCACAAAACTCTATACCAGTCTATCAAGCTTTTGCCTATTATTTGCTAGCAGCACTGCATTACCTGCATACATCAGACTTGAGATACTCCACCCTTCACCATTCATTACCAATGCTATCCCTCTCTCCTTGATTCATGTTTTTATCTCTCTCATAACCCCATCCATATACGTGTACAGTATACATTGAACAGCAAAGGGGACATTGCACAACTTTGTCTCACTCCAACACTGATCTTAAACCATTTACTTAACACTCCAACACTGATCTTAAACCATTTACTTAACCCGCAGCGTCCTGTTGACATATATATACTGTACGTCCGAAGGTTTTGTCACTGTCAGTCCCATTGACGTATGTAAAAGCGCATCAATTTCAAGGTCTGTCATTAGCACATTTTTCAAATTTCACATGTGATTTTTGGTAGGTATACACAGGACACCTTCCTCAACAAGATGCCAGGCAGGGACAATGCCTTACCCTGCATGACCTCCCCCCCTCCCTGCACGCCATTGTCTCGGCAGTTCACCTGTTACCAGCGACCTGGCCAATAAAGACATGTCGTGCCACAGTACGAAATTCAAGGCCAGAGTGATTCCCCAATCGATAAAAATGTGGAGGACAAAGTTTACATAGCATTAGAGGAAGAAACTGTCAGAAATGATGATCAGGTAATGTCGGCAAAAAAGGTCAGGTATGTTGATGTGTTTGGTGAGTGAAACAATACTTATATTGCCTATATTACTGTGTGAAAACCAATATACTCTCGTACTACATGTAAATTCGTACCTAATAAACAAATACCGTTTATGAGGTGTGGAATAGTTACCCTCCCATAGAACTCGTTTTCTTTGAGCCAGCCTGATAGAAAACCCAGTAAAGTAAGGCGTACTGCTACCTGTATTCAGTATTTTAAACCTCAGGTGAGCGATTTCTCTATGAATTTTCGGTCTCTCACCAAAAGCGGAGGTTTGAGCCAAAAATTTTTTTTTCCAAAATTGGTCGGGATTGGGGGGAGTCAGTGGTGGAAAATCGGTCGAGACAGGGCGGGTTAAATGCCCATCTACTTTTTTTAATGCTTCACTAACATCATAACTTTTAATGGCATTTAACAGCTAAACATTCACATCAAAACCTTCCATAATCCTTCTCTGCTCAACTTGTCATATGCTTTTTCCAGATCCATAAACGCCATAAACACCTTAATGCCCTTTTTACAAGACTTCTCCAATATCTGTCTCACAGAAATATTTGATCCACACATCCTCTACCACTCCTACAGCTACCTTGTTCATCACTCACAAGGCATTCTGATATATCCTTTAATTTTTTTTTTTTTTTTACAATTTTTCCATATACCTCTCCTACAACAAAGTTTTTACACTCACTTCACTCACCTTTACTCATGTACAGAGGTACAATCACAGTCTTTTTCCACTCCAGTGGTACTGTTTCACTCACCCACACTTTCTTACATAACTCTAACAAACACTTTATTCCACTATCTGAAATACTTTATTCCACTCTCTGCACTGCTCTAAATCAATTCTGCATATACCTCCTCAACACCTGCTGCCTTCCCATTCCTCAGCTGTTTCACAGCATTCTTCACATCTGCCAATGTCACACTGCCTGGAACTACATTTCTCCTCTGCACAACACCCAAACCAATCATGTTTACAGCTGCTCTAGTCACAACATTCCCATTCATCAGCCATTCAAAGTATTCTTTCCATCTGTTCATTAACTCCATCTGACAGTATTCTTCCAATTTTTTCCCCTCAAACTTTTCACACTTTCTACCTTTATTTCCACATTCATGCACCTTTTTTTCTAGAACAGTTTCCTATTCTCAAAGTAATTTGCATTCATTTTTCTTCCTACATCATCATTTACCTTCTTCTTTTTTCCCCTTGCTAGTCTTCCTGCACACTTCTTATTCTCAGTGTATTCCCTTCTTCCTTCATTTGAATCTCTTTCTTGTATCCACTCTAGTCACTTCCTCCTTTTCTCCAATGCCCTTTCAACCTCTTCTGTCACACAAAGCTGTGCCTTTCTTATTAGCCGCTAAATTTGTGATACCACACACTGCTTCAGCATTCCTTACTACACTGTACATGCATTTCCAGAAGTTGTCCACATCCAGTTACTCCCAGTTCAATGACTCCAAGTCCTCCAGTGCCTTCACCTTCATCTGCCACTTTTTGGTTTCTCAGCCTCTCCACTTTCAGTTTTTCAATCTATCTGCTCCTCTCTCTCTTTATCCATCTTGCCTGTATACCAGTCATATGATCAGATAGACCTCTTACCACCCTCGTATCAACAACATTTCCAATCATCTTTCTACAAGCACGTTGTCAGTCAAGCTCTTTTCAGCACTCTCTCCATTCTCTCTGTACCATGTATATCTGTGTGTACCTTTGTGCTTAAAATATAATTTACACATTCATAAACTCCTTCACTTACACATGTCCTTCAGGTGCCTCCCATTATCATTCTCCCCTCGTACTCCACGATGACCCATTACATCACTCACAGAACTATTATCTACATTCCCATTCCTGTCACCCACCATGAACACTTTATAACTCCTGGGCATCTGTCCTATCACTCCATCCTACCAGTCCCAGATCCTACCCTTTTATGTCTGACCCCTATTATTGCACAGTGTGTACATAACAATCAACACCACCTTCTGCCTTGTTGAACTGGAACTTGACATACATACATCTCAAGCTCAAACATAATCTTTCATTCCTCTCTGTCATTCATTACTCATCAACACAGCAACTCCTTTACATCTTCCATGTGCATTCATACCCAACCTTATTTACATCTTCCATGTGCATTCATACCCAACCTTCTTTACGTTTTCCATGTGCGTTCATACCCAACCTTAATTCACACCTTCTCAATCCTCCACTTCACACCATTTCATCTTTGCTCAACATAATGCAATCATGGCATACCTACTGTTCTTTCCACTTCCACACTCTTACTCTCCTCATGTATGGTTCACGCATTCCACATGGCCATACAAACCAGCCCAATTTTCCCTAACCCTGGGCAGGTACTGGACCCTTCAAGGCGCCATGAATTTTTACCAGAGATCTACAACAACCAGTCTGGGGAAATGCTAACCCCAACCAAACCCCTTCTACTTCATGTACAGCAACAGGGAATACAGTTAATGTATAGGATAACCACCCAGAGGATGCAGTGGCTCAGAGGGTAGAGAGGTGGCCTGCAGTCCTAATGGACCTGGGTTCAAATCCCTGCTGGGGCAGGGAACAGTTTAAGGATCTGAATTTCATAGTAGCAGGCTTTACTGATCTACCAGGAGACCCGCCGACATGTCATAAAAATACCCCCATTAATACCAATACACCAGTCCTGTATGAGATAGCCCTAGCATGTATTCCATATGAACGGTGGGTGTTACCGCCGAAGTGGTGACATATAGAGGTGTATGGTATGTAGGAGGACTACTAGGCCTTGGGAACAGGCTGTGAAGCTATGCTCAGAGTTGGACACACACACACACACACACACACACACACACACACAAAAGGTCTCCTGGATTCTAGGAAACCATCTGACTTGTCACTCAGTGTAGCTTTACCTGTGTATAGCCCAACGATAAGCAACTGGATTATGTACAGTACACCCCAATCTACATTATAATCCTTTATATGCAACTCAGAAAGTCCTTGCTATATGTTGCCAATGTCTTCCAAAATATTTCCGCTTTCTGCAAGCAATCACGTATTTAATATGGAGAAACTGGTAAATCAGCTATGTAAGAAGCAATGAAACACAAACTGACAATAAAATAAAGTCATATCAATTCAAATGATGCTTCCACTTACAAAATCCTTATAATGAGCTTGGTCAAGGTACAGCTGATGTTTAATATGGACTCGGAGCAAAACCAAGTGCCAAACCCAGCTGATTACTCCCCAACAGTTGCTGGAAGCTTTTGGAGGAAGAGAGATTTTCAATGTGCAATAATGTTTTTAACACTGGGAGTCCCAGCCTTGGCTCTGACTGTATTCATAATATACAGTAATTGTGTACTGTAATTACTGTGGACATAAAGGGGAAAAATGACCTTCATATAACGTAACATACACCGCCAGTTTTATCCTGATAACCAGGGGGGAATGACTTCTAAGAATGACAAGCAAACACTAGGGCTCATTTTAACAGTTTAGTTTGCTATGTCAGTTCAACTTGCATTAACTTGCATTTTTTTATATTGTTATATTTTCTGCAATTTCAGCTTTCCTGTAAAAAAAAAAAAAAAAAAAAAAAAGATTTTTCACTGTTAAGACTAAGTACTTTTAGACTAGCTTTAAGACTTAACTTCGTATCTTTTAAGGATTAATTGAACTGCAGGAGGGGATGATTACATAGGATATCCCCTACTAACCCAACTGTATGAGGGAATTCATCCCCCCTCCCCCCCCTCCCAGCTCTACACCTATCACAACATATAACATAGATTTTCCTGCAACATGAGTCATTCATAAATGGTGCACAGTATGAATAACAATGAAACTATCACCCATACTATTAAAACTAAGTTTGCCAAGGTGTGACAAACCTCCAATCTTTGATGGTCTTCTTATAGAACACCTATGATTATTAGATTTATGCAGCCTGACAGCAGAGGATATGTCCGTAACTATTCCTCCAGGATAAAAGCATTTGGGTATAGATGGACAGATATACTGTAGATTAACTGAGAAATAGAAAGAGAGACAGACACATAGACAGACAGAGTGCTTGCATCCCACACTGAAAAGTGTAGTCAGCAACTATAAGGAGACCTTCCCATGTGCTCTGGAAATTACTGCTAGAACTTGGAGGCATGCCCACCCCTTTCTGCAATCAGTTTCAATAATGCATCTCTACATTTGTTAAACACAAAATAATTATTCATCTACTAATAGTTCCTTTTTTCTGAAGTCTTCTCAGGAACACTAACCATAGTAATTTCCGTTTGCCTGCAAAGCAATTGTGTATATAATACAATGGTACATGCCTGCTGTGAAGGTGGAGGTATGGGTGTATACATGATGAGACCAGGAGTGGCAGGGAGGTTGTGCGATGTGGTCACCTCATCCCTGTCTGCCCCCTCTATCATGATGTAGGTGGCCTGTGTGTCCCCTGTCCCTCCTGACCCCTGAGTGGCAGGTGGAGTGGCAAGGGCAATACCATATGGACAGCTTCCACTCTCAGCAGCAGTGATAGGAATGATGGGCACCGGTACAGACAGCGAGTCAGTCAAGAAAATGTTACCAGTATCTTTGTGCCCACTTGGTTCAAGGTCACCTGAAATTAACTGTTCTTCACTAATTATGTGGGGAGGTGATTTGTCCGGGATAATAAACTCTGGGGGCTCTTTTGTTTTTGCATGTTGTTGCTGCTGTTGTTGTTGCTGATGCCCATTATGTTGTACAGGTGCAGGCTGTTGTCTACCTGGTTGGGGCCTCTTGCCACCACGATGAACTTTCCGGTCATGTGATGACAGATCAGCTTTGATGGCAAAGGATCTGAAACAGAGACTGCAGGTAAAGTTGCGATCTTTCCTGTGCCTCTTTTTGTGTCGCTTTACACAGCGAGCGGTGCGGAAGACCTTGCCACATATATCACAAGAGAAGGGTCGCTCTTGCTTGTGAAAAATCATGTGTTCATGTAGGTAGTTGATGTCCACAAATCCCTTCCCACAAGTGCTACATTTATTTGGCCGTTCTGAAGTGTGGTGTTGTAAATGGTGATGCTTCTTGTCACGTTTGGCATTGAACCCCATTCCACAAATGCTACATATGAAAGGCTTTTTGGATTTGTGTAATACCATATGCTTGGACAGATTGCCACGGGAACTCAACACCTTGTTGCAGATCTGACAGGTATGTGGGTCACGACTACCCTGGCCAGCAGGAGGGGTACGGTGTTCTCGTTGGCATGCAGGCTGTCCATCCTCCCCTATTTTCCTCACATATTTCCTCTTTTCAATCTTTTCCTTTGGTCGAGCCTTGGGTCCTGGCTTCTTTTTGTTCCTATGACTTAATTTCTCCTGGGGTGGGGTGCTTGGTGGGGTGTCTCCTGGATTTTCCACTACTATCCCTTCCTCAACCTTGGTAAATTTAACCTCAGAGCAATCCTGGCTCCATTTCAGCTGTCCACCACCAGCTGTGAGAGTTTGAAGGGGGTCTGATGGAAAATCTCCAGTTGTTTCAGTGTTTGTACTCCTGACTTTTCTTTGTTTCTTAATTATCTGGTGAGGTACAGTCAGTTTTAACAGGGCTGAGGCCAGTTCATGCACTGTGTGATGCACAAGGTGATCATTTAATGCTTTGGATTCTGTGAATTCCAATCCACAAACTGCACAAACCCAAACATTCAGTAGTTCTTCTTCTTCACAGTCTTCTTCTTGACTAGTTGCTCCTTCTGTGGCAATGTTAGCTATCCGTCCCCCAGAACCATCCAGCTTAAGCTCATAGGTAGCCTCATCAGACGACCTAAGAGGGGACATTAGGGCATCGACAGTGGCTTGTGAAGTAGTTGTCTGAAGGTTAGGATTCTCAGTGCAGTCCTTTTCCTGATGACTACCACAGGCTTCAGAACTGGGGAACTCAAGGTTGCAATATCCACATGTCCACTTTAATCTGCACTGCCTTCCTGCCTCATCCTCTAACTTACCACCCTCCTCTGGCCTTAGCACCTCCTCAGACTGGTACTGTTCCTCACTCACATCACTAATTATTCCACCTTCAGTGAGCTTCTGTACAATAGTACCATTCCTAGTTAGTATATTAAAACCATTAGGGCCACTATCCACATCCTGCTCAGCTATTATTTGCACCATATCCAGGACATGTGAATCATCTCCAAGAAGTTTGACAAATACCTGTTGTGGGGGAAGTTTACGTCCAGTCCCACTCACACTCATACCCACACAATCAGAGGCAAATACAGATGTCACCACAGCATCAATGGAGGAGGATGTGACCAGCTGTCCTCCATCTAACACTGCCTGGCCACTGGTGCTCACTATCTGGTTCATGTCCACTTGAGCACTGTGACTCTGGTCAGATGCAAGAGTAGCCACAGCAAGAGGGTCATCATCCAAGTCTGTATCTCCTAAACTGGCTTCTCCTTGCACAGCACTGATGGTCATAATAGACGAACCAGGATTAGGATTACTGCGTACTTGTGAAGAAACTGCCAGATGCTCGTTGAGAGATGTGGAGGTGAGGGCAGCAGAGGAGACAGCCAATGAACTATCAGCCAGTGCAGATGAAACCAAAGCTTCACCAGCAGAGAGTGTAACGGTGCCAAGAGAGCCAGTAGCCGCCAAGGTACCCTGATCATCCTGGACCACAGCAGCCAGCTTGATGGTTGGAGAGGCAGGGTCCGGGCCCAGTTTGAGGGAGCCATAAGGGCCGTACATGATGTGGTATTCCCCATCCTCCACCCCACCAGAGTCCTGGTACCTGCACAACAAATTAAATACACTTAACCATTCTGCATCTCTGTATCATGACACTGCAGTACTTTATAAATATGTGGGGATAAATATGGAAAAATACTACCAACATAAACTGTCATTTCCTGTGAGTTATTAAAGGTGAAAATAGAAGTCCTCACTGTTGGTCAAAGTTATGTTCCCAACTACTAAAACTTTTTCCATACTGCTAAACTGGTGTTGTAAATTAGGGGAACTAGCAAATCACCTTGACAGGTAGCTTCTGAAACTTTAATGAGCATACATTCTATAATTTATTGTAGCCTTAGAGGCAAAAAAAAACACAGGGCGATCAATAATGAAGACATACTGTAAATGGGAATGGGATTATTGTCCCCCAATGATCTAACTAATAATGGAAACAAAATCCTTGAAACTGGGGTCTACATCTAGAAAGGGCCCTGTGAAGTTAGGTAAGCTCTGTGAAATGTTAGAGGTGAGAATGGTCAGCAAAGCACAAAAATACCAAGTCGATCTATCTATCTGTCTATTGCCAGACGCCTTAATCCCGTGATGGGTGGCCACAAACAAATCGCCTCCGTGTCGCCCTGTCCCCCGCCATTTCATTGCCAAGCTCCCAGCTCACACTTCCCTCTCTCATATACCTCTCTACTCCATCCTTCCATCTCATCCTTGGCCTCCCCCTCCCTCTCCCCCCCTCCACCTCACTCACATACACTCTCTTTGTCAGTCTCTCACTCTCCATCCTCTCCACATGGCCAAACCACCTCAGTGTGTTTCTCCTAACATTTCCTATCACATCCACATCCACACCACAATGCTCCTTCCCTTCCTCATTTGTCAGTCTGTCTCTCCACGTGACCCCACATGCTCCTCTCAAATAACTCATTTCCACTGCTCTCACTCTTGACTTGTGTCCTTCCAACAACGTCCAAGCTTCACTTCCATATGTTAGAGTTGGTATCACAATACTGTCATGTAGTAACTTTTTCACTTCCATGCTCACTTCCCTGTTTCTTATCACTGCTTTCAAGGAACCAGCCACCCTTCTTCCTTGCTGTACCCTTTCAAGCACTTCACCCTCTAAACTTCCATCCTTACTCATCACACTATCCAAGCACTTAAAAGCACTCATATTTTCCGTTTCTTCCTCATCCAACCTCACTGTACACTCACTGACTTCACTTCTCTCAAACACCATAACTTTACTCTTCCTTACATTCATCTTTAGATTCCGTTTCTTACACACTCTCAAACTCATCCACCAAGCCTTGCAGCTCCCCTTCATCTTCACTTAACAACACAGTATCATCTGCAAACAACAGTACAAGGAGTTTCCAAACACTGCCCTCTCTCACTAGGGCTGCTTCAACATCCACTGCCCTACCTTGTATCTCGTTTATAACCCCATCCATATACAGACTGAACAACCACGGAGACTTGACACATCCTTGCTTCAATCCAACCAGCAGACAGAAAAACTCACTCAGCTCACTATCCACATGCACTGCAGCCTTAGCACCCTCATACATACTCTTCACAGCCTTCAACAACTTCCCATCTACTCTACATATTCTTAAATTCTTATCTATCCATCCTGTCATATGCTTTCTCCAAATCCATGAAGGCCGCATACAACTTCTTTCCCTTCTCTATAAATTTTTCCACCAAAGATCTAAGTATGCATATCTGATCTACACAACACTTCCAAACACCTCCCTGTTTTTCTCCAAATACAGTAATTCCTCTGTTATTTCCCGAACTCTGTCAATAAGTATCCTACCATATACTTTTCCTATTACACTATGAAGACAAATGCCCCTTTGATTACCACACACTTTTTTTTCCCCCTTTTCCTTTGTACAAGGGAATCATTATACCTGACTTCCAATAATCCAGGACTCTACCTTTCCCCCAGGCCAATCTGCACATCTTCCACATCCATTCTACTACTATCTCTCCCCCATGCTTCAGCATCTCACCACACACTCCATCAATTCCTGGGGCTTTCCCCATTTTAACTTTCTTCATTGCTTCCACAACTTCCATCCTACTGATTCCTTCCTCTCTTCTCACCTCCCTCCTTCTCTCAGCCATTCTCCAGCCACTTATACTCACATTACTTTCATTCTCTATGTTCAACAATTCCTTAAAAGTGTTCTCTCCATCTGCTCACTTTTTCTCCCTCCTCCACTAGTAATCTACCATTTTTATCTTTCACTCCCCAACTAACTTCTTTGGCACCCTGTCTAACTCTCCTTACCTCTTTCCAGAAAATTTTCGTACATTCCCTCCACTTTACACTCAAATTCCTTCCAAATTCCTCATCCACTCTTCTTACTTTCTCTTACCAATCTTTTCACCTCTCTCTTCCTCCCTACATATAACTCTCTCTTTCATCTCTCAACTTCTTCCATGCCCCTATTTCTCATCCACTCACTACAGTATATGCTTTCTTCTTTTATGCCACAGCCTCTCTCACCTCTTCATTCCACCATGTTGTTCCCTGCACCCCTTTCTGTCTTCTCTTCACCCCATACACCACCTCACATGTTGCACAGATTTCTTTTGTGAATATCTTGCACATGCCTTCTACGTCCCCCATCTACTCCAATCCATATTTACCCAATCACTCCTCCACTTCTCTCTTATATTCTGCCTTTTTTCCATCTCCTTGTAACCTTTTCATCCTCCTTGCAAATACTACTTCCTGTCTTTCCCTTCTACTATTCCTCCATTTCATTTGGACTTTGATTCTGACCACCACCAAGTAGTGGTCAGAAAGTCCACTCCCCAACCTCTATACACTCTTGCATCCATTACACACCGTCTCATCCTGTCATCCAGACACACAATCAATCACTGCCTTCCATTCATTCAGTTCACCACCCACCCTTCTCACCACTTGCCATGTATACCTATGGATCATCTTGTGCCTGAAGAGGGTATTGGCTACCACCAACCCCCTCCTGGCACAAATGTCCACTGAAGCACTGCCATTCTCATCCATCTCTGCAGGCACACCCAACTCATCAACTACTACATATTCCCTACTTTTCCATTCATATCTCCAATCAAAAACACTCTCTCATTCCTTTCAAACTTTTCTATGCAAACTTGCACATTTGTCCAGAGCTCTTCTCTCACTCTGCTTGTACGATCTTGTGTTGGCACATACACACACACACAATCGCCCACATTTGTAGTCCAACTTTCAATCTTACCCACACAATCCTTGAGCCAACTGATCCATACACTCTTATACTCTCCTTCCATCTGTTACTCACAGCAATACACACACCTTTTGTCCTCTCATTTCTACCTACTCCCATGCATATACCCCATCCATACTCCCATTCTCTCACACTCTCACCTCACCACTTAGTTTCACTTAATCCACATACTTTCACACCCTCAAGCACCTGGACAATCTGTCTTTCTTTCACCTCATCATTTGCATCCATTACATTCCATGCAGCTATCCGTACCATGTCCTTTGTTCGGTCCTTAGTCGTCACCTTTTGGTCAACCCTGGTCCGAGGCTTCTTGTTCGTATTTTTAGTTAGATATTTCCAGGGGGCGGAACTAACCCTTCACCAACCCACCTGTTGTCACGTAGAGAACACATGTTGGTTGGTTGTAAGGTTACCACCCAGCGTTGTAAATGCTTTCCTGGTTTACAGGAAATAATTTGGCTTGCCACTCAATGTAAAGCTACCCTAAAAACATAGTACCATTACACTAAGTGGGTGTATGATGGGTGCCCCCACCTACCAGATACCAAGTACTGAATGTATTTAATTAAGGATGCCACGTGAAATAAAAAAATCCTAAATGATGGAAAAGAATAAAAGATTTCTATGCATTAGTGCAAGGTGCATGTGGATATGTGAAGTTCAAACATGAAATAGTAAAAAAGAGGCCCCTGGTTAACTGAACATTATTCACTTATGATGAGAAAACTATAAAAAAAAAGCCTGGTTTGGTAATCAGGATTAGCATTTGCCCTGTCCTCATGCAAAATATGGACAAATGGATGCAGTTTTTAAAATCTGCATTCCTTGGATGAAAAATGTTGATATTTAGTACAGTATATATTACCTGAAATCTGTAGAATTTCATGCCTTCTTCATTTTCACCTCTATACTGAATTATGTTATCCACCATTTTTTATTCATTTGACCTGAACTGCTGATGTTATCTCGTCTCTCAATGGTCAGTTTCTGATGACATTTTGCAGGCTCCTCAGTGATGGGTCAGTTCTTCACTGAAGGGAAACACCATTGTGATGGACAAGAGTTAAGGTAATGAACACAGGAAAACCAAAATCCATGTCTTATTGCTTGTATTTAACCCTTTCACTTTTTTTTTTTTTTTTTTCTGGATGTCCCACACATAGGGTGTTTGGGACACATGAAGATAATTGTTTTGATAAAATATTCCACACCAAAAAATAGACTATAATTTCCTGAGCAAATTGATGTCTAACATAATGTAAAAAAAAACTGATAATTATCTGTGTGGTGAGCAGTCAAAACCGGTGATGTTGGAGCTCCTCCATTGCCAGACGTATCCCATTCATTATAATGATAAACTTGAAGCTGTCCTTTTTTTTCTTTTATTATAGTACAGTACCCTCGCGTCCAGAACGGTAATATTGTCATGCATGGGTCACGTGTTGGACTAACAACAGAGCTTATGGGGAAAAATGAATTATGTCAGCAACCCTAGGAAAAGTCACCCTAAATACCTACCATATACCTATACATATATTGGTACTATTGTAATTATAATAAATGGTAGTGTGCTATGAATGATAACTAACCTTTTAGGATAGTGTTGGTGGGCTTGCTGTGAATGGAAGGTGGTATCCAAGGCTGTAGGTAGTCCTACTGCATCCCCGGAGGATGGCTGCTGGGGTCACTAGCGGGCAATGGCTGTTGCTCCTCCTCAACCTCCCTCATAAATCCTTCAAAATCACACTCAGAATCACTATCTTCGTCCACAGCCATGGAAGGTCCTGCTTCTGCCTGTTCTAGCACTATAATCCTCGGGAAAGTGCATGCTTCTTACACTGTTGCCAGAGCCCCGTCTCGTGACTGTGGAAAGTGATCGCTGTCACTGACTCAGTAGAGATAAAGGAGAAGCAACTTTGTTTATAAACTGGTACGCACGCCGATGAGAAGGGTTTCAAATCTATTGACATTTATTCTAAAATATTAATATGTATTCAGTGTCAGGCTAAATGTTCAATGCTGTAGTACGATACATTCTCTGTCGAGTCGCCTGGGTTTTGGTCCCACTGTTTTGCCCGTCATATCCTCAGCAGGAATCCATCCAGATGAATTCCAAATGCCCGTGGTATCGTCGGCAATTTTACCACGTTACCGTTCCGATTTACCATTGTATCCTCAGCAAACCTGGTATGAAGTGCAGTGTGATAGCCTTCGGCTGCCAGGATCTTGTCTTAGTTTTTTATTATGATCACGTTGGCTTCATTCATGTCGTAGGCCTTGGCAATGTCAACTTTCCTCTCCCCTTTCTTCTTCCTCTCGATGCTTTCTAGCTTGGTGGCCTGAGGGAGGTGCCGACGCTTCTTGGGGCTCTCAGAAGGCTTCCTAGGCATCGTGAGCAGGGTAAAATGCAGTAACAAGGGCAGAAATTGCAGCAAGAAAAAAGCACCTTCCAATGCAATTATGCGACTGAGTGGCGCTGTGGCGGGAGAAATTTAAACAAAACATTACGTGACACCAGAAGCGTTTTTAATTGGGCGGCATCACGATCACGTCACGATAGCGGGCGGGAAAGGCTACTTGATCAGAAGTTTTCATTGGCTATCATCATCATGGGAATGTCCAGTATGACCGTGTTGGACCGGGGGTGATCATGCTAGAGAGAACTCTACAGATTTCGCCCACTTCTCGGAGCTCTGTGCGTGTTATGCTAACACACTCGTGTTGCAGTAATTAAATCGTATTAAATAATACCAATTAATTGCTCTCCGTGCTGGACCCGAATCGTGCTGGACTAACGCGTGTTGGATGCGAGGGTACTGTACTTACATTCTCACTCCCATTTTCATCAGACAACATAATCTGAGTCATCAGACATCGCTTCCATCAGATCCAAGTAAGATCCCACAGCAGCAAAAAGTCTTGTATGGCATGCCTCAACATATTTCTCATACATGACGAAAATAATAGACAATAAAATAGTCCTCTTGCAATGGCAACTCCTCAGTCTTGCCACCTCCTGATACTGAACCATAATTGGGTCCCCATTACTGGTGTGCAAATACAGTGAACTCTCACATTTGGAGAGTAGTAGGTGCGAAAAAAAACTCGTCAAACTGGAATTCGCCAAATCTGAACTGAATAACTAATGGGAAAAAAATAAACTGGTTCTGGGAATGCATGACTGGACTGATTTTCCACCTATATTATAACGTTCCTGGGTGTAAATCATCTGATAAACACACATAACATGATTCAATTTAATTTATTTTAGCTAAGAAACAATACAAAACCGTAAAACTCTCATAAGAAAATAAAATAACGGGCTTTATGTACATGTGGTGTATGGTGCTTGGATGCCTTAGGTGGTGGTCTGCCAAGGTCACCCATTCCACATTTGTGTGTTTCATCAGCCATTATGTGTTCTCAAGTCCTCAGCACTGGTAGGAATCACAATAAAACACAATAAAATGCTGCACACGTGATGGTGGTTGGAAGAAGTGTACCGCATGCGATGGTGGCTGGCAGTGACGGGTAAACAAAGATGTCTTGGAACCAGGGTTGCCAGAGTCTTGTGACCAAAAGTAGCGGAAACAGGCCTCAAAAGTAGCGAATTTCGGTATAAAGTAGCCCAACATAAATATGTATAGCATATATATATATCTATCTATCTATTGCCAGACACCATAATCCCGCAAAGGGTGGCCATTTGACAATGAGTTAGTTGTTTTACAGGGAGGGGCACCAACCCTCCACCAACCCACTTGTTGACACGTAGGGAGCACGTATGGTTTCGTTATATGGTTACCACCCAGCATTGTAAATGGTTTCTTGGCTTACAGGAAACCATTTGGCTTGTCACTCAATGTAAGGCCACCTGTAAAGGAAAGAAAAGGAATAAGAAGTGACAGGAAAGATAGGAGAAATAGGAAGAGAGGAGGGCAGGTACAGAAAAAGAATGATATAAGCTAAGGAAGTAGGCAGCACTACATCAAGTGAGTGGATGATGCTATATACAATGTATATATATATATATATATATATATATATATATATATATTGCAAAATTCAAAATTTAGTAGCACAAGGCTTCCAAAAGTAGCCCAATTCGCTACTTGTAGCACAATCTGGCTACTTCAAAAGGTTTGAGAAGATGAGACTTGAATTTCACAATACAAACAAAGTTTTGTTGAAATTAATTCAGATTAATAAAAAAACTGTTGAAATTAATCGGCAAAAAACATATTTTTATTATAAACAACTCGCCAAATGTGAGATTTCTGTCGCCAAATTAGAGTGTTCTGTACAATCCCATCCCATCGCCAAAAGTGAATTCGCCACATAAAAACTTGCCAAATGTGAGAGTTCACTATATTAAAAGTCCAGAATACGTATATGTGCCATCTGATGGCTACAGACATTTCCTTAGTGACACATCGACATGCCATCCGATGTGAAAGAACCACATACAAAGATGCTGAGAAATAATTACAAATAACATTTCCTTTAAGCTGCTGTTAAAAAAAAAATAAAAATAAAAATAAAAAAAAAAAGTTTCTTTACTGCACTTAAGGTAGCACTCGAAATGGCACTGAAACAGCCAACAAAGATGTTCTGAACAAGAACTGCTAAAACAACTTCATGAACAAGTGTTACTTATTTAGCTTTACTTACTCAAAAGTGGCTGGGGAATGGTTGGGAGAAGGAGAGAGGTGAGAAGGGAGGAAGAGATCAGTATAGATGGAAGAAGTGGCTGCAATGAAGAAGGTCAAAACAGGGAAAGCCCGAGGAATTGATGGAGTGTGTGGTGAAATGATGAAGCATGGGGAAGAGATCGTAGTAGAATGGACATGGAAGAAGCAGAGATTGGCCTGGGAGGAAGGTAAAGTCCCATAGGATTGGAAGTCAAGTACAATCATTCCCCAGTACAAAGGGATGGAAGGAAACACATTATGGAAAACTGCATTGCATACAATCACCTATGCCAACAACACAACATACACTCTTTGAGAGCTCTGTGGGAAAGCCCGGTCTTGGCCATGGCCTTCCTAAGGGACTCGGGGCTGTTCGGCCAGACTGCCTAGGGAACAACTACTACTACTACTGCTTTCTATTTGACTCTATAATAAAAGCTGGGACATCATTGGATAGCTACAGAGAGAATGGGAAACAATGGGCCAATCATAAGCCTCGATGTGTGATGTCTAGCCTCAACCAAAATAAACTTCCCATTCTCACATGAGCGGGACATTTGAAGGCAGCCATGTTCGTGGCATCATGGAGTCTGCTGGGGAAGCCACTATCGTGGTTTCACAGAGAAAAAGGGTTAAATACAGGTATACTTTGGTTTAATGATGCACCTGGTTAGGTACAAACCCATTGTTAGGCGGGGTATCGTACATCGGGGTAGTTATAACATGTAAAGTACTGGGATGCGTTTTTCAGCCTTGGGTTTCCCCCAACCAAGTCCAAAGCCCAACCATATGAGCCCAAAAACAAATTTAAAGCCAATCTAAATGGCCTAAGAGCTGTAAAAGATGCTAACGTAGGCCTAATACCTGTAAATAACTCACTAAAGCCAGCAAATAAAATCTGAAATTCATCAGATATGTCTGGAAAAAAATCAAACTTAGTACACTGTACCCCAAAATAACAATGTTCACCACACCTATGTCAAAAACAAATTAATCTAAGTAAAAACTGTTTATAAATCAACCTAAACACGCAATTTTAGTCTAAATTATCATCAAAATTGGTTAAATAATCAAAATCCATCATTAAATTGGGGTTTGGCAATCGTTAGGTGGGGTACAGTGGTATTTATACCCCCATCGTTAAGCCAAGGTACCTATCGCATCTAGGGGTATCGTATATCGGGGTATTACCGTACTGTACAGTATTATTTGACTGTATTAGTATATTAGACTGTTTTTCCTACAAAACAAGGATAGCTAAATCATTCACTATTCTTGATAAATGAATTAAATTATTACACTTCACAAGTTGACACACCAGTCCACTTCTATTCCTCGGCTCTAACCTCAATCCTCACTCCTTAGTCACAGTCAGACTCGTCCAACAACTGAAACAACTCCATACTGTGCAGGTCCATGTTGCCCTTCATAAAAACAAACCACTCAAAGTTCTCAGAGGTCAGGCTGGTTTGCGGGCAGTTTTGCACTCGTGGAAGCACTTCCGCAAACGCAAAACTGCAAATTTGCATAAAATTTGTTGCAAACACAAATCTGCAAACGAAATCATGCTTTCGCAAATGTGGAATTCGCGGTTTGCAGAAGTGCCCGGCTATGACCGTACATACTGGTAACATACAAAACAATGCTAAGGCGTAATAGGCAAAATTCATTATTAGGAACAGGGAACTATGCATATTAAGTCCAGACTAGGACCAAAAGATGCCCAAGTCGGTAGGTTCTTTGGTTAAGTTAGGGTGCTGTTACATCTGGCAAATCTTCATATTTACACAGAAAATGCTTCTAAACTAAATTTGGTCAATATTTACTTTACAGGCTCCTATTTTCTGGCAGTTTTCCTCCTTCTCACCAAAACATTTGCATCCTGTTTGGGATGATTTGATGCTGCAGGCTGATAGAAACTTTTTTTTTTTTTTTTTTTTTTTTTTTTTTTTTAATAACCTCCTCTGTCATACCATAAGATACGTAAAGAAGGAGACGAGATGTTTTTGGTTATGGATGGGTGCCATTTATTGCACACAGTGAAGCAGTGGTCTGAATATGCTATAAGCTCTTAGTCAAGTTAGATGAAGTTAGCTTAATGTCTAAAAAAATGTTTCTGACAACTTGCAATATCAAATCCACTCACACAACACAAAAATATGTTGGTGAAAAAGAGAAAAGTCCAAAATAGGGGAGTCCATAGTGTAACTACTTTCATTATCATTCATCATTATCTGGATCCTCTTTCCCTACCTTAGGGCAGGGTGAGGAGAAGCAATGTCCAAACAGCCCACGTTTGCCTAATCCAATGGGCCACGCTTCCATTCACTGAACATTCAAGCCCCCTGGAATCCTGGCTCTATATGATAGCCAAAAAACTTTCACCACATTCTGCATCTTCACATAAACGTATCCAACAGAGTCAGTCCGAATGCTGTTAAGTTAAAGAGGGGCACCATATCCCTGATCATGCACTTCCACTCACAACATTCATACAGCCAGCTCAATAGCCTCACTGACTTCCATACCTCTCTCCCTCACACACTCATCCACCACATCCCTCGACCTTCTCCTTGGCCTAGCTACCTTGCTTCCTCCCTCCTTCAGATTTGCTCAGCTATACCTTTTTCACCACTCTATTGTTATCCATTCTCTCCACATGATCATACCATCTTGGTACACTCTCTTCGATTCTGGTGTCGACAGACTTTCTCACTCCACCTCTTTCATGAATCACATTACTATACAGTATTTCATATACTATCCACTCTCTGTACTCCCCATACATTCCTCAGCAGTCCCATTTCCACTGCTTTCACTCTTGACTTTTCATTTTCATGTCACACCCATATGTTAAAGATGGCACTAACACTCCTTCACGTAATCCTCTGCAAGCTGCAACACTCGATCCTCTTTTTCTTATCAAGGCCTTCATAGCACCAACTATGTTCCTTCCTTGTGTCACTCTACTTTCCACTTCTTTTGCACATTTTCCTCTTTTTTCTGTAACTGTACCCAGGTACTTGAACTCTCTCACCAATTCCAGTCTATCTCTATTCACTATAACATCACACTGGGTGTCACCTTCTCTCTCAATTACCATCATTTTACTCTTTTCTACATTTACTCTCAAGGCACAGCGCTCATAGACATCAGCAAAACTCTGCACTAGTCCATCAAGTTCTTGTCCAGTATATATTTGCAAGTACGGTAGCACTGCATCATCAGCATACAACATATTTGAGATACTCCATCTATCACCATTCATTACAAATGCCATCTCTCTCTCCATTACTCGCGTTTTTACTTCTCTCATCATCCCATCCATATATACTGTCTATTGAACAACCATGGAGACATCATACTACCTTGTCGCATGCCACACTGACCATGAACCATTAACTCAGATGCCCATTTACCCTTACGCATGCTTCACTACCATCATAAAAACTCTTGACAGAACCTAGCAGCTTACCATACCACCTACATCATACAAGCTTTGCTGACCCAAAATACTGTCTCATACCCTACCAAGAAACCCCAACTTCCCACAGGTATCCATCATTAACATCAAGGAGCAGGAGGGATAACTCTGACATCAGTTATTTCCAAATGAACGGGATATCAAAATCAAACTAATTCACCCACAATCAAGTACATTGCCAAACTGTGATTGGTTGAAACCCAGTCATTGTGGGCTGTATTTTCAATACAAATGGACGTAAATACTGCATAGCCATTTAGTGATGTGAAAAAAAAAAAAAAAAAAATTGCATTGTGGCTTCTGTAATATTACAGAATAATTTAAACTAACCTCTATGAGCTTACCATAGATGAGAATCCAGGAGAGTTCACTCTCATGCAACACAGGACTGCATTTTTTCTTCTAGCTAGCTCTGTGGCTAGGGTGGGGGGTGGTTGGAGGAAGTTCAGGAGGCTGCTGCCTCTCCTGATACTGGGAGGGCTCTCCCTCCATGCTATGGGCTCTTTGTATGTGGGATGTTAAAATGTAATACTGTATGGTAATGAGACCTGGACAGTAATGGAAGAGGCTCAAACATACAGAAATGACAATGATTAAAGGGATGTGTAGTGCATCCTTGAATGCAAGGATTGGGGGAGGGGGGACTAGGTTTACGATTGAAGAGTTGAGAGGAAGGACAGAACTGGAGTGTATTGATGCTGTGATGAGGACAGATATATTGAACTGGTCTGGGTATGTGGAGGGGCTGGAGGATGATAACTGTGACCAAGGCCGACGCATGCTTGCATGTTGGAGCCATATATATGATATGAATGATACAATAAAGTACGCCCTTACTATCAAAGTGCCAGGCTTAAACAGTTGCAGAAATGAATAATTTTGAAGATATTCATTATGAAACCATTAATTTAACAAGCAAACTAAGCTTTTTTGGACCTAACTTAACCGCAAATGCAACACTTTGTTAGTCCTATCCTTAATATCAATTATTCAGGCAGAATTTAGGTGTCATAAATTACTTACCTTGCCGTTAAATTATTAAGAAATTTAATCATAAACTTTTCATCATCGGGGAATGGGAGCCCTACATTTTGTCCCAAACTATAAACACAAGAGCAATCATTTCATCTACCCCGACAACTAAAACTCAAAATAATTTAATGTTACGGCAAATACACAGGTAAGAAGCTACTATGATCTATTTACATAGATTTATGCAAAATTTCAACAATTCTTTGGTATTTAGACGTACTCACATGACAAGCTGGTTCTCCCGTGTCCCCGAGGTGCTTACACTGTCCTACTATGTAATTTCCTTCATTGAGCACCGCTACTTCTACAAACATTGAGTAAAGACTGACAGGAAAACATTGCAATGTTTATGGTTAAGGAAACAAATGCACGGCTAGTCCGAGTGGGATGTTCAGAATAGACGATCGAAAGATCTTACGAAAAGTATCCAATGCGCTTTGAGTTAGGATTTCTTGACGTTTACTGTTACTGTAATTATTGAGGTATTTAAATACTAGGCATATTTTCTCTTGAGTACTATAGGTTTACTTTGGCACTTCTCGCTGAATGGAAGGTCATTTACAACAGTTAACCAGATGGCGACACGCTTTTTATTCCCATCATTTTTATGTATTTAGTTTTTCCTAGTTACTTTCTTCAGCATCCAACCACTGCCTGTGTAGAGATTATTTGATTAGTACTACTCGCTAATATGTAGTAGTATGTGGTGAGTTACCAGTGTATCGGTTAGATTACGTGGGAGCTGTTGCTAAAATGTAGCCCTGCAACGTGTGAGGTTGTCTGCTACTATTACGTTCAAACTCACAATGGGGATGATAGTAAATTCAATCCTGAGAAAGTGAGCAGTTTACTAACATACACACTTACTATATCAGTGTATCACACACATTCACTATTAGTTCTGAAATACCCGCCGCCGCCGGGCCACTCACCCCGCCACCCCCCACCCCACCACCGAGCCACCACCACCCCAGGAGGACACCACGGGGGGGTTAGTGACCCAGGACAAGAGGGTCACCAGAACACCTATTCCCAGAGCCCCTCTTCCCCTCAACCGTCACAACACCAGGTGAGCGGCAAAAGGCAACGACCCTGCCGGCGGGGCAACCCTCGGCAGGTTCGGGGTGGGGCTAATCCAGAGTCAGTCCCAGGCAACACGGCGGTACGGCCACCGTACGTACCGGGGAAGGAGCGGCCACCGTACGCCCTTCAGTTGTTTCCCCCTGTGACACCGCCATCACGGCCACCGTACGTGAAGGGGGAGGGAGCGGCCACCGTACGCCCCTCAGTCACAGCCACCTCTGGGGACGGCCTCGGGGCGTTAGTTATTGAATGCGCCCCGACTGGCAGAGAGAGGAATAGAGGAACCGCGTTCACGGCCACCGTACGTGACGGGGAGGGAGCGGCCACCGTACGCCCCTCATCCACTATTACCTCCTACGGGAGTAACGCCTCAGTTACTTCCCGAAGGGTAGGCAGGCCCACGGCTACGGCCTTAGTGCGTGAGAGGGTAAGGGGACCCTTGGCTACGGCCTTAGCACGTACTGGAGAGGGCGCTGCCCCCGTGCACCCCTCTCCTGCCTTTTCCTCCTGTGGGAGTAACACCGCGTTCACGGCCACCGTACGTGACGGGGAAGGAGCGGCCACCGTAGGCCCTTCAGTTACTTCCCAGCAGGTGGGCAGGCATATGGCTACGGCCTTAGTGCGTGACAGGGTAAGCAGATCCTCGGCTACGGCCTCAACATGCACCGGAGAGGGCGCTGCCCTTGTGCACCCCTCTCCTGCCTCTTCCTTCTTCGGGAGCAGCACCACATTCACGGCCACCGTACGTGACGGGGAAGGAGCGGCCACCGTACGCCCTTCAGCTGCGAGCCCTAGGAGTCATGGAACCGCGTTCACAGCCACCGTACGTGACGGGGAGGGCTTGGCCACCGTACACCCTTCATTCGTGACTCCAAAGGCTCCCCCGGAGCAGGAGGTCCCTTGCGCGGCCGACCCCTTTCCTCTCGGCTGCGTGGGACGCCCTTTGTCTCCCCACCGGAGCGATTCCCCAGAGGTGCTGGCGGAGTGGTGGCGTGGCCCAGTCCAAACCCTACCACTTACCCCTGGGAGGTCCTTGTCCCTGACGGACACCTGACGGAGGCGACGCCGCAGTCCAACCCTGACAGCGCTCCTTCCTGCAAGCAGCCGCAGTCCCCGGAATCCCAGGTCTGGCCAGCAGCCCCCAGGCCCAGACCACCCAGGCTCTCTCTCTCTCCCAGGAGCCAGAGGCACCAGGCCCGCCTCCTGCAGCTGTTTGGCCCCAGCCCCAAGGGCCACTCCACAGGTCGAGGCCCCCAGACCGGAGGGCCTGCCTGCACCCCATCGATGCGGCCCCAGTGTGAGGGCCCCTCTCAGGTTGAGGCCCCCAGAGTGAAGGGCCTCCCTGCACCCCGACGACGACTACAGGTCGAGGCCCCCAGACCGGAGGGCTTCCCTTCACCCCACCGACACGGCCCCAGTGTGAGGGCCGCCTCTCAGGTTGAGGCGCCCAGAGTGAAGGGCCTCCCTGCACCCCGACGACGACTACCACCCGGGCAGTGACGCCCCTACAGACAATGCACTGCCCCCTTCAAGAGGGCTCCCCGTAGGGCCTCTCTCTCACGCCCAGGACGCGCAGTGATACCCAAAGGAAATACAGGTACATAGTGACCATGATACAGTGAACAATCACCACATTAGTGTATGGTGAGAGAGAATAAAGTACGGCCCGAATGAAAAGAAATAACTATAGACCCATTCAGTGTACAGTGACCCGGTACTTGGCAGAACAGAAAAGACCGTATACAGGAGGGCGTAAAGAAAACGTGGGTTAGAGCAGGTGCGCGCGGGGCTCATTAGAAACCTGTGATTCAGCGCTACTGGGACTAAGTAACTCCCGCGAGTGACGCGACCCGCATTCTACCCACTTATGGTACTATTCGTTTCCCCCACTCCTGATCCCGTCCCCCCACAGTGAAACAGACTCAGTGAATTAAACGCCATCTCTGCCAAAGTATATTATTCGGGTACTGTAATATCTATACTAAATATCCCTGTACAAGTGAATAGTAACTTACTGTGTGTGCCATTTTGTCTAGTGTATTAAAGGCTAATTCTTTATTCCTTGTTGTAATGCTGTGTTTTTAGGGCGACTTCTCGTCGTAAAAACACGAGCACTGGGACGGGGTCCTTTGGCTAGACCGGATGTAATGCACTAACAAAGGAACAGGGCATAAAAAGAGACAGTACACCAAATCACATCTATTGCTTAAATTCTATTCCTTACAGTGCTACATACACAATATTTGATACACAATAACACAGAGATACAATAATACACTTATAATTGGATCCAATCTACTTTTGCACAGGGCACAGGGCAGTCAGGGATATGGGTGACTATTATTGAGGAGAGTTATCACTTCACTGCAATGGTCAATCGAGAACACTGGTCGTGTCACTGGTGGATATTAATAAAAGGAGGAGTCTCACTTATATTCACTGTGATTGGGAGTCTGTGGGGGATATGGTACTATAACAAAGGTAGGGTGCGTGTGGCGACATCCGACACCGTCACCTAGTCGCAGGGAAGCACTTCACTAACCTTCCGGCTCGCTCACACACCTACCTTTGATTCCACAGAAAACTCCCCGCTTCCTTACTGAGAGGGGGAACTGAACTGTTTAATGTTCAAGCACGACTTACCCTGATATCACTGTTTAACATAACTTCTATTTGTCACTGCCACTGTGCTTTGGATCACTATCACTGTATTAGGGGTTGCTGTCACTTTCACTGTTCTACCCGTGTTTCTTTGGTAGTTGGGTCACTAACACTTACTGTCAGGGAGGCTCTCTTGTTTAGGGCCTCGGCCTGAGGCGGCTCCTTCCTAGGGCCGTGTTGGTGGGGTGCAAGGGGACCTCGTAGTCCGGAGGGCTTGACCTGATCGGGGGGCCTCGGGACTAGGACCGAACAGGCGGAGGATTCGGGCCTGCTTCTTCTTCTGCCGGGGCGTGAGGGAGCCTAGGTCGCCGTCGTCGGGGACCGTGGTGGAAGGCCTGGGCGTCCGGGGTCTGCAGGTGCTCAGGGGGAGAGGCGCCGTCAGGGCTGGGCTGCGGCAGCGACTCCTGTAGGGCTCCAACAGGGCTAAGGAGCGTCCGGGTGTGGGCGGTAACTCCGCAATCGGGCCTTGCCACCACTCTAACGCCTCCGCTTGGCCAAGAAGCCTGGATGGCGACGAAGGGCTCCCCGGAGGGAAAGAGGCTTGAGGGAGACTCACGCTCTTCGTGGTTCCCTGAGTGTGTTCATTGGGCTGAGGTGGGGCTCCACTTCCCCTAGTATGGACTTTGGCTGGTGCCGTGAACTTGTCCGGCGTGCGAGGGACACCAGTAGGGTGATCGGGGTCGCCCTTTCGCCGAGGCAAGCGGCCGTCAGTGTGGTGTTCCTCCCGCAGTAGGGAACAAGCCAGAGTGAGGGGCGTGAGGACCACACTCTCTCCAATACGGACAGATCCTACCGTCAGGGAATTCTCCACCCTGGTACGTGCCCCAGTCGTAACTGAGTGTCCGCCCGTACGGGAAACGACTAGCGGAGAAACGGGATCACCCGTCTGCTCCGGCGAGAGGCCGGCCCCGAGTCGCCGCTTCCGTAATTGGGTGGCGCTACACGTACGGTAGCAGGGTCTATCTACCCTGGACCGTATTCTGGCCGTAGCCAAGGTACAACTGGAGAGGGATGCACACAGGCAACTCTCTCTCCTCAGCGTGTTAAGGCCAGAGCCTGGGGTCACCTTCCCCTTTACACACTTTGTCAGGCCGTAGCCTGTGTCTATCTCTCTTGTAAGGCCGTAGCCTTGGGCCTCTTCCTGCCCTTGGGCCTCTTCCTGCCCTAGAGGGTGTAGCAAGACCGTCAAGACGGTGTTACTTGGGACTGACCTCTTTTCAGTCCCACCCCTGGTCTGACGGTCACTACCCCGCCCGCACAGTAGTTCAGGTTGTCTGAACGCCTGGGGTTGGGGCACTTGCGAGGAATAGGGGCTCAGGGTCGGGATGTCCCGATGACCCTCTTGCCCGAGGTCACTAACCTCACCTGTGTGTCTTCCTGGGGTGGTGGTGGGGTGGCGGCTCGGCGGTGGTGTGGGGGGTGGTGAGGTGGGA